>NW_024735442.1:626596-1009603 GCF_018991925.1 Homarus americanus | reverse complement strand
GTGTCCATAACTAATAAAATAGATACCCAAGGTACCCAACCCTTACAGCTTAAGAATCACCACAGAACAAAACTTTTATGGGGGGGTTGACGTCAGATGAGTGTAGCTACGATGACAAACAAGATGACAAAATTAGTTACAGTAAATGTCTGTTACTTCATGTGGGCTTATAACTCACATGGCAGCGGGAATCATTGCAATGAACACAAGACTTCCGTAATTTGGGGGAAATGTTCATAAAGTGTGGACATGAATTTCAACAAAGTGGGCTACGTAAACGCTAAGTAAACATACAAGGGAGGATTACAATGAAGTGTGTGGCGGACTCATACACATAAAGCCTTCGTAGTGATCTCTAAACTGCAGTATCATAATGATGGGATGTTGTCCCTACTGAGTGATAATTTACATCTAGGTTTGTATCAGATTACAAACCCATACAGTCTCAGATCACCACATAAATTAGCAGTATTGTGAGACTTTACTGTATAATAATCAACAGAATATCCACATAAATATTAATGTTCGCAGGAATACAAATAATACAGGAGAGAACATCACGAAAACTTAGAAAAAACATTGTAAGTCAGGGACACACACACACACACACACACACACACACACACACACACACACACACACACACACACACACACGCGCGCGCGCGCGCACGCACACACACACACACGCACACACGCACACGCACGCACACACACACATACAGACACACGCACACACGCGCACACACACACGCACATACATACACGCACATACATACACACACAGACACACACTTACAAAAGCAAAACTTACACCAAAAATAAATGTATCTGCACAAGAGAAAAATATATAACCGCCTGTCGAAGAGGAGCTAAAAAGAGAAGCAGAAAATATTACACTTACTTGGGCCATCGAAGCGGCGGATGATAGTATCGATGAAGAGGTTCTGGGGGGCGACGTGGCCCCTTCTGATGGGCATGGTGGGGCTTAGGGTATGGGGGGGTCAGGGAGCGTGATGACCCCTGATGCTTCCCGCCTCCTTTTGGACTGGATATAAATCCTACTCCACTACCCTTGGCGCCCCTCCTCACCAAGCTCCTGCCGTGGGAGTAGCGCCTGTCTGTCTTCACTGGCCATCCTCACTCCTCCGCAAATTAAAGTTGAGCCACTTGCTACCATCACCGTCTTAACACTCTTACTTCCCCTCGTTACGGTCCACTCAGAGTCATTAACCTCGACAAACACACGCGTCTGATTCTTTTTTCTTTTTTTTTACACTTAAATTCCTAATTCCTGACACTGGGTTAGTACACTAGTGGGGCTCTTGATGACAGCTGAGTGTACCACTGGCTTAGGACACTCTACTGAGACTCCTAATCACACTCGGTGTCACTGCCATTAAGAATTGTTCAGTTCACAACACAAACACTCGCGGACACCGGCCAAACTTGGCAACACGAGGCACTTTTTGTTTCACGTCGTCAACGCGTACCTATGGATATCAAATAATTAATACATATGATAAAATTTTTCTCTGCACATCTACAACAATTTATAAATAATATAACACTATAACATCACATGGCAACCACCAATCACAGGTTCCACTTAAAAATACAGTAAAGAGAAGTTTGCTCATCAACAACTAAATGAAATTAGTAAATTCCCTTCAATAATTTCAGCTGGAGGCAACGTGGAAGTGGAAGCAGTTATTTAATACTATGTTCTACACTGTTACTCAGAGTGTGTGATTGTCCTCACCTAATACTTATGCCTGAGCTGCTATTGAGGGAAATTAAGTCTAAGTGTTATCGCCACAGTAAAATAAACTAGACGAGAGAGAGAAAGAGAGGGATAGAGAGAGAGAAAGGGAGAGAGACAGTGTTGACAACGAACTTTGCTGAGGTGTTAATGTGCGCGCCGGCCACATGTTAAGTGAAGAAAGAGACTGTTTACATCTCGCTTACTAAGCCAGATGGAGCTGGTAGCAGCAGTGTGACTGTCTGAGGGACAGTCTATCGCCTTCTACTGTAAAGGCAACATCTGGATTCTCGTCAGCCAATATCACCAGCAGGACATTAGATTTCTTCTCGTTGGTCTAACCCTAGACCCCAAAACGTGAGTGTGATTGTGAACTGTTGAATCCTCTGAGAACTCTAAATTTCTTTAAAAAGTGTAATTATGTACTGTATATTGATCGTATTATTCAAACTGTGTCCTGATGTACCAGCAGTTGTTATATGTGTATTGTATTCAACAGGTTTTGACCGAATTATACTCATCGCGTCAACGACAAGGGTCTTATTGTCCTGCACAAACCAAAATCGCTCCTATGAGTGATTACACAAAGAAAATATCATTAAAATGATGCAACATGTCCTTTATTAGTGCTTCTGGATTTTCCTACTGAAATTTATCTAAATAAATCATATCATTTCAACCTTTTCTTAATTCCTCATCATTAAAATAAAGATTTTTTTTTACACCTGGTACAGTGGCTGGCGCGTTTTGTGAGATGTGGCAACTCACTGGAATGCTTATCTAGCAAGCTTAGTCTGGCTACTATGGTGAGGTTCCTTAGGATCATTACGGGAGTTTTAATATGATGTAAACAAACACAGAGGTGCCACATCTCACAAAACGCGCCAGCCACTGTACCAGGTATAATTGCTGGCGACGGTACATACTGTATACATATCTACTGCCATATAAAGTAAATATTAACAGTGTTTGATTTCTAATACCCAAGATAACACAACACACTCACTAACACAGATTATCCCACTAAGTACAACATATCCCTCACTTAATACAGCACAACATTAGCTACAAGACCCCTTATGTAACACCGATAAACTGGGCCATGGAAACTTACATCCCTATGGTTGGTTGGAGCTAAAAACTTTATCACAAATAACTTCTAAATCACCACCAAAAGATATGAAAATATTCAACATATCTATTTTACATTCATAAAACACGTTAGATCTATGTCTGTTATTGTTCTTAAAGACCTGAAGATTAGCCCCCCCAGTTTAATTCACTTTTAATTAAGATTAACCACTTTTACGCTACCTGAGGGAGTTAGGTTATAAAATATTAGGTTAGGCTACAATTGGTTAAGTTAAGGATATATTACGTTAAATAAGGTTTTATATTATATTAGACTAAATTAGGTCAGGTTAGATTAAAGTTGTGGTTATAATGATTACTTTTAGGTTAAATAAACTGGTGGGGATTAATCTTCAGGTGATTATGTCCTTCATATTCATTTGACAGACTTGGACATTATATCAAGCTAAATCCTCTCACCAAACGTCACTTACGACTACCAGCGGAATGTTTCTGCCGAGATGATGTACTACCTGCCGTCAATTACCCGATGAAAACCTCTTAACCTTTCGAGAAAATAAACTAATACTAACACCTGTAATTTATTCAACGTAGTCGTGTCAACTTCAATTAAATCTGACGTGACAGTGAGATGAAGTATCTCGCGTATGTAAACAAGCATGATTGTAGTGTGACTCGTCAACCATATTGCACATCTACAACGTGTCTAACATTCCTAAATTTAGAATCTAGTGTTTAGACTCCTTCCACTGAGCCTTTTTCACTCCTGTCTTTTGATACGTATATATGTATGTATGTATGTATGTATTGTTTATATTGAGTGGCACGGCCAAGGGTGTTTCGAGAGCAGTTGCTATTTAATACCTTCATGAAATATGTCTCAGGAGCAGTCGTTAGTCGTTTAGTCGTTTCCTGTCTGAGTAGTCTTTTTAACCCCTTGAGTACGATGCCAAACTGAGTACAATGAGTTTAGCCCAGTAACATAATAAACCGCTTTGAGTACCATGACCTATCCCCGTGAATACAAGTTTAAATTTCTTGAGTACTATGATTTATCCCCTTAGTACGAGGACAAATTCTGAGTAAGAGTATTTAGCCCTTTGAGTACGATTGCTTAATCCATTGAGCAAAATTATTTAACCCCTGAGGTAAATTTACTTAACCCCTTGAGTATAAAGTCTTAATACCCTGAATAGGTTGACTTATTCCTTTGAGAAACATGATATTGTACTCAGGTTAATTTATCGTACTCAGGGAATTTAATCCTTGTACTCAGGGGTTACTTTATTGTAATCAGGAGGTGACTTTATCGTACTCAGGGAATTAACTCATTGTACTCAGGGGGTTAATTTATTGTACTCAAGAGGTTACTTATCGTACTCAGGGTATAAATTAATTGTGTACTCAGGGGGTTAATTAATCGTACTCAGTGATTAATTGATCGTATTCAAGGGTTAATTTATCGTACTCAGGTTAAGTTATCGTACTCAGGAATTAATTGACCGTACTCAGGGGTTAGTTTAATCGTACTACTGTAGGGTTGTTATCGTACTCAGGAGTTAATTAATCGTACTCGGGTTAAGTTATCGTACTCAGGGGGGTTAAATCACTGTACTCAGGGGTTAGTTCATCGTACTCAGAAGCCAGTTTCTCTTGACTCTCACATGATTGTTACATGAAAGGTCACCAGTCACTAACATCATGGAAAGTGTCTCTTGAACATTCACCAGTCACTAACATCATGGGAAGTGTCTCTTGAACATTCATCAGTAACAAACATCATGGAAAGTGTCTCTTGAACATTCAGCAGTCACTACCATCACGGGAAGTGTCTCTTGAACATTCACCAGTCACTAGCATCATGGAAAGTGTCTCTTGAACATTCAGCAGTCACTAACATCATGGAAAGTGTCTCTTGAACATTCACCAGTCACTAACATCATGGAAAGTGTCTCTTGAACATTCACCAGTCACTAACATCATGGGAAGTGTCTCTTGAACATTCACGTCACTAACATCATGGAAAGTCTCTTGAACATTCACCAGTCACTTCTATCATGTTAAGTGCCTCACGAACACTCACCATTCACTTTAATCTCTCAGAACAAGTGTGTTACAGTCACTAGTTCACTTCCTATCAAGTCTTGCTTAAAACATCCATCACATATATCCTTACCAGTCAAATTACTTAAAGAAATATTACCTACCCTAGTAACGTCAACAAGACTCGTATTGTTTATCATTTGGGTGAAACTGAACCATATTTGTATTGATATACGGACCCGGAAACTTAACTGACCTTATTTTTATGCTGCAGACGGTGTTTTTTTTTATCTATAAAAATTACTACGATTTTTGTGTGTCCCTTGATGACACCCAAAATACGAAAGATCCTGAATGTGAGGGAATTACAATAATGTTCGTTTATCTGGTGTAAAAATATATAGATTGGTGCACTCATAATGCTGATGAATACAAGACATTCTGTTGAAAAAGATCCATAACCTAAAATGGGTGCCACTTTTCTGTTTGTTTGTCTCTTTAAATATCTGGGGGTTTTCTGATGATTTAGTCATATGCCTTCTGTCCAGTGGTTTATTTCTATCACCTTTCTTTATTTTCCCATCATGATAAACTGATGTAGAACATTTATCAATAAGAGAATGGTGAGCTAAATTTTTAATGTATTTCGTATGCTTCTTATTCGTTCATCATTTAACATACAGAGAATTATTAAGGACTCTGTCGTTAAGTTCTTTTGGACCACAAATTCATTCGCATCTCATCAGCTTAAGTTGTCATAGAAAACTAAACAAAAAAAAATCTCGGGACTCACGCCCCCTAACTAACAGCTAATTATGTCAGATTTACGAGGAGTGTCTTATTTAATACATTTTATCGACAAGGAAAACACTTCATGTCCCCCAGACTGTGTTTCTGACAAGTGCAAAATGTACTCAAAAGTAAATCCTATGAAACCTTCGTATACGCTAGTTAAACTGTTGGGGGTTGAGAGAGACACTCAATTCTCTGATACTATCTCCTGCAGATACACACCGACGGAATCTGATCACTCTGCCCGTTTTTTTTACTAAATACAAGACCGGCCGCGTTCAGTGAGAGACGGCGTCGCGCGCACCATCCAAACCCGACCGCTCAGCACCACGGCATAACACACACTGAAGCTCACTTTGCCTCACTACCTACACCACACCACAATCCGCTTGGCACTCCCCTACCCCCCTCCTCCCCTCAGAGCAACGTCAGTCATCACTGGTTTACTCCTGTTACGGCGGCAATTACCGTTGATCCTCCTTTTGCATTAAAGACGGCGTCTGTCATTTGTTCCTCTTCCTTGTTTTATCTGTTGTTTCAGTTGTAATTACCGTTGTTATCCTTACATTAATGGTTATATATATATATATATATATATATATATATATATATATATATATATATATATATATATATATATATATATATATATATATATATATATACACTAGCGTCTTTGTCGTATACAGTATACTAAACTATATACCTTATTTTTCGAGTTATTTTGATTTGTTTCACTTAAGAAAGTGCAATTTTGACTACACAAAATGGTCAGGGATTTAAAGTAGAGAAAATTGTGGGGTCAAAATATCTGACCAGACCAAACCTACCGACACCTGACCTAACCAAACTTTACCAAAGTCTTGGGGATTTTGCTTAGTTTCGTGATAAACCAAACGTGTTAACTTCACGATAATGGCTGTCTGCATTTTTTCATAACACCATTGGACTTGAAAATGTCAAATGCACAGGGCGGCGTTATTTACAAAAACACGTTAAATGGTTTGCAACTCTGAGAAAAAGCACCTTCACAGAGAGAAACATCTTGCGACTTAGAAATTCCAACACTTAAGTCTGATTTTTTAGCATAGCAGGAGTGTCACACCCGCTAATATGACTGATTGTGCTTTCTTAAATGAAATAGAAAAATCAAAATAACTAGAAAATGTAAGTTCCCAACGAAAATGCTATAAGAATACTATTAATTTTTGTTCGGTTAATATTTGGACCTTGCTCAACTGTTGCAAGTTTGGCAGACAAATTTGGTCTCATTTTGCTCAATATCTGATGTTTAATGCAATGGAAATAGTATTTGTGGAAACGTTACTATGTTTTTTCCAACTTCCGAGTTGAGAATCACGAAGTAAAAAAATCGCGTTTGTTTTTCCATTACTATGACCGTTTTCCACTGAAAAGCAACAAATATTTCTGGTCATCCACTCTGACTTTACTGCGTACTAAGGTTAGGTTAGGTAAAAAAAATGACTCTCCATTGCATTAAGCATCAAATATTGAGCAAAATGAGACCAAAAATGTCCGCCAAACTAGCAACAGACAATAATATTTAACTTTCGTTCTATTTCCCTACATTCTAGTAATTATCGACATACCCATCTCCGAATTATCATAAAAAATTTAAACTAGGTGCAATTTCAATGTTTTGAAAATGTGTTAAAATGGGGTTATATGTAAATTAAACCTAACCTAAACTTACTTGAAAGGAAACACAAGCGGCCGAAGAGTTGTTAGAAGACTGCACCAACCTAACAAAGAAACCTCCTTAACTTCATATAACTTCGGCGACGGTATGTCGTCAGTAATGAATCCAGGTAAAAAAAAGTCACAGGAAAAAAAATCAGATAAAGTCAGAAAAAGTCACAGGAAAAGTCACAGAAAAGTCACCTAACCCAACCTAACCTAACCTACGTGCATCATATATAAATTGTTGTCAATATGTAAAAGTCATGTATTGTAAGTTAATAACTGTTTTAAAATATTTTTAGTTTTATTACCTTAAATGTGACTTTTTTCCTGACTTTTTTTCCTAGCCAAAATTGTGACTTTTTTCTGTGCCTTCTTTTCCTGTGACTTTATTACCGGTCACCGTCAGTAATTACCGCTCCTCCCCCTGGATCTCCCGGAGTATTAAAAAGAAAGAACTTACTTTGATATGATGTAATTTTGTGTGTGTGTGTGTGGAGGTGAGAGAAGCAGCTCGGACGGTCGTAGTGAGCCGCTCGTTACCACACACCAGGTCACTGACTCACTGAACCCGTCTGAGCGGAACACGATATCAAGCTAGGTTTTCCCGCCCTGAAAGACGAAGTAGTGCCGCTAGTGCGAGCCTAAGGGCCTAATTATCTACCAAACGAAGCATTTGCCCACGAAATGAATATCATATCCGAACTCAGCAATGAAAAGTCGTTGATAGCACTCAAGACTCAAGAGAGTAAATCGAGATATGCTTAAATGTAAATATGGCCGAAGTCTTTTCCTCGTCATCAAACATTGACATTAGAGAAAAATCTCCTTGGAAAGCAGTTTGATACAATTTTAACATTTGACTTATCATATAGTACTCAGTGTATCTATTTATAATACTTACAGTTCTAAACATTTGATGGCGTACTTTTTCGTGATTCACAATCAAATAATACTGCTCTCTTTATGCAATTGTATGTAAATAGAAAGTCAGATCAGCAACCTGGGACTTGGTCACAATTTTTGTGATGCCATGTAGCAGCAGGGTCTACCATTAGACCAAGGGTGGGCAATTATTTTTGATGGAGGGCCCACTTCATGAATGGTGGGTGCATCTGTCCCAGTTCCTCCGGGGAAGAAAGACATGTTGAGAATTCCCATGAGGTCAAGGATGGGTTCTCAGGCAAAAGGTTTGGTCTCCCTTGACCTAATAGTCATAATTAATGGATTCCCATACCACACCGGTACCTAATGCAGGTGTTCTCACTATCAGGTTAACAGGGACGAGCCAGTATTGCTGCTATGTCCACCCAACTTCCAATATTGTCCTTTCTGTAATTAATAAGATTTTTTTTCCGATTGCCAAATGCAGTGGCGGGCCACAGAGATAATTTGGCGGGCCAAATGTGGCCAGTGGGCCATACTTTGCCTACCCCTACACTGGACAATACATTATGCTTCCAATATCTTCCTAGACAGTAGTACCTGTAGTGTGTATTGTTTTCCAAGTTTAGAAGCTCCAAAGTTGTTGGTAGCGAAAGGCAGAGCGGGGAAGATGACAGAGGAAGGAGCAGGAGGTTAGGAAGGGAATTGTAGTGGGAGAGATAGTGCCGTGGCTTTACACGACTGCGTTTATTTGGTTAGCACATAGCGCACGTATTTGGTTTTTTGTCTGTGTTTTGGTGTGTGATCCCCGGGTCACCACTCCTCCGGATTGTGTCAGTTCAAGTTTAGAAGCTCCAACAACTTTCCCTGAACACGAATTCGCAACCTTTCGATTTACAACAGGTACCTACTTACTGCTAGGTGAACAGGGACCAAGTGGGCTAGGAAGTGTCCAAACAACTTCCGCCTGCCGGGGAATCGAACCCGTGACATCTTGCTTGTTAGGCAAGAGCGGTACCGCTTCTACCACAAGCGCCCCTTACGGATACTCTCCCCTGCAACTGCCAACTGATCACTTGCCGTCCGATACCAGCCAATCAGCAGCGAGTTCCACAGACTTCACTCCCGGACTGCAATGTGATTGGCCTGTTACCGCTTTCACCTCCGCCATTCACAGCGCCGCTCACTTCACACCTCTTTCCTCTGATCCTGCAGAATCGCATAAATACTCCTCAGCCTAGCCATGAAGGTAGGTTTTGCTTTTTGGAATAGCCTCTTCTGCCGCTTGGTGAAACGCCTCGATCTTGTTGGTGGGGGGTTGTCTCGTCCACGGGTGCTGCACCAGTCGGCTGTGATTTGGCGCGCCACTTCGCCAGGTATTTCCTATAGAGTTCCCAGTCTGCCTTTTGGGTATTTTATCTCCATCTCGGCAGGGGTGAACTGGGGAGTTTGTTCACCTTCAGTGTTGTTAGGGTGGCAAAGTGGTCGCTGGTCAGCGTGGGGTGTAGCTGCCAGGAGGCCGAAGGCTGTAGTGCACTGGAGACGAAGGTTAGATCTAGCCTTCCTCCCCTGACGTGGGTGGGCTCTCCGGTGTTTAGAAGGGTGATCTCGGGTGTGTCTTGAAAAGTGGTGTATAGGTGTAGGCCGTCTTCATTTGTGGGGCTTACCGAGCTTAGGAAGGGATGATGTGCATTGAAATCCCCCCCTATGAGTGTGGCGTGGTCAGCGGCTGAAGCGAATAATTGAGTCACTTCCAGTGAGCCCCTTGGGTTCTTGTAGATGTTGTGGAGTCAAACAATTAAGGGAATCAAACAATTAATGGAGTCAACAATTAAGAGAATCAAATAATTAACGGGAGTCAAACGATTAAGGGAGTCAACAATTAATGGAATCAAACAATTAAGAGAATCAAACAATTAACAAATATTTCTTACAGCGGCGGCCCTGGGGGAGGTTCTGGAAAGCAGTGATCTGCTCTCAGGGAGAAGGTCAAGTCAGCTTCCTCACTTGAGGTGGGCGATGTCTTGCTACACAGGAAAAATGGCCAGGGCACGGACGATGGAGAGGGTGTGAAGGAAGTGGTGTTGATGTGGCAGCTGAGGTAGTAGCTGGAGCAGGTGACCGGTGAAGGTCTGGGGAATCAGCCCACGAGCCCCAGGACACATCAGAAGAGAAACACAACCAGAATTTGAACGAGCAGTCGGGAAGTGCAGCGATGGTGCTAGCTGGGTAGTGTCTGATCTGTGTCGAGACAGCAGTGACGTTCTCAGCTCCTATACCACCATTAATTTCTATCCACTTTCTTATTAGGTTTGATGATCTTAGATTGGGTTAGGTATTATTTAACTTTGAGTCATGGTTATTTCTTGGATACTTGGCAGAATAGCTTGTTATAACTTGGTCCTGGTCATACCAAGAAGGCGGAGTCTAGGCAAAAGTTTTCACTTGACCTCGTATTTGGCTTTCATTACTGACGGGTATCTATGGTTTTACCACAATTGGTCTATCTGCATATTTATTCACTCATAAAAATTATTTGTACCATAAATATGGACAATACAAATCTTCTATTTTAGTACAAATTAGGTACATACTTGATAAGTTGTAAGATGACAAAAAATGAGTCTCTTTCATTCCGCAACAAAAAGAAACATACTCGAGCCTTTTCACATAAAAAAGACAAACTGTAATTTCGTATTTTAGTACTGTATGTTGATGTTCAATACATTTTCTTCATTATTCGATGATGAAACAAGTCTTACAAGCTTTATTACAACATATATTATTATTTTTTATACAATCGGGAAATAGCAACTTGCTATATCCGGGTTGAGCGTGTTACAGCAAATAAAGAGGTCCTGTAAGTTGCAAACTCGCTTACGGAGTCCACTGACAAATATTTGTTTTGAGTATACCAATTGGAGACTAACTCCAGTTACGGGGCAAACAAAGACATACAGTCCCATAAATGCTTTTGAGTATGTGGCCCCGGCTCGTTAGCCGCTTGGGTGATCAGTCACTTTACTTTACTTCTCTGTTACGTCCCCAAGCAGTCCGGATTTTTGGACTTCTACTGTACATGTGTATCGTTTCTCACTCTTGATTTATTTTTTCGTTTTTGTATTTATTTATGGATATTTTTTTTTTTCTTGTATTTGTATTAATGTGCTATTAATTGTTGTAATAATAATAATAGATATTATTATTGTTATTTTGCCCCCAGGCCCTGATGTGAGTCAGTGACCTGTGCCCGGGTGGGCTAATCCCCATGTAAAATTGCAGTTACATTTATTTGGCAAGCTTCCATACACTGATTTACAATTTGCATGGATATATGAGTCACTCACATTCATGCCGTAATAAAATTAATCTTGTAAAGAGGGAATTTTCCACCTGGGGACGCATATTTAATTACACTACTCCGGGTATGACTTCAGAGAGCCTTAATTCCTCAAGTGATACATTCACTTACAGACTGGATCGCTCTTGCTGCAACCAGGCCTTCACACGTGATCTTCTTTCCACGGAAAATAACAAAACCTTGGGTTGGTACACATAGTCTCGTGTCACTGACAGTCATTGTACATGGTGTTGCAGAGAACTAATAAGGTGACTTGAGTTAGAACACAAACAATCTCACTGACAGTCCACAGGACATGTCCTGACTAAACCATGGTCTAGGGCCTATTGGCTAAAATGTGATTTTGGGGACGTGAGACACGATGAACAATACAACACTGTTCACTATCCCTGCGATGGCTTATAGGGAGAAGAGCAGCAGAACATATTCTCTTTCGGTAGGTCATGCTGGGTTTATATTTAGGCCTAAAAGATCCTGATTGGTCAGCCATAATTTTGAGAACCAGTTATTGATTAATCTCAATAGAAAGATTTGCAAAAAAGCATGTGTAATGCTGTGTCTTTTATTTTTATCTTTAGTTAAGTAGTTTTTTATAATTTACTGTGGATTTAATATTTGAAGCAATTAATAATTTTGTTGTTACTTTTTACTTTCAGTACTTGAGTACTTTATGAATGAGATATTTTTTTATTTCTGCTTGAGTACATTGATCTATCGATACTTTTACATCTACTTGAGTAACATTTTGCCAATGTAACAATACTTTTACTAAAGTAACAAAGTCCAGTACTTTTTACAACTCTGCTCATAAGTAAGAAATAACACTCTTATGTATGGATCTCCATATCAGGTATGTTATAATGACCCTGTTGAAAACTCTTCCAAGAATTCATCCCATCAAAAGTAAACAAGTGATGTTTTTGTAAACAGAAGCAAATGGGTCAAGATAAAAAAATTTGAAGACAGGTACAAGAAAGCGGAAGAACTGCCAACCTGAGATACTTGTAACCTTTGCCTAATCTTAATTATCCCATGAAAAACTCTTATAAAAATTTAAATTTCAGAAGCTCTCCACAGACTTCAGGCAGCGTTCTGTAAAGAAGTGATGTCGCTTCTTGGGTGGTGGAGGGGCTGCTGACCCACCATCTGAGGATTTATGCTTTCTGGCAAAGAACTGCAAGACAGAAGGTGTCTTGTCTTTCTCATCTTCTTCATCTTCATCATTCCTGTAAAAATAAAATGCAATGGATAAGCAGTACCATAATATCACTTTTTTTCAGGCCCTTTCCTGCTGTACTACAGGGGGTTACAGTCAAGAGCAATTACTGGTAGATTCCCTTCATTTGCTGTTATCCCTTAAAAACATTCAACACTATGCCCTCATATCATTTATATACTTTATATAGATGTTAATGAAAAAATACAGTACACTGTACACCAAATTTCAACAAATTATATAAATTGACTGAACAGTTTAAACAGTAGAAAGAATTTGCAGATGGAATTACTACAGGTCTTTTACATCTTCTATGTTGGTTCCATATCCATAAAGAAGTATGTTGTCAATGTGCTGACTTTAGGAAACTTTTGACAATGTTTCAAGCTTCTCCTCACATTTTTAACACTTGATGGTAAGTGGATATACCTGTACAGTACTTTTGAAAGATTTTAATTGCAGCTTTCCTGTCAATGATTATACATTTGCAAAAGCAGATAATCATAAAAAAAAATCCTTTAAATCTCTTCCCACATTTTGATATTTTTTCAAAAAATTCAGAGGACTTTAATGATTCAATTTTATTCAAAATTATTCACTTCAAGTGACACTGCAACCCTGCTTAAACATTAGGAACATGGTTGAGTACACTTGGGAAAAAAAAGTAGCTTTACAATTCTTGTGCGAAACAAAATGATACCAAGAACAAAGGTTTTTGATAAAGGCCCATGATGCAAACTAGCCCATCAGTTGATGGGCTAGTCTGCCAATTCAGTAATCTGTTCTATGTTTACATTCGTTTCCAGTGGAGCAAATATCAAGAAAGTTGTGCTCTTTAATATTTTGGCATTTTTTATAGTAAAATTATTCGTCATTTTAAAATTTAGTTAACATATTGATAATATATGGAGTACAGGGAACTAGGTTTTTGTGCGCCCATCAGCCGCTTGACTCACCCACCAGTTTGGCTTTGTTGACAGTGGAGAGAACATTGATTTTGTTGGTGTCTTGAATATTTTTGCATTTTTACATTAAAATTATTGGTCATTCTGAAATTTAGTTAACATATTGATAATATATAGCACAGTGCAGTGTTGATTTAAATAAAATAATCTTGAATTACACCTAGTGAACTTAAAATTTTATTGGTGAAATGACTGCATCAAGCACGGGTCCCCTGAAAGGTGATTTCTCCTCCATCCCCACTTCCTTCTCTTCTCCCTTCTCCTCCACCCCCACTTCTAATTCCCATCATCATCAACCAGGAACCTTCTACATACACACCTCAAAGTAAGTGCACTTTACTGCATTTTTATTTTTTACTTTGTAGTATGTACTTTTCTGTGAGCTGGAACCAATTACCCAATATCCCATTGAAACAATGGATTCGGCTTACGAAATTTTCGGTTAACGAACGACTCTGTGGAACGAATTGTGTTCGTTAACTGAGGGATCACTGTATAAGATTCATCACTAAGGCATAGGCACAAGATTCGGCTGTTTTATCCTTCAGTGAAACTAAAATCACAAATCTATAAAAATGATCCACAAACACTAGGACGTACGAGGATCCCTGATGACTTCTCGGAAGTTGTAACAAGTCTATCCCGACTGTGTCAAACGGACGTTCTGGTGTAGGATATTGTAGAATTGGAGCCGGTGACTTTGTAGTACACTTATGTTGAGCACATGACAAACACTTAGCAATATGCAATTCTATGTCTTTCTTCATAGTTTTCCAAAAATATTTTTCCTAATGTCCGCAAGGCATTTGTCGCATCCTTGGTGACCTGCTTGAGGAACATCGTGGAACAATGTTATAATCGTTTCACACAACGTGTCAGGTACGACTATTTGCGTAACTATACCCTCAGACGTCTTCTTGGATCGATGGAGTATGTTATGTCGTAATTCAAACTGACTGAGCGGAAGAATCAATTTTGGAAGCTTAACTTCCTCTCCCGACTCTAAAGCAAAAATGACTGCAGACCACAAGGGATCGCGTCGTTGTTCATCCTCTAATTGTGAAAGAGTGATCATAGATACAGGCAGCACTGGTGCAATATTTCTAGACAAGGAGTCGGCGACCACATTCGCTCTTCCTGGTAAATACCTAAACTCGGAGTTGAATTCTTGAATGGTCAAATACCAGCGTGCTAATCTGCCTGATATATTTCTACCATGGAACAGTTCTGTTACTGCCGCATGATCCGTAAAAACAGTTATTTTATAACCAAAAATGATGTCTTTAAACTTTTTAGTGCCCAAACAACAGCTAACGTCTCTAAATGTGTTACTGAATAATTTGTTTCGGCATCATTAAGTTTACGACTTGCAAAAGCAATCACTCTAAATTTTCCTCTTGAGTCCAACTGCATGAGTACAGCTCCGATTCCTAGTCCTGAAGCGTCGGTACACAAAGTGAAATCTTGAGAGTAATCAGGAAATGCGTAAATTTTTCATTTGCACTAAAAAAAATTTATGGGCCGATCACTCATGGCACAGCCCTCCCTCCACTCATCCGACAGTAACTCCCAAATTAACAATGAAGAAGGCATCCATCAGCGCTGGAAAGAGCACTATCATTTGCTGCTCAACCGAAACACTGATGTGGATGTCCTGACTACCCAGCAGGTCCCTCAGCAACCAGAGCTGACCCATCTCAGCGATCCTCCATCCCTGGATGAGGTAGCTACTGCCATCAAACAGATGAAAAATAACAAAGCCTCAGGGCCTGATGGAATCCCAGCCGAGCTGTATAAAGCAGGAAGACCTCTGCTTACTAACCGTCTCCACTCTCTCCTGGAGAATATATGGGCAAAGGAGGAAATCCCCCAAGCTCTTAGAGATGCCTCCATCATCAATATTTATAAGAACAAGGGAGACCGGTCAGACTGTGGCAACCACCGCGGGATCTCGCTACTGTCCGTGGCTGGCAAGATTTTCGCCCGAGTCCTCCTAAGCAGACTTCTTCCTGAGGCAGAAAACTTCCTACCAGAATCTCAGTGTGGCTTTAGGCCATTACATGGCACCACTAACATGATCTTTGCTGCCCTAACGGAAGCCCTCTGGTGGACCCTCAGCCGTTTTGACTGCCAACCTAAAGTATTTTTTAAGAGATTGTGTTAAGTATAAGTATAAATAAGCAAAGTTGTATCCCCTCAACATTACGTTACATAACATTTTAAAATATGGAGTGAGAAAGCAGAAAGGTGTGGGTAATTAGAGAGATGGAGTGGAAATGAGTGTTACCAAGCGCTCCTAAACAGTTAATATTTAACTCGCTACCATGCAGTCACACACACGCAGATGTGTCATACATAAGACTCTCACTCCTCAAGAATGCCATCTTAATTCCCTTGTTGGGGGTGTATGAGTGGTGTTGGAATGTGTGTGTGTGGAGTTGTGATGTTGGGGTGTGTGAGTGTGGTTTTTAGCGGGTGTGTGTGGTTGTGGGAGTGTGTGTGTGTGTGTAATGTTACTGCCCCTCCCACAGTACACGGAGCCCTCCACATGTGCAACGAATGTGGACGACGCTGCCAGTCCCATATCGGGCTTTTTAGTCACCTCAAAACTCACTAACCTAGGTGACATCCCTAATAACCCATATCATTTTACCACAGCTGGATGATCGTCATACTAGATTCCGAATGACAGCAAAGTAAGTAGTAGTAGGTGTAATGTTGGGGGTGTGTGTGAGTGATGTAGAGGTGTGTGGGTGATGTAGAGGTGTGTGGGTGGTGTTGGAAGGTGTGTTTGTGTGTGATGTAAGGGTGTACGTGTGATGTGTGGGTGGTGTTGGTGTGTGTAGCACAGTGTGGGTATTATGAGCTGAGTGTTGTTGATGGACGCTAACCAAGCAAAGTCAGAGTGTTGAAGGGCTGAAAAAAAAAGAGTTCCAGAGGCAGATTGTTAATGAGGTCAAGTCAAACCCAACGGCTTTGTACCACTATGCAATAGGTGGTAGTACCTCCCTGTTTGATAACTGCCTACTACCTACTAATACATAAATTTCACTTCTTCTCTAGATTACATATTCAGTCTTTATAGAATATAGATCTACTGACTAATAGAGAATTAACTCACCAAGTCACAGGAACACATTTTTCATCAATGATCTTCTCCGCTGTGGACCATGAAAACCGTACTATACCAGGAAAGCCAAACACCCGGTCAATGGAGTTCATAAGGAAGTTCTTTGTTACTGCATCTGGGGAACCATGGGCAAGAATTACTATACATCTTCCCAGCCAGTAAACAGACCATTTTGCATCCCTTAATATTAGCTGTGTTGATTTATGAGTGTTTGTTTTAACATAATATTAAAAAAAAAAAAATTATGTTATTCTAGGAGAGATGGGCTGAGGTGCATCTGGGTAGACTCTCAGTCTTTTTAGTCTTTTGTGTTTCTCTCAAGTACCAAACTAAATTATTCCATTGAAACAACACTTTGATTTAGTGCGAATTCGGTTTAAAGCGACCTCTCTTGGAGCCTATCTCTGTCATATCGATGTTCTACTGTATAAGTGAAGCTACAGTAAAGTTTATGTGGCCCCCCTTGTCCTCTAACTCAAGATTCATCAAGATTTATCTGCTGCAATAACCTTAAAATTCCTCTGCTACAATGTAAGTACTGTATACTGTAAATAAGTATTTTAACTTGAATTTTGTTTTTGGATATGATTTTTCAGCAAAATGGTGGTCTAAATTACAGGGGGTCAGGGGTCTACATAAGTCAGATTAGCTTGAGCCCCATATAGTGTGCCTTAGGGGGGTCTTACTGTATCTTTTAATGTTTATTATTCCATCCTGGTGCACTTTTGTGTATGAACTTTCATTAAACATTTTGACCATTCAGGACGGTATATCTCTACCAGAAAGCATGTTTAACACTCAGGATGATTTTATCAGGATACATAACTCTATAATTTTAACTGCTTTCATTTGACTCACATTATGGCATACAGTTACATATTACATACAGTCTAAAACCCCTCCAGCATCCCCCCAATACTGTATACTATAGTACTTATTAATAAAGGCTCATTAATGTCACAGTAACATTATACAGTACTGTAATACCTTTGGTTAGCACTGAGAGTTTGGTCTGCATTTTTAACTTTATGACACATGCTACAGTATACACAGGGTTAACAATGTGCTTTCAGGCTATTAAAATAAGTACAGTACAGTACACATACTGTAATGTATCGGTTTGCCTCACCTCCTGGGTATCCACTACCCCAGTTGTCTACTTCTGTCCCTTCAGGAAACTCCCATTTTTTCAAAGCTCTGTCACGAGCTACCTAGAATTTCAACAAGCAAACATAAAAGTTATTGAAGAATATTTGCAATAAATTGAATACAGTAGCTGCAGTACAGGTACATGTTCAGGTGAACTAAATGATAAGAAGAGGCAACCCTCAGTTGAATCTTATCCTGTGAAGGGAATAAGAAAAAAAAACCTGGGAGTTACTGAATGATAAGAGCTGGGATAAACACCTGCCTGGCCACACTCCTTCATAATAGAAAATGAACACCAAAATTGAAAAATAAAACAATAGGAATTGTTGGAAGGAGAGAAGTCAAGTAAAAAGGAATGAACAATACATACTGCATACAGTATATAATTCAGGAGAGGGTACTTCATATATATATATATATATATATATATATATATATATATATATATATATATATATATATATATATATATATATATATATATATATATATATATATATATATATATATATATATATATATATATATATATATATATATATATATATATATATATATATATATATATATATATATATATATATATACAGGGTGATTCAGCAAAGAGTACATTAAATTGGAGGATGAAATCTTTGGATAATTCTAAACCACAATGTCTCTATGGTAAAATGTCAGAATCTGCATAGTTTCCATGTGACAATACATTTAAGATGTTGTATTAATGAGAGTGAATTTGAAGTGAAACCCCAGTAGGTTTTTGTAATCATTTATTCACAGATCTCTGCACTGAGGCAGAAGGGGGCAACTTTGAAAATTTCAAGGAACTTTTTTAATTTCCTCACTCTTCCTTCTTAAATTTCCACAAATCAAGGCACTACTGTGCTGAAGTGCTAAACTTTGATATTTGTCAATAAACAGCCATTAATGCTCACCTTTGCACAAATACTTGCCCCTGAAACACAGGGAAATAAAGCATCAGCTTTCTTTTCAACGATCACCTTAATAGTAGGAAAGACATCTTGGAGCTTAGCCTGAGGATGGGATAGTAAAATACCAATTAGAATTGAGTGCCACTTTGAATAATTCTTATAACTCTGCAACCTATGACTAGTTAATTGTATTACACAGGAGGGGGTGGATAAGCAAGATGAAATGGCACAAATCCATGATAATAAAAACAAATTAGGTATGTTGCTGTTCACTTTAAAGTCAGCCTCCTCAAATGATTGGATCCCCCCTTAAGCAGATGCATTCCCCACCACTGGATGGCAAACTCAATAATTCCCAGACAAAAGTTCTCCCTATGAAAAAAGACCCATTACTGTTTAAAACACAGATTATCCTACATTTCACACAATATAAATATTGCACTGTAGTACTGGAGCAACAACATATAGTATATTGTACAAATTAGCATGACTACCCACAGCAACACAACCTTGACAGATGTCAAGGATATCCTTCCATTGGCTGTAGTTCTTTAGACTAATGCAGTACATCACTCGAATTAAAAATACCAACCTGATATTTCTCTGGAGGACCCACAGTATCAACATAGACTTCAGACACCTTCACCCCAGCTGCAATAGCACGCTTAATTAGGCCAATGGCTGCATTGTGCGATACCTCATTCAGTGATACTTTTGGTCTGAAAAGATGTGATAGACAGTACAGTATCTGTATACAATAAGTACTGAAATTCTTATTTAACTTTTCATAATTTTTCCAAACTTTTCCTAATGGGAAATTGGTTTTGGGGTATACAGTACGTGTATAGTTAATATGGAGAAATTAACAAGAATCACCCTAGTAAATGAATGTTGTTCAGAATTATTGGCTTGGTGTGTCATATTGTTTAACACTGAAAAGGCGTAGAATTTTTTTGTTGTTGACTGTAGTCTTTGGAAATTCAGTACATACAATATTAATAAAAACTGAATCTAAATACAGTATACGGGTTGAGACAAAGGGGTTCATACTTACATATAGTAGTAGTAACATATTCAATGGGGTTTTGCACATGTAGTTATACACTAGTAAATAATCCTACAACAACAAGGATCTTGATAAATGATTGTGGAAAGTTATAGTGTTAAGTTTTGAATACTGTACGTTAATGTTAGAGAATGATAAAAAATAATTCTTGTAACTGCCTGAGCTGATTACCGTACTTTGCATTTACCATCTCAGGGTACACCATTAAGGCAGATTCATTGGTCTTACCTTTTGTACATGCTGTTGGATATATTTAATGGTGATATGACTTCGAGTGACCAACCAATGTAATCACTGTTTTCATGCATTATACTAAATATCTTCTCTCTCTGCTCCTCTGACAGTGTCTTAGAATCAGCCACGCCTGCAGCTTTGAGGTCTTCATGTTTGCTAACTGGACAGAAGCAAATCCCATACACCATAGGACCTGTGACATTGGCGATAAAGAAAATATAAGTTATCTAGCACACCAAATAATTGTTTTGTTTTTTAACTTTTCTTATATATGTCAGTTCCATTATGTCATTTGGGTGTTTACTTCTATAAAAAAGCAAATAGGCCGTGGTCTTCAATCCTTTGGTGCTTTGGTAAACTGAGACACCATCATGAAACATCTGATATTAGCAGGAATGAGCACCCAATAAAAAAAAATAATTCGTTTTGATCCCATTCATGGTACTTCTCTCGGTAGTACCTTATTTACCAAATGTCAACCCTCTAGAGGCGGCCATGCCAAGGCAAGGAGGGCGGTAGCTTATATAGGATCCCTCCAGTGTTCTTGGTAATTCTGTCAAAGGCTATTTTGAAGCCCACTACTGTTCTGATTCCACAGCTTGGGCTGGTACTGTTCCATAGGTCTACCAACCCCTGTGTGAAAAAGTATTTCCCTATACAGTACATATAATCCTTCTGCATAATAACTTGGTTAGCTTGGAGCTACCGGTATGTCCTCTCAAGTTGGTGGTGCGCGACATCACAAAGAAATATCCCGGGTTGGTGTTTTCCATCCCTTTAAGGATTTTGAATGTTTCAATTACATCTGCCCTATTTTGCTTGGCTGAAGGGTTGTAAGTCCTAAGGCCCTAAGTCTACTTGCATAATCGAGATGATATAGTTCCGAAATCATTGTTTTGTTTTTTAACTTTTGGCTGGTTGTCGGTTAGGTAATTTGTTTAGACTAATACCAAAGGAGTTAATACATAAATTGAAACAAGAATCCATTAAGCATTGTTAGGTATGTTTTAAAAGGTTTTTCTGGTAAGTAAGGTAGGGTTAGGAAGGTTACTTTAGGATAGGTTCAAGTTCTAATAGGTTTGGTGCATCAACATTTCTTACCAATCTGCAACTTTTCCCTTATATGTAATATTGTCATAAATGAATAATAACGAATTTGGTTTTTGGTTTGGATTTTTTAATTATTTCCCTTGGGCGGGAGCAGATGAGATCAGGAGGGCGCTTGAAGCAACACTGGGTGCACGTAAGTTAGCAACTGGGTCCTCGCAGTTAGGCTAGGTTAGGATTGTTGGGTTAAGTTTGCAAATTTAAAAATGCCACAATTTCACTGTTTTATAGTGGACACTGTCGCAGTTAAGGCAAATGTGTGAAAGTGTTTATTTAAAAGTTCAACTTAACCTAACCTAACCCAACTTAACCTAACTTCACCAAACCTTAAACTAACCTAACCTTAACCAGCTAATATTGGTGACTATACCTCAAACATCAAAACAAATAACACATCAGCAGTATAGTCGTCAATATTAGCCTTTTTTGTTGTGATTCATTTCAATTTAACCTTCATTTATATTGCAAATATAAACCATTTCCACCTTACTCCCCCCCCCCTCACTATTGTCATGGGGTAGGGGGTCATAACTCGGAAACAAGTTATTTGCGATAGAAATGGTCTAATTCAAATGAATCACAACAAAGTTTCACCTAATTCTATCAACTCCTGGTATTAGTCTAAAAAAATACCCAACAGACAACTGGATAAATATCAACAATCCTGCAATTAACTCCAGAAATCTTGGTGCAATTTCATAAGGGTATTTTTATAGTAGTTCACACAGCATTCCTACCCAAAATCTTTAATTATATTCGAAAAAGACGTCTAATTTTAAGATAATTTTCTTTTATTACATGACCGTCAAAAGCAAATGATAACGGAGATGGCGCATACCATATCTTTCTCTCCTTAATTCCATTAATCTTCAGCAATTATCGCCTACCCGACCTCCCACTCAGCGTGTTCCCTTCATATATAATATAATGGAAGCCCCTCGAAATCGAGGATGGCCAGCCCAAGGGCCTCCTAGGCACGATTTTTTTTTAAGGTGTAGAAGCTGTCGCCAACACAACAACCACACCCCAAGTTAATGAGCTGCATGACCCAGTGTCACGGAATACAGCTTCTCCCCGACTTACGACGGGGTTAGGGACCCAAATCCAGGTCATAAGTCGAAATGGTCGTAAGTCGAAAATGCTTAAATAATACATAGAAAACCTAAATGGGTGTCTCTTTTTCTTCTCAGCACCCCAAAACTCTCACTTTTAAGCTTGCCAGCCATTTTAAAGTGAATTACACACCAAAAGAATTTTCAGTACACAGTGCAATCACTGCCGTTGGGACTCGAAAATACGTAATTTGACAAAATTTTGGTACAACTGAGGCGGTTTTATGTCCGGGTGGTCGTAAGTCGGGGAGGAGCTATAGTCCGAGAAGAGTGGATAGCTCGCCAACTGCACTGGCTAACCATTACCCCGGAATACAATCAGCAAATCAATTAACATCCAGGTTCCCAATTACTGCTGGGTAGACAGAGGCAAATGGCATAAAGAAACTTGACCATAGTTTCACCCTGCTCGAGGATCAAACTCAGGTCCGCTAGCTTGCGAGGCGAGCATGCTGACCATTACACCACAGGTCGCATAAATTGTCGGGAGCATGCGTTCCCGTACAGGTAACTTGGACAATCAAAAGCTTTCTTTTTTTGCCACCAATTAAAATGAATTGTGGTTTTTGCTTTTAGAATTCCCGATTGTGATATTGGGTCTCATGCATCGAAATTCAAATTCATTTCCGGCCATGAAAGTCTGCGATGGGTGCCACATCAATTATATGGAGTTGATTGCGCGTTTTTGTGAAAAAACGAACAAACAATAGCATTTTTTTAGATCTCATGGTTTTCTCCACCTCCCAAGCCCACTCGAATTTTGGATTCGTATTCGGAATAAAGTAAAAATAACAGTGATTCCCTCATATGGTGAGAGTCTGGTTATGTAAAAACACTGAGTCAGGTTAAGTCAGGTTAGGTTAGGATAGGGTCGGTTAGGATAGGTCAGGTTATGTTTGATCGGGTTAGGATTGGTTAGGTCATCCAAAAAAAGTTAGGTTTATGTTTTTCTAGAGCTTTATGGTGTATTTTGCATTCACTTGGCCAAGATTTTTGTCGAAAACGATTGTTTCTCTCTACCCAAAATCCTGGGGGCGATAACTAAAACACAAGGCAGTTTTGACTTTCTTACAGAGTTGTGTGAACTACTATAATTTACCACCAAAAGTTCATTCTGGTGATAACTGTCTCCTCCACCTTCATCGATTTTATTTGTTTGGTCAAGATTTACACAGTATAGGTATACAATAGACGAGGATAACACACAGTAGTGGTATGTTCTCACCTAGTACTGGGCCCCTGCCAGCTTCATCTACACCTAACACACATGGTTCTTCCTTGCATATGTCAGGGATAGTAGAATCGACGAATGTATTGACCCAGTTTTTATCACTGTATGTTGCTAGATCCATTTCTCCTAAGGCAGGTGTCTCCTTCCTCCTGGTGGGTCTCTGCCTTTGTTTTCCCGCCGATTTATTTAAGGGAGTATGGGTATAAATGATTATTTCAGGTAATATATATAAATGTCAATTTTTTATTATAAGATATTATTATTCAAATCAGATTTTTTACAAACTAATTAATGAATTATAAATTATTCAATAACTGTCTTATTGTACTGTAGGTTATTTTTTTAAAGGGATCCTTAATTTTGACGCATATATCCGTTCAATCTGGTTGACAATATTTTTCTCTACCTTACTAACAACAGTATTTGAGAAAAAAAACAGATGGAAAGTGAATAACTTGAGAAACACCATGTATAGCATACCTATATTGTTACTTTACTTTACTTTTATCCTCTTCACCACTGATCGGCTCGTTAGCCACTTGGGCTATCGGTCACGTCTCTGATTACTTTTCCTTTTCTTTTATCCTCTTCACAGTTTTCTGGACTTGCGGCTTCTTCAATCTTGAGCTGTGACCCCTTGTGGGGCGAGCGTCCGCCAGCTCCAAGTAAGGACACTCGACTGAGTAGTGCCCCCTGAGATGCTTATACACCTCAACTAGGTCGCCCCTTGCCCGTCTGTAATATAAGCTAGGCAAGTTCAGGCGCTCCAATCTCTCAGGGTAGCTGAGGTGCCGAAGTGCAGGCACCAGCCTGGTGGCCCTCCTTTGAACATTTTCAACCAACTGACAGTCCCTAGCATATCTCGGGGACCAGGCGGGGTGACAGTACTCCAGATGGGGAAGCACTTCACTCTTGAAGATCGTTACGAGGGACAGACCGTTTAGATATCTGAACGACCTTCTTATAAGACCCAATAATAAATTTGCCTGATTTACCTTCTTCTCGCAATGGCCCGAGAACTTCAGCTCATTGTCAACATACACACCTAGGTCCTTTTCACATTGTCTCAAATAATGCAGTTTCTTCATCCCGTTGGGACATATGATACGCCTCCTTACCGTTGGTACGCCCCAGGTGCATCCTCTTACACTTCGTGACATTGAATCTCAGCAGCCATTTTTTCAACCATTCTTGGAGCCCACAGAGGTCCTTCTGCAGCTCTTCACAGTCCACTTGGTTCTTGATTTCCCGAAATAACTTGGCGTCATCGGCAAACATTTCTATGGAGGAGTGTTCAACGTCAGGCATGTCATTTATGAAACAAACAAACAACAGCGGGCCCAATACGCTGCCCTTTGGTACCCCACTTGTGAAAGGTACGGATGATGATTTCGTGCCATTAATCACCACACACTGCTTGCGCTCATGTAGAAAGTCTTCTACCCACGCAGGAGCGCCCCGGCATAAAACCGTGTTGCAATCATTTACAAGGTTGTTTCGTAGATGTTCCACTGCGGCATCTCTGATAATACTCTCAAGTACTTTACATATTATGCTGGTCAGGCTTACCGGTCTATAGTTGTTCGTGGAGTGACGATCGCCCTTCTTGAAGATAGGACTCACATAAGCCACTTTCTAATCACTGGGGACATTTTGTTCATCCAGGTATTTACAGAATAGGATCTTCAGGGACTCAGCAAGCTAGTTGCACAACTCTCTTAGCACTCTAGGATGCACTATGTCAGGGCTGGGACTCTTTGAACCTTTAGCTTTGGCAATTTATTTCTTATGACCTCTTCTGTGAACACAATGTAGGTCAGCGCTGTGTCGAACCGTCTGTCCTCAAACGCAGCAAGATTGTTTGCATCCTCTCTTGTGAACACCGTGGCAACCAGGCTTCCACACGTGATTTTTCCACAGGGAATACAAACCTAGGTTAACACACTTAATCTCGTGTCGATCACGGTCACTGTAGACGGGTGTCACGCAGGAGAACTCTGCAAGCATGAATTGATTAACCATTTACTGTAGGTTTGATAGGCCAGCCTGGATTGCTTGTTGCAACCAGGCATCCACACGTGATATTTCCCCGGGGATAACAGCCTAGGTTAGCGCACTTATTCTCGTGTCACTGACGGTCACAGGACGGGGTGGCGGTGGAGGACTCTGTGTGGTGTCCCATTCCCTTCAGGAGGAGAAGGTGGACGTCTTAACTAACCCATGACCTAGGGGATACTACTATAAAATGTGGTTTTGGGGCATGAGGCGATGAACAGTACAACACTGTCTCAATGGCCTCCCCCTCTTGGCTGGCTAACATACCACTAATGGAAAAAATATTTTGCAGTCATGGCTTGCCAGGTGCCTTATCTCTAGTAAAACAAACTTTGGAGTTGGTTGTGTGGGTAAGCCTAACGCAATCCATGACAGTTTGACTTGACCTCGCTTGCAACCAGCCTCTGGAACTACTTTTCAGCCCTTCTACACTCTGACTTTACTTGGTTACTGGATCTTGCATACAACCTCCTGTCCTGCTCATCGTTTGACCTAACCCACGCCTCGAATTTCTGGGTTTTCTTCTTAACAGTTGTTTGTTTGCTTCATAAATGATATGCAAGAAGCTGTACACTTCTCCATATAAATGTGTGTGGATGATACCAAGTTATTTCTGGAAATTAAGAACCAACCAAACTGTGAAGAGCTGCAGAAAGATCTCTGTGAGCTTCAAGAATGGTTGAAGAAATGGCTGCTAAGATTCAATGTCACGAAGTGTATGAGGCTGCACCTGGGACGTACCAACGGTAAGGAGGCGTATCATATGTCCCAACGGGGCGAAGAAACTGCATTAATTGAGACTGAATGCGAAAAGGACCTAGGTGTATATGTTGTCAATGAACTGAAGTTCTTGGGCCATTGTGAGAAGGTGAACCAAGCAACTAAAATATTAGGTCTTATAAGAAGGTTGTAATGTTCTTCAAGAGTGAGGTGCTTACCCGTCTGGAGTATTGTCACCCTGTCTGGTCCCCGAGATATGCTAGGGACTGTCAGATGATTGAAAATGTCCAAAGGAGGGCCACCAGACTGGTGCTGGCACTTCGACACCTCAGCCACCCTTTGAGATTAGAATGCCTGAACTGCCTAGTTACCTAGTAACTGCTCAGGAGTGAAGTAGCTACAGCATCTGTACAGCATTCCCAGCTTTCGGGAGGCAGCTTTAGCAATGTTGTGGATGTGTGGCTTTTATGGCATATTAGAGGAAATGGTTAGGCCTAGCATATCTGTTTTAGAATTTGGCAGAATGATTGCATCCTGAGATGTGATTGGTGGGAGATCATCTAATTTGGAAAGTGTAATTGGTAAATACACGTACTGTGTTTTATTACTATTGAATTTAACCAAGTTTCTACCTCCCCATTCGGATATGCTGCACAGATCTCCATTGATAAATGTAATGATATCAACTCTAGAAAAAGATCTAGTTTGAGAATTAGGGGGAAGGGAAAATGAGAAGAGTGAAGAGTAGAATCATCAGCGTAATAATGGATAGAATTAGTTGTAGTGTGAAGTAAATCATTGATAAAAAGAAGTAAGAGAGTAGGTGAAAGAACGGAACTTTGTACTGTAATTGTTTCATGGACCAAATTCTTACCAAGGGAGAAATACCCAGTAGATTTAAATTAAACTTCTCTGAGGTGGACTGTTCATCGAATTCAGGTGTGATGATTAAGGAAGTGCTTTCTTCATCTAAATGCCAATTGTTTTGAAATCACTGTACATAATTGGGAGAGCCAAATTACAATTAGATACAATTTTATGTTTGTAAGGATTAACCCTGCAGGACTCTTTTATTTGTTTGAGATAAGTCAAAGGATTACTATGTCCTCTTCTCTTGGCATGTGATAAAAAGAGTAAATCAAAACTCCATGTCAATATTAAATTTATTTTAAAATATTAATTTCAAACTGCAGTTTAATCTTTTTTCAACTGACCAAACACTGCTGATGGCACTTCTCGTTGTTGAGGAAGATCTGAAAAATAATAGAGCATTAATAATTGATCTGTTTGTGTAATTAATTATTAGCTGCATTTCCACAGCTTTAAACAGCTACTGTACTTCAATAAGTGTCTCTCCAGGAAGGATCCAGGATTTCATGAGTCACAAAGAAAAAAGTCAAAATTTGGCATTGAAAAAAAATAAATAAATAAAAAATAAAAAAAAATAAAAATACCATTAGCAAGTAAAGTAATAAAATCAAAGGCAGTTGTTAACTGACAATACACCTGTACTGTACAGTACTGTACACGACTTCCACAGATAGACAACACAATATACGGTATCGTGGCATTACTGTATACAGTACGTATATTAATAAATCACATCCTATTAAATACATTTCTCAAATTTCCACCACAACTTGGTTTAACGAGTGGCATGCCTGGTACAGTAGAATCCTCAGGATTGAGAGGTGCTGGATAAACAGTTTTTTCAGTTAGTTGAAAATCATTCTTAGGATCCCCCCAATAAATCCTACAATGCACAGTGCTATAGGATGACCTCACAAATTCACAGAAAAACGGATTTCTTTAACACTTATTCCACTCTATATAAATGATGTGGCTTAGAAATAAATAAAATATAATAAAAAACTATAAAATAAGGAAAATGAAGAGCATAGGTGTGTACAGTATTTGTGGGAAATGAACGTGTGTGTGTGTGTGTGTGTGTGTGTAGGTGGTGGGGAATGACTACATAGCTGAATCGCCACTCCAGCCACCATGTTTATTGTTAGATGTAATGAAACTAAAAAACTTGTTGAAAAATCATTACAATACTCTAACATGCCTTAGAAATAAGCTGGTTAAGTGCTTGACTGAAGTGGGTAGCATTGCCCAGAGAATGTTCTGAGTGTGGGAGGAGTTTTTTGTTCATAAAATATGTGCTATTATGGTTATTATATACTATGTATCAATTTTATTGTTTATCAGAGCAATAAATATGGCAGCTCATCCTCGTTGCATGTGGTGTTCAAACGTATGATACAGTACTAGCTGATTTTAGAAGAATTTATATTTTTACTATTATCATTTCATTTTGGTGCCGGTTAGTTGAATTTACCAGTTACCCGAATACCGGTGAACTGGGATTCTACTGTACAGTATTAGTATACTGCATGAATTTTGTGTAGCAAATTTTTAACCATGCTTATTGCTTCCAATATTTTCCATGGCAGTAGGAGCAAATATTTATGGTTACACAATCTCATAATGACCTAACACAAGGCTTATACTGTTCCTCCATTATCTCAACATCATAACAGTAATACCTGAGTCAGCTAGGGCAGCTGCCATTTATCACCAATCAACTTGCCAATAACAATGTAGTTTTCACACACACAAATTGTCAAAGGTACTGGCTTACTGTGCCTCAGTGGCATGGTAAGGGAGGGGGGGCTCAGGGGGGAGGGGGTCCTTGGGTCACTGAGTGATGGTCAAAATCAACCTTAGGTTACTATCAGGTCAGAAAGTGAACGTTGCAGGAAAATTAAGAATACAAATTTTAAAAATGCCATGTTTTTGACACTGATTATGCATTAATTATGAGAAGACACCCACAATGGCTGACAAAATATTTATGCAAACAGTTTCAGTGACAACTGTTATCCTTCCATGACCCAAGGGGACCATACTACATGTAATTATCAAGGATGTAGAGCCACTTGGATTACCAAGTTAGATCCTCATTTGGCTTGCATAATTCATAGCAGCTGTGTCTCAGACAACTTGTTTTCACCATTGGATTGTGTAGTTTGTTATAATCAAATTTTTAAAATTAATCAAACTGCATGAGATAAGAACGAATTATCAAAGATCCAAATTAAAACTAGATGGAATAAGGCCTTAAAGAGTAAAATTCTAAATATAGAACACTAGAAAGATCCCAAGTTGGCAGAAAGTTTAAAATTATGGGGTATCTAGTATCATATAATTTTCCACCTTTTATAGCAGTAAGAGCAACTGAATGACAGTAATAAAAAAAAGGCTTGAGAGAAAAGAGAAAATCACATTCAGCATCTAGAAAGGTCCAAAGATGCTGTTGAAAAAACATAGAATGAGATGACAGAGTCACTTAAGCTATCAATAAACTATGATAATACCTTCAAACAATACCAGAAAACAACTTACCATCTTCATAATTATTATCATCCTCTTCATAAATGTCAAAAACAACTTACCATCATCATCATCCTCCTCCTCCTCATCATCATCATCATCATTTTCATCCTCATCATCAATGTCAATTTCATCTGGATTTGTGGTACGAGCTGTATCTGCAACCTCATCTTCCCTCTTGGTGGTTGTACCTCGCACAAACATAATTTTGGAGCCACCTATAATAAGGGGAATATGAAAATTAAAAATTATAGTTGCTTTGAGCTAACACTAAAGAATGAATAATCTTAGCAGCTGAGTTGTTTCCTTACACCTTAGCATTAACTTTGTATGGTTATGAAACAAGTTTCCTAAATACCCTGTACACTTCTAGTAACCATTATACTCCAATAAGCTAAACCTATTACACAAAGGGATAATGCTTAGTTTATGCACCTTCAAACATCATAATATTTGAACAATGAAATCCTTTTAAAATATATACTCCTTCACTCAGTCCTTCCAGTTCACTACCAGCCTTCTCATTAAAGCTATATTTCAGAACTTAATACAGGCACTTCTTGATCTATGCGAGTTTGTTTTACGACATTTTTAGAATAACACATGCAGTCCATTATCATCTTTTTTTTTCTTTTATTTATGGAGGGTTATGTATGGAGGAACTCTTAAACTATACACGGATTACCCCGGGGGTTAGGTTACAATTTCCAACTTCTCACGAGGTCTTACAAGTCTTATGGCTCAGTATAAGAATATGTTCCAGCAGCTTAGGAAACAAAATGACAGCTTCCCATCACCATGTTCTTTAAGAAAATCTCAACATCAACATAGTCAGCAGATCAGCAATGCCCTCAACTTCTCGCAGTGACCTTAAGCTGCCCACATCCTCCCCTGCATCATTATCTGACCCTGATGATCCTCCCATGGTGATGTGGGAAGGGGATGAATAATCTCAAAACAAAAACACATGTCTGTCTACATAATGTCTGTGTTCTATTAATGCTGTTATGCACTTGTTACAGTACATTACAGTAATGATTTACGAGTTCTAGTGTATATGTACGTATATATAGTGATTTAAGGGCGATTTAGGGGATTTTTAGGAGTGTTTCTGATTTTACGCAGTTTTTAGCTTTATGTGGGGTCCCAGGAACATAACCCCCGCGTAAGTTGCGAGTCTATTAAACTCACTGTACCAACTATCTTAACAAATAATGTTATTTTCAAAGGGTTATATTTCTTTAGTTTGTGCTGATCATTCTTAGCAAAGATAAAAATATCATATCATATTCATAGTTTTCCTCCCATTCCTTTCCTGAATCCCTGGTAAATACAGTACCTCTCTTTCTAAATTACAGTAACTTTAAAAATGAATATCTGATGCCTAATCCCTGCTGTGAAAATAATGTATGTAATGCAATTACATTTTGGTAATCCCGACATTTTCTGACAAATCTTCCAATTTTTTAAATTTTAACCAAGTTTTTTCTTAATCTCTTAACCTTTTAATTTATAATTCCCTGTTGGATAGAGTGGATCAAGAGACACACACACACCTCAAAGACTTAGGAAAGAAATATTAAGTGACCATAACCTCTGCTGCTGGTAAAATCAGCCGAGAGAAATTTCAGAAACCTTGTTCATTCATTCCATGTATTGTACTGTGTGTAAAAACCACCCCCCGTGTACAGGTTCTGTAAACTGAACCTGTGTAAAGGAAGGAAAGATTGTATGTAATACCATTCTAGCAGGAGGAGCACATAAATATGTAGTATTGTACCTGCAGGAGGAGCATGTGTCGTCGGAGCATTTTGTTCCTCTAATTGGTTCATGGCTACAGCACGTGCTTCCAACATACGCATACCATCCTTTGCTCCTGGTGCAAGGTCAGAGACAGTGCCAGCGACCGTGTCTGCAGATGCTAACATCTGTGCTGACATCATGTTCACCTGCAAAACAAAAGTGAAATGTCTCAATGAAATACTGTAAGTAGTTCACCAAATATTTGTACTTGCTTTATGATACTTCATTTAAAATAAAAAAATCTTCCTTAAATTGGATACAGTACTGAAATAATATACAGAAATATCTCGACACACTAAGACTAATTGGGGCAGACTGGACTATTTAAAAAAAAAAATAATTCAGTTGTTTTATTATGTTATATCTGTGCTTCAACAACTAAGGTCTTCAAGGTTGCCGATAACTGTTTTCACTGAGAAGATTGGTTTGTACTGTAAAGTGTTATATGTAAGTAATCACAGAATTTGTTTTATGACTTTAGAGAAAATGTAGAGTATACTGTACAGTACTATAAAGGTAAAAATATGTGTAGGGGTATACTGTAATATACATAGAAGATAAGAGTGATTTGAGTGCATGGGTGGGTGACACCCTACCCCAGGATTCCATTGACACGTCTCTACACAATTTCACCATAATTATCTAATATTTAGGTTAATTTGGTGCCGGTTGATAAAATATTATCGTAAAATAATCATGTTTTCCGAAAAGAGAATCCTACACTCAATACCATGAGTCATTGTGTATATTTACAAAGCACAAACAGCCACTCATCCTTGCTACCTTCCACTCATGCTTATCACATCTGCTTTCAGCACTTAGTAAATAGTACTGTAGTGTATTGATCAACACTGAATATTGATTTTCTTTTTATTATTGAAGATGTTATATTAATTATGATACAGTAGGGTCGGGTTATACTATAGCAATTTTTTTATATCGCAACTACCAAAATTATCGACATTTTCCAATATATAGCGATAATTCTATTTATTTCGCGGGGGAAATCAGGCAGGAAATATTTCAAATGTACCGCCATGGCAAACAAATGAGTTATTTGCTCATCAAAGGCACCACCGTGGCTGCTCACTCACGCATTCACACTCGCCCACACAGTCTTTCTGATTCAGCTCTTGAAAACATGCAACAGCGTAAAGTTGCTATATCGGGTCCAATGATAAAGAATGAAGCAATGGAAATACAGACACGTCTGCTTCAGCGAAAAGGAAAGCCAGCAAGTGAATGTAAATTCACAGCTAGCCAAGGCTGGCTTCACAGCTTCATCAACAGAGCTAAATTATGCTACGTGTCTCTGTTAGGGGAAGCTGCATCGGCTGCAGAGCTGCAGCAGAAAAAGTTAAGATAGATTGGAATAAAAGTGGTTGAGGAAGATGGCTATACTTCAGATCAAATCTGGAATTGTGATGAGACAGAAATAAACTGGAAAAAGATGCCAAAGAAGACATATTTAATGAAAGCAGAAAGAGACTGGCTGAGTCAAGCGGCTTGAGTGATGAGTCAGCAGCCAATTCTGCTGCAGATTCCGACTTCTAAGGTGAATGTAAATGGGTTGCTAGTGACGTGAAAGTGAAGTGAAGATAATGGAAAGCTTAATGGAAAAGATTTAATACTACTGTAACTAATATTTTTGGTTTGTTCGTTTATGTAGGTGTGGGATTGTCAAGTGAGGGTGGCAGTGTGGCGTCAGCTGCCGAGTCTGGCATTCCTTCTTTTTTTTTTTTTTTACAGGGAACAGCCCACCCGGGCACAGGTAATCGACCCACAATGGGGCCAAGGGTGGTGTTCCAGAGTCTAGTGTTCATTGGTGCTTTAGTTAATAAGAAAATAAACTTGTTAAGTCAAGTTTAGTCACTATTATTGGCCTCCAGAACCTAACCCTATTTTCCCCATTGATTACATGTAATTATATACAGTATTGTGATTTATTATATGGCGAAGATCCTTGGACCCTATCTTGCAATATATCCCGACCCTACTATACCTGTAATCACACACCATAAGAGGCTCATCATAGAAGAAAATAATACTGAATCAATAAATAAACTTGGTGAATGTGGCAATGCCTGAACACAACCCCCTCCCCTCCTGCAGCCCTCAGCCTGTTTACAGATGCAGTTTCTTAGCTCTCGTTAGGCATACAGCAAATCTGATTAGATGACTGTGTAGTTTTCAGTGAGCAGGTGTTGGTCATTGAATGTGATTTTTTAATTATTTTTTTTACAGATTTCTTAAAACCCTCAAGTATCCTCATTAAAGAATCTACATAAAATGTTATGTCAATGAGTGTAGGTATCGAGGTGCAGCACACTGAAACAATACATATGAAGGCAGGACTGAGACACGTGTCAGTGTCACACTACACCCACACATAGACGTTCAACAGCATGTAAGAACACACAAATCGTCCAGAATTATGCTGGATTTTCTGGATTTTTAAAATATTTCTGGTGATTAAGGGGGAGGTCTGGAGCATCTCAGAGACTGAAAAAACAAATTCCAGTGTATAGAGACTCTACTGTACAGTAGCTAAAACAACTATCTGTGCATACTTTGTGGGAAACAATATGAGACCATGGGCGATAAATTTTGGTACATGAGGGCTGTCACTAGTCACACGTAAAATTTTGGAGCATATCGACCCCAACCTGCACAGATAGTTGTTTTAGCTACTGTACAATTAATATTGTAAAAGAAAATTTCCATCTTCTCATTACAACAAAATCAGTGTTTTCTCCCAGCTCTTTAGTTTCAAACATCATGCAGTATATATGTTCAGAATACTGTACTGTATAATAATATTCATACCTGTGTATTGTATTTGGCTTGCATTGATCGCTTGATACGAAGTAGTTCCTTCATGGTGTCTTCATTGCCATGAGCCACTTCAAAATCAGTCCACTTGGCCCAGAACTCGGCAGTAATGCGAGGATCACATATCTGACTGCAATAGGCATAAATTTCCCGAGCACGGTCAATTTCACCGAGCTTCCTCTCCATCTCCGAAAACCGTAAACACATTTCACGAGCACCTTCATCAGGAAGGTCGTCAATTGCCTCCTGTGGGAAAAAAAAAATACAGTAGTACAGTACGTATTAATAAAAACTTACAAAACTAATTCCCAAATGTTTACTAAATTTACTAAATCCATTTGCCTGCCATGTATAAAAAGCCATAAAAAATATATTTAACTTTTTTCATGTAAGACAATGTTGTCATGTGATTTATGAGGATGTCACAGCAGTTAGGAACAGATAACAGTGGGTGTAAGAAGAATCAAATGTTACTCTTGATTCAGCAGCAAATTAGGAAAAGGCTTGAGGAAAAAGAAAAAAAAAAACCACACATGCACGCACACACGCACACACACACACACACACACACACACACACACACACACACAATAACACTGAACTGGGTACTTGGAGGAGACTTCGCAAATGATTTGATACTGGATGAGGGAATGACTTGAAAAAATAACCTGGCCAAGACAACATCAAAACATTCCTCACCTGATAAATTTCCCTCGTTCTTGTAACACCATAAATCTGTTGTGCGTGTTGTAGGTAGATATTGTATATAGCCAGTTTCTCCTCAGGTGGTACAGCCTTAGTGGCACGACTGTACACCTGCATAGCATGTCTGGCCAGTCCATGATCTTCCTCCATCTTGGCATATAAGAGGTACAGGTTCCTAGCATAGCTGGGGGGACATTTCTCCAGACACTGTAATAAAGTTTAATAAATAGCATCCATTTCTGCAAACAACGTTTAGAAAAAATGTAACGAGTTAGCCAACCATAAATACTTTTAAAACAATTGAGTTATCTAATATCTTTGGAATTAGCTGTTTTATAAGCAGTTCTCTTGACAATATTTGAAAAACTTGTTGACAAATTTTGTATAGTGCTTTACCAAGTCCAAAAGCCAAGGACTCTGGCTTAAAGAAAGCTAGTCTGAAATTATTGTACAGTACAGTAAAGTACGCCCGGAAAATTTGTGGATTTTTATTTCATGGTCCTCTATTATTCGCTGATGACACCTTGGATGTACCCAAGAATGTCTGCAGGTAGTTTTAAAGTTACCGGCATTTTTGCAGCTGGTATGGGGAGCGAGAGAGTTTTGTGGCGTCCCGCTTCCTCCGCCTCAGTCCGGGCTAAACATTTGTACGTCTCGCGTGTGTGCTACTCTCCTTTCGTAACAACTATGCTCCCCAAGCTTGTTATGGCTCTCAAACGCCCTCAACCACCTTCACCATCATCATCATCTTATTCATCATTTTCACCATGATATTCATCAGTGGCAGGGGAGAGGAAAACAGGCTCTACACAAACAGCCAGCATGTAATGGTTAAAGTTTATCTACAGTATTTCTTTATAACAGTAGACTACAAAATATGTTTTTCTCCCATATGTACGCCTGGCAACAGGAGCGGGTAAGGAGAGTGAGTGACTGCTAGTTAGCACATCGTCTGCAGTTTTAACTCCCCTCGGTCCCTGCCATATTTCACCGGATTTACTGTTATTAATTGTGTTTACTGATAGAATAGTGCTTAACAGTGATTGATCATGTTATTGTAGCTAGGTTAGCTCATCATTGTAACCACCAGGCTACTGGGCCAAGCTTTGAGGTGTTATGTTTTTTTCACCTCGTATTTTTCGGTAGATATACATAACCTTCTTCATTTATTTTTACTCATTTACATGCACACACCATCCTACACAGTATACACAGTATTACACCACAATTACCTATATCCTTCATGTTGGGTTGGCTAGATGGCTACGAAAGAAATTCTGTAATTTTGATCTACGTATCAACCCAGCTGGCGCAGTATGGCAACTCGACCAACTCGACTGTAATAACAAAGCACGGAGTTGACTTGAGGGTAGACTCGCAATTTTTCTACATTACATTTTGTTGTAGTGTTTCTTATCACAGTATTTGTGAAAGGATTTCCACATTATTATTTATTTGTATCCATTTTAATAATAATAATAATAATTAACGGTTTTTTGAAAGAGCATGGAAGCCGGAAGGCTGAAAATATACAGTTACATAATTGGGGAATGGGTCACTTGATTGACAAATAACAAATAACATAAGTGATTCAAATATGATATATAAAAAGTAGGTGGGGAGAAGGTTATACTACAGGGCTTTTCAACATAGTGACAGTGCAAAAAGGTAAGATTGGCTGAGAGTAAATACATAAACAGGTTGATTACAAGTTGTTGATAATTTATATAATGGTTGGGACTGGGCTGTTCTTATAGCATGTGTTTGTTTGTTTGTGTGTGTGTGTGTGTGTGTGTGTGTGTGTGTGTGTACACACACTCATATACAATACAGGTAAAAGAAATAACTGTCCGAAGGGTAAACATATAAAGGGAACATACATTTCTTTGTACATAAGTAAAAATGTACCCCCGGTCAGAAAATGATATTCGGAGATTTGGCGATTCGCAGCCATTTTGAGAACCTAACCCCCGCGAATTTGAAGGGCCTACTGTATTACCTTTGATCAATTTAGATATGTTTAATCTTGCCTCATACTGACACACTCTCAAGGTCACCATTTCTATAAATTCTGATATGATCTTTCCTCTTCCATCCAAAGTCCATATTTTACATTTGTATAAGTCAGATTAATGACTTCCCTGTATTTTCCCATATCTGTCTCCATTATTAAAGTTCATTCTCTCAATATGTTTTTCAATGTGCCTGTTACTTTCTTTCCCTCTGCTACTCACTGGTTTAATTAATCATTCAACGTTTCATTTGCTAACAAATCCACTGCCAAATATCATAACAATTAATCACGTCCATTCTTCTATCATTCAACACACTCTAATACTAATATAGTAATTCTACCTTCTTCATTATTCCCCCAGTCTTTTTCCAACTGTCAATCTCCTCTTATCTCAGGATACAGTACTTCTCTAACTCAGTAATAACTTGAGCCTAAACAACATGAGTGGTACTGTATGTACTGAGCAATGGGTAACAGGCAAAATATGACCAGAAAAAATTATGTCCAGTGGCCTAGGCTGTCTATCTCCAGTGACATTTGAATCCACTAATGAATTATGGCAGGTAAAAAGAGCTGTAAATATATTTACAGGTAGTTTCTATGCTTTCTTGAGACAGAAAATTATATACCTGTACTGTACTTACTTGGGAGAAGGTTAATGCTAGTGTACTGTACTGCTAACCTGTTCAAAGAGATCTCGAGCCCGCTCTATCTTGGTTCCCATGTAGCGCTCAAGGAACTTGGTGAGGTAGGTGTTCCATATATCATAAACATATGGCCACTTGAAGAGGGAGATGCCCTTTTCATATGCTTTAAATGCTTCTTCAAAATAGTTGTTTTCCTATAAAAAAAGAATAATTCCAAATATCAAACACATTTCATTTATGTATTATCTATAAATGCATAACAGGCATATGTCTATGTATGATTTGGGTGAATGGCTTAAGATCAAATCTGGAAGAGTAAATTTTACTAAAGGCTGCACTTAGAAGTCACTGAATATTCTGCAAAGAAGATATACAGCACTGTACAGATAAATTATCCTCAAAGTACTACAAACCTGCAAAAACATTCCATAATTTATGATGATTTGTGGTGTAGCAATCCGTAGGTCGATGATTCTATCATACACGGCTTTACAGGACTTAAAGGTGCCTAAACACTCCTCAAGGTCAGCATACATTGACCATAACTTAAGAGACTTGTATACCCGCCGCTGAACAGGTTCTGATTCATCATTATAGGCAACTTTGTGGGGTGGTGGTGCTGTAGCTCGCTTCATAAGCTTCAGAGCTTCTTCTTCATTGCTGAAATTTTAAAGGTAATAAAAGTTTGAAATTCAATGAAAGATAGATGCTCTGAAGTAATGTTAAATGTGAAGAAGGCATCATCAAATAACTGAAGAACAAACAAATGATCCAGTATTCTTGTTACAGTATCATCCAAAGCAGAACAATGATTCATAAATTCAGTAAAATTAAATGGAATACTGTATTTCTAAGATTTACTGACCATTATTCAAAGGAAAATATAAATAGTGGGTACAGCATGCCCTTACAATTCCCGGGTTTTTAATTCGTGGTCTTCGATTATATTATTCGCAGATGACACCCTGGATGTACCCAAGAATGTCTATGGGTATTTTTAAAGTTGGCGGCATGTTCGCAGCCGGGACAGGGAGCATGAGAGATTGGTGGTGTCCCGGGTGTTTCTGTTGTCCCAGGCAGCTGGGCCATGTGAGCACTCTACCTCAGTCTGGGATAAACACTCATCTGTCTCATATGTGTGTGTGCTACTCTGCTCTCTTGACAACTGTGCTGCTCATGCTTATGATGGCTCCCAAATGCCCCCAACCATCTTCATCCAGCCGTGGGAAGGTGCCCAAACAAGCAAAGAGAGAAAAGAAGGTCATGACCCTAGTGGAGAAGATACAACTGCTGGACAAACTTAGGAGTGGCCAGAGTTTTGCTGTGTGTGGCCAGGAGTATGGCAGTAGTGAAGTGAGTGGTGAAGGTGGTTGCTAGTGCTGGTGATACCATAAAGAAAGGTTTTAAGGCCAGTATGGGGTAGTTAGAGAACTTCAAGAAGTGCTTCAACCTGCACAACTTGAGGACCACTGGTGAGTCAGCCTTGGCGGATGAGTAGCAGCAAAGGGAGTATCCTGCAATCTTTGCCGAGATAATCCGAGAGAAGGGATACAAGCCGGAGCAGGTTTTCAATGCTAACAAGGCAGATAAGGAGCACTTGTAACCCCTGCCTTCATCTTCATCACCAACCATCATATTCACCCTTTACATCATGATATTCATCAGTGGCAGGAGAGAGAGGAAAATGGGCTCTACATAAACAGCCAGTGTGGAATGGTGAGTGTTACTCTATTTTTTTATGTACAGTATTTAAAATAATGAGAAAAAATTTCAGATTTGTTTTTTACGTACAAAAAATGCACCCCCCACGAGTCAGCAAATGATATTCGCGGATATTTTGAGACCCAAACCCCGCTAATTTTAAGGGCATGTTGTACTAGGTATGGAGAGAATATGTGAGAGAATAAATGAGTAAAACAATGAAACATTGTTCCTAAATTTCACCCTTTTCGATACCTTCATCAAAAATCAATGCATTAAATACAGTACCTATTATTCATAATATTACCTTATCCATGTTAATATTGAACAATAATTGGGAATCTGTTAAGGATATTTATAAGAAAACTCAGCTCCTATATATGGAGTGAAGGAAGGACAGTTCAATATCATAATTCCCTTTCACTTTCATTTACGAACAAAAAGTAAATACAGCATGCCCTTACAATTCACAGACCTCGATTATTCGCGGATGACACCCTGGATGTACCCAAGAACATCTATGGGTCCCTTTAAAGTTGCTGACATTTTCATGGCTGGGACAGGGAGCCATTTGTTCTAGACAGTAATTTCTTGTATATATATATATATATATATATATATATATATATATATATATATATATATATATATATATATATATATATATATATATATATATATATATATATATATATATATGTGTGTGTGTGTGTGTGTGTGTGTGTAGATACACACACACACAAAACACATACACACATATATACAATACAGGAAAATAAATTATTGTCCTAAGGGCAAACACATAAAAAGAATATACATTTCTTTGCACACAAGTAAAAATGTGACGCCTCCCCCCCCAGCAGCAAATGTTATTTGTGGATTTGGCTATTCGCGGCCATTTTGAGAACCTAACTCCGCGAATTTGAAGGGCATGCTATACAGTGAAAAGTACTCACTCATGTCTGATCTCCATCTCTGCCCATTCACACCAAACACTAGCAAGATCATCAACCTTTACATAAGCAACTTCAGTGGCTCGCTGGAATATTATTCGTGCATCTACAATTTGGTTATTCTCTTCATAAAACTTGGCAAAGTTAACCCAAAGTGAAAACAGCTTTCCTGTTGCCTGTTTTGGGTCAATTGTTTTGACAGCTTCCATGTATGTAGCAACAATCTGTGAATGAAGAGAATACAAAAAAAAAAAAATCATGAAGAACAATAACATTGCCTCCAAGAAAATTTTATGACATGTTCATTTTCTATATACAGTATACCTTTTCTGTCTAAATACAGTACTCTATACTGTGCACACACCACTCAATAAGTCAACATTCACAATTTGATACATCAGGATAATTCAATATTTTTGTCAAAGTAGAATTAGTGAGAAGATTTTGTGATTTATTAAAAAATAAATAAAATCAGACCAAAAACTTCAAAATAAACCCACATGACTTCCTTTATATAATGAGCGATGCATTTTTATGAAGAGGAAGGAGGACAATTTTCCTTCCATAGTGTATACTGCTCAGTACTTTAAGAGGTTAAATATGAAAAATATAAAAATTCACTGATACACATGAACATAGATTTAAAAAAAAAATGTGGGGTGTATGTGTAAACAAAACAAGGACTGTATGACGAGCAAGGTAACGATAGACAGTCAGTGCCAACGAAATTTGGATTTTGTGGAAAAGTTATTCCAATATCTAAATATTATTTCAATAATATATATAACTTAATATAAGAGAAGAATTATTACATTACCGGAACATTGTGTGACCATCATACAAAGCGTCTCAGGATAAAACAGTCAGTCGCCCACATGGCATCAGTAGCAGTACTGTGCACAAAGTGTTTGGATTATCTACTGTGTTAAAACTTGCCCTGATTTAGTGAGCCAAGGCTTTCAATAATCCCCATAAGTCTCAACACCCCAAGGAGTGTACAATATTGGAGTTAATACAGTACATCAGTGACTGAAATTAAAGTTTTTGTCTATACACTACACATAAAGTACATCACTGGGGGTCAGCAACAGTGCAACTCTTCACTACAAGGTGACAATTAACAGGCAAGTAAACTATTATATTTTGCATAAAGGTATCCCGATATACATCTGCCCAATAAACAAAAAAAAATTCAACAAAAGTTACATTTTGACACCTTTTTATTAATACAAAGGGAAAAATTTGTTTTAGCAAGTAACAATCACATTTTGACACACGTTTGTCTCTAAAGAATGTAAACTCTTACCTGTCACATGGTTAAGATGGCCACAGGATGTGCAGATGCATTTACACTGCAGTATTACCTCTCTATACCAAAATAATTTGTGAGTACTGTACAGTATTCAGTTCGGTATAGGGGGGTTTTCGGTATAAAATGAATCCGAAAAACTCGTCCAATACTGAATATTGTTGGTATACTGAACAGTACTATATGAAAAAGTTAGGTATTTTTAGTGAGCTCACACTTGGTGCTGTCAAAATGCTCTCTGGCAGATTTTTCCATGAGTTCACAATTCTCACTCTGAAAAAATTTGCCCTCACAGTTTTCTGGACATGTGACTTCTTCAACCTGGAGCTGCGACCCCTTGTTGGGTGGACGTCCGCTGGCTCCAGGTATGTACAGTCAACCATAGATCCAGCGACCCCACCCTAGGTCTCGTACTGGCAATTTTACCTGGCAATACTTGGTAAAGTAAGGCTGTATGTAAAGGTGATTGTGATTGGTGGATCTATTTTTGGCTGCATCACTGTCAGGATATACAGGTGTATATTAAACAATCCAAAGGTAGACTTCTGTATTAATAATCTATTCAATGTTATTTAAGATCATGAAAAGTTTCCAAATGTTCGTGTATTTGTGTAAATAACTAAGAAAATTTAATCTGAGAATCTTGTGGCAGAACTCGTTGCAGTTGAGTTGCCAATTCATTAATATAATTTCTTCATTATTTAAGGAAATATAAGAACATTTGAAAACTTCTCACGATCTATAATAATGATTAATAGTTTATGATAATAAAAAATAAATCTTTCGATTGTTTAATATTTATCCTGACAACGATGCAGTCGAAAATAGATCCACCAATCACAATCACCTTTACATACAGCCTTACTTTACCAAGTATTGCCAGGTAAAATTGCCAGTATGAGACCCAGGGTGGGGTCGCTGGATCTATGGCTGACTGTACATTCGACCGAGTAGTGCCCCCTGAGATGTTTATACACTTCGATTAGGTCGCCCTCGGCCGTCTGTAGTATAAGCTAGGTAGTTGCAGGCGCTCCAATCTCTATGGGTATCTGAAGTTTCGGAGAGCAGGCACCAGTCTGATGGACCTACTTTGGACATTTTCAATCAATTGACAGTCTCTAGCATACCTTGGGGATGAGATGGGGTGACAATACTCCAGGTGGGGAAGCACCTCACTCTTAAAGATATCCTTGTAAGATAGCAATTAATTTGAGTATAAACATCACATTGTTTCCACTAGACATAAAATTTTTAGTAATTAACTTAGTACATTTGAGTACGGGTTGTGATAATTTATGTGTGTTTTTGCTTATAAAATGTCACTGACTTGTCTTAGCAAAATATAACTTGAATTGCTGGAATCCTTACAAGATCGCAATTAATTTGAGTTATAAACATCACATAGTTTGCGAGAGAAATTTTTTAGCCCTTTAGCCAAGTACATTTGAGTAAAAAGTGAGTACAGTAATTTTGCACTAAATTATGGCTTTTTCATAGGGAAAAGTCTGTATAACTAGCCCCAGTGGTCCGGATATTATGGTATCGAATGTTACAGAGTGACTTTTTTCAAGACATCTTCAGGTTCACGAAACCCACTACTCTCCCACCCAAGAAAGGGTGACCTGACATTCCATCCCTGTAAATTCAGTTGCCTTCAAATATGTCTTGAATAAAGACAAAAGCTAAGGTGCTGCAATGTATACAGTACTTAGTTGACCGAGAGGTCGATTTAGCAGAAATTTGGATTTAATGAACAGGTGTGGCTTGAATTAATTCGTTAAATTGAGAAAATAATGTATCATTTCTCTTACTACATATCTGTTATTTTCATATTTTTCTTAAGTAAGTAAAATACATTAAAAACTTACCATCTTAGGTTTTCCTTCATAAAGCGTCACTCTCTTCTGCCACTCCAAACAATTGTGTGGGTTTTGCCGCAACATGACTGAGTTAAGTAAAAGTGGTCGCCGTTGCATCAAATCTTCATATCTTGCCAACCTGAATTGAAAATTTTTTGTTACAGTACTCATAAAATAAGAAAGAAGAAATAAGAGAGGATAACTAACTCACTATCATTAAAGAAATACAGTACCTCCCTAAGATAAAAAATCCTAAGTTAAACCAACTTAATGTATGCATGCATATGTTGAACCAATCTGTTACTTGTATGACAACTACAATGAATACTGTAGTGGGGTCTCATTTTGCACAGGAATATCGTACTGGTACACATCCACGCATCAGAAATCCATGCAAGCAGTGCCATTTAACATACTGTAAGTTAAAATCGCTATATCGTATTGGACTCGCCAGACCTTTACTCTTGAACGACTTTGGGTAACAAGCACAGACTTCTGAATCTCCGGGTAGGTGGTGTGGACAGCAGACAATATTTTTTCCCGGTATTTCCTGACAGTTCTGACGGTAGATTTGTTGACTTTATAATGGCATGCTAGGTCGCATATCCTCGTCCCAGCTTCGAATTTCTTTAAAATTTCAACCTTAGTGACGTACGAGAGGGCCTACCTTTTCCCACTCCTGTAACCGGAAAAGATTCTGGGGATAAGAAATTTTTCCAGGTTTGAGAAGGTCGTCTGGTTAGCCGGAAATCTCTTATCCCTGGAAGTGCTTTGCACCAATTCTTCCGGCTAAAGGGGATATCACCGTACTGTAAATTTCATGTTTAGCCCTGTTCGTATAACCGCTCTGTAAAAGTTAATTTGTAACTCTTCCATTAATTTGGGGAAGGACCTTATCTGCACATCTGCATACCTGTATAAACTTAAACTCACAAAAATAAAAATAACTTTCACAGGTCCTGAAAAGGATTTTTTTATTCTTCCAGTACCTTTAAAACCTTTGGTTTGCATCTGCCCAACTAGAATTTAAAGCAACATTAATGTGAGGAACAGAGAGCAAATACTGCACCTTAATTCCAGATCAATTTCTTCCTCTTCATCAACCTCAACTCCTACTTCTTCCATACGTTTCTTCAGCATTAATTCTTCAAACTGGGCATAAGCATCAAAAACCTGTGTAAAATCTCGCACTGTCATCACACTTCTCAGTCCTTCTTCAAACACATCTCGAGCCTGTTGAAATTAACATGAAAAAACATTTAAAATGTTTATCTTGTCATTAAAGCTACTACATACAGTATTCTACTATATTCTACAGGGTGTTTCATATCAATGGAACCAAAGCGGGTAAGGTTAGCGAGGATTAGGAAATAAGATAAAATTTTCATATGTTGTTTTGAAAATTCACTATGTATAAATAAACAGTTTCTATTATTCCTAATCCTAACTGATCACTAATCCTACTTTTTATAGTATCATTTACAGTATACAGAACACCCTATACATTTTTAGATACTGCATACAGAACGTCAAAAATTCAAATTACAGTAAACCCTTGATAAGTCAGCATTTGCAACCTTGGAATTTCATATAATTTGGCACGAAAATTATCGCGGAATTTATTATAAAAATAATTCGGGATGCTGTAGCAACCCAATATTTTGGGTATAAGGTGCTATACATTGCACCACAGAGTATCTAGGGCACCAGAATTAATATTCAGCACCCTGGTAAAATTTGGTTCCTGCAAAATTAACCCATTAACACCCAACAACCTCCCCCATTCATGTCAGGCCAGCCACTGTACACAGAACATCTCCACTATTACAGTAATTCCAATGCCATAGATTTTATTTAATTTACAGTGCAATTCATTTTATCCAAATTCCAACTACAGTATTTGAATCTTCCAGGTATCCCAACTTTGTCCCCTTTAGTAAAATTTATAATTTAGTCCAACTATCTGAAAGGAACTGAAGTAATTTATTCGCGTGTCCTACATCTGTAGCGCTATAACCTCTTTTATAAAAAAAAATTTGTGATAAACAATAAAATTGATACATAGCATATCATAAAATAGAATAGTACATATTTTATGTACAAAAAATGGTTCCTTCCAAACTCAAACCATCATCTAAGCAATGCCACAGTTCAGCCAGGCAGTCGACCAGCTGACTGAGACGTGTGTGTGTCTGCCGTGATGTCACATGAGAGGGATGAAGGCAGGTGAGTCAGCCAAGCAGTACAGCTCACTGAGTGGACTTCACATATGTTCCCCTCCCACACACACACCTATGCTCGTCATTTTTCTTATTTTATAGTGTTATATTATATTTTCTTTATTTCTAAGGCACATTAAGAGCATTTTAATTTGACGTTTTGCTCTGTAATAAAGAAACCGGTTTTACTTGGGTGGACTATAATATCCTTAGAGATATAGGTTACCTGTTTATTTACAGACTTGAATTATATGTAGAGAAAACAATTAATTTTGTTAAATTGTATTTTTTTTGTATAAGTGACCAAATTACATTAGCATACAAAAGTGCCACGCTGTTACTGTTTATGTAGCGTTTCCCCTCCATCAGCTGCATCACCTACCATTCCCCTGCAGCACCAACCATTCCCCTGCATTACCTACCATGCCTCTGTGACACCTACCATGCCTCTCGCCGACTATAATGCTCCATTCTTTGCCTGCAGTGCTGGTAAGCGTTACTCTTTGAAACTGAATAATTTCATGTACTATACGAGTTGATAAATTTTTATTGTCATAATTTGAGTGTGTGTGTGTGTGGTGGGGGGGAGGAGAGGTGCCTCGATAAATCGGAATTTGGGATAATTTGGCAAGGACAGAGCCCTATACGTGCCGAGTTATCGAGGTTTTACTGTACTGTACTCTAAGACTCGTTCAGAATTCCGAACATGTATACAGTAATACATTAAAGTTATATGTCAACCAAAAATCTATTTTACAAAAGATCTGAGTATTCTACATATGTTTCTTAAGAAATATAGACTAGATTTATTTTATTTTATTTCCCCCACACAGGTAATACGTGAGAGTAAATGAAGAAAAATTAAACAACCAAGCCACTGACTTAGTGACTGTGTGCATGATGTTGTGAGTGATAAGTCTACTTGTCTTCATGTGACTTTGAGAAATAATTTATATGGTGATTGTAGGAAACTGGTGATACAATGAAAGCTTATTTGTAAATTTAATAACTAGCGAGTTTTAGAGATTTAAGAAGTATGTTAGTGTACAGATATTTGAAGAAAGTAACAACATATCCAAATTGACTCAAGTACTGTACTATACTGTAGTTTATTACATACCTTCCTTGGACAATTGTTCATATTATAGTAATATTTCCGTTAGCCGGAATCCCTCAAACCCGGAATTCTCCGATAGCTGGAATTGAAAATTTCTCTGAAAATTGTCCCCAAAGCCGGAATTTTCCGTAAAATTCCGACTTTGGGAAACATTTTCTGAGGGGCACATTTTCCTGAAATTCTGAGGAAATTTTTCTGTTACCCAGAAATTTCCGGGGACGAGGGCTTATTTTTCCGGGTTCGAGAGATGATGTAAAGGGCAATTTCGAGAATTTCCGAGAAAATTTTTCCATTACCCGGAAAATCCCTGGGATGAGGGATATTTTTCCGGGTTCGAGAGATAATGTAGTGGGCAATTTCTGTAACTTTCGAGAAGATTTTTACCTTACCCGGAAAATTCTGGAAAATTCCAGGGATGAGGGATTTTTTTCCAGCTTTGAGAGTCATCTCGTTACCCAGAGTATATTTATTTACTAACAACAACAATGGAAATAGAGGAGTGTTTGTTCCTGAAATCCTATTTTATAACTTAGCTGGGACTGAATTCTGTAACTCCATATAACTAAAGAAGTCTAACAGGTGCAAATCCAGGTCCTAGGATCTATCTTGTTGACTGGAATGTAATGAATTCCATTTAATATTGGATTCTAACAAAGGAGACATTCAGTATGAGGGTTCCCACTTAAGGGAGCGGGCTGAGAGATTTCACATTGCTAGCTGTCAATGTCAGGGGTTATCCCAGGGCTACAACCCCTAAACGTGATGGGTATAAACAGGAGTACCTTAGTCTTGTTACATGAACTACAAACCAGGCAGTGAATGATGATCCAATATTTTCCTTTGACTTAACTTACTTTTAAATCCGAAACTGTATTCTTTACATTTCTTCTGCATTCTGCTCTCATTCATTATTAACATTAAATAGAAAAGCAGTTGCACATATTTATATTCTAAAACTCACAGTAAAACAATCAATGAATGCCCAAAAAGATGGGTACTTACTCTTTCAAAAAGAGCACTGATGATATAGAATTCAGCCAGAGAGTTCCACAGCATACCCACTTGATCAGTGTAACGTTGGAGGCCATGACGTATGATGGCTTCTGCATTTTTCAGGCTCGTTTCCTGGACAATTTAGAAGGTTCATGTATGGTGTTCTACACATGGTGTTCTACACATTAGTTATACAATATATTGTACTGTGCTATTATATCATTCTATAAGTTATAGTTATTCACAACTAGAGATTCTACTGTTCTAGATACCAATATTTTCTAAACACCTTGGTTAATGCTACATGCCATGATCTTTAATGATTGAAGCTCCAATTTGATTCTTGTAAAATTGCATACAGTATATTAAAAGCAATGACTTCAAAAATGGTAATTAATCATAATAATGAACTCTTAATTTTTCATAAAATATAAGTTTTGTAGAAATACTGTATATCACTTGGAAACCAGAGTGTCTCTGTTATGTGGCCAAGTGTGGTCAGCTCAGCAGTCATGGAAGATGCATGCAAAAAGTTAATTCTGTCGCTATTAACTTTGTTTTTTGGCTTCTTATATTTGTTGTAATTCATTGGTTAACTCCCACTTATCCTCTTGCACAGTAGTCATTAGATTCTTAGGTGACAGATCAGGAGGAAAGGTTAAATGACTGCTTGGAATCTGGCAGATAACGAAAGAGACACAAGTATGAACTTTATTTTATGGCTGAAGATGGTTAGAAATACACGAGTTAGTGAACCACAGTTGAACTATTTAACATGGTCAACCTGAATCCACACTGGACCTCAAGTCAACTATAGGTTCCTGTAACCTGATGATCTGTAATCAACTAGGTGAAAACTTCTGCCAGCTTGGATAATGTACCTCCCACTAAATTACAGTTTATGACTACTCTGAAGGGCACAGAGGGGCATTTTGTGGTATAAGGTAACTTACAACAACCAAAAGATCATGACATCAGTTATACAGATAAATTAACAACACTGTACAGTATACTCTTTGTTCTGACTTACTTGGGGGTTTTTAGAGATGAGCTCACAGAGTTCAGACCACAACTGATGCTTGGATTTGCCATACTTTGAAGTAAATGAATCTGTGTTAACACACCATTCATATTTCTTGGCTGCTTCTTCCAACCGGCCAATAGATATGAGGTAAGTGATATAATCCTCTGTGTCCTCTGGGCACAGCTGACAAAACAAACCAATCAAATGTGTTGATAACCATCCTAAACTCTTTTATATGTACAGGATGTGAATATCTATTTTTTTTTTCAGATTTAAATATATATATATATATATATATATATATATTGGTCTGCGGGACCAATAATACAATTATTTTTAGTGTATTATTGTTTCAATGGGATTTCTTATCCAGTTACAAACACATTTTGAGGAACAATAAATTCGTAAACTCGGAGACTGCTTGTACTATAGTTTGTATTAAACCAATATATATTAAAACACACTTATGGGCAAATCTTTCGAAAAATTAGTAAAATTAATATTTACCTTCAGGTATCTCCTCCATACTCTAACAGCTGTTTCTGGAATAGGGTGAGTCATAACAAACTTGAGATACAGAGGCCATATGCGGTTATGCTGTGTGATTGGTAGAGCACAGAGGGCACGGTCAAATGTCTGCAAGGGAAGAACTAAGATGAGTATCAGATATAAGTCTGAATTAAATAAAATTTTCCCCCCATAAATGCATTGATGATTTTCAATGAATTTATATTGCTACAACAGAATGAAATGAAAAGCATTCGAAATAAACTGGAAAGACACCTTGAAGATAGAACCAAGGTGGAAATGTTATAGACATGAAGCAGAAAAATGGTAAAATGGATGATAAGACTGGATTGGTCATGCATGATAAAAAGCATCAAATGTATGGTCGAGAGGAGGTACAGTTCCCTGTATAAATAGAAAAGGGATACGACTGAATACAAAAATCACAAAGGAACAAGTATTCTAAGTACTGTACAGTCTATTATAATTCAAATCATTAAAATTTAGATTTTGGCTACATTCATGTTTTTTTTTTTTAAACTGAATTAAACAATTTGAATTTGGATGAATCTGAAATAACCGAGAGGTTCTGAAAAGTCGATTGTTATTACAGTATAGTAATTCAGTGGTCCCTCGGTTAACGAACGGTTCGATTAACGAATTAGCTCCCATAAGGATCTTTAATTCGGTTAGCGAACAAAACTTCGAAAATGAAATCTTTACGACAAACACGTTTTGTTGTGAGGGAAGGAGGGGTGACATTGACATGTTTGACAGCTGTCCTGAAGGTCTAGTGAAGTATTTATTTGTTTATTTATGTCCTTTAGATCGAGTTTTTGTTTTTTGCTTATAAAATGTCATAGATGTGACCGGGGAGAATATAATTTACATTGCTGGAATTCTTAAAAGTTTGTGGTTAATTTGAATGTAAAGATGCTATAGTTTGCATTTGACAAAAATTTTAGTAATAATTTTGTATATTATTTTGATTACATGTACAGTACACCTTTGCCCTTAGGGCAATGTGTGTGCATGTAAATGAGTTTCAATATGAATAAAGTTACATATATCGAGCCAAAAATAATAGTTGAAAAACTTTATGTAGACAGAGCTTGGATGGCTAAATTTTAGAATGACCATCAATTTTAATATAAAAAATGCACAAATATTAAAGAACACAATTTTCTTGATATTTACTCCACTGGAAACGAATGTACCGGGTAAACATAGAGCAGATTACTGAATTACTGAATTGGCAGACTAGCCCATCAGCTGATGCTCACAACAAAACGTGATGTTCGTAAGGATTTCGTTAATCAAATTTTTGTTCGTTAACCGGATTGAAGATTCTTATGGAAGGTAATTCGTTAACCGAAATTTCGTGAACCGAACCACTCGTTAACCGAGGGACCACTGTACAGTAATCAGAAACAAATTTATTAAAAATGTCACATTCTACCCTCAAGTCCGTGCTCTATTAATAAAGTACTGTAATAAAGACAGACTTGAGGGTAGACTGTCACATTTTTAATAAATTTGTTTCTGATTATTTGTCTAAGGGCAAACACATAAATGGAATATACATTTCTTTGTACACAAGTAAAATTGTAACCCCCCCCAATCCGCAAATGTTATTCGTGGCCATTTTGAGAACCTAACCCCTGCGAATTTGGGGGCCCCTATATATACACCACTGCCCTAAACTGTAAAAGTACATTAGAAAACAAACTTACCTTCCGAGTTCTTGTTATCTTTCTCTGGTTCATTAAAGATTGGCAATAATCTATCCACACACGAGGCATTTTGTGCATGAATACCAAGCCACGTTCAAAAGTGTTGTTCACACTTTCAAACTCTGGGTCTGTGATACATCGACCTTTCACCTGCTGCATACGCAATCTGAAAAACATCATCATTAGCAAAATTATCGCCTTCTGAGAAATAGGAAATATAGTTTGGATACAGTACAGTAAGTACATTACAACAAAAATACAGTAAATCACAATAGACCCTTGCCATTCGTAGTTTGATGGTTCGTGGTTTTGACTATTCGCAGCTAATTCCCTAAAAAAATAAAAATAAATAAATAAAATAAGAAGAAAAAAATATTGCTTGGAGATACTGTACATAAAAGTAGTTCCACATTACATAAATATAGTAGCTCCTCAGGGTGACACCACTAAATAAATAAATACTGTAAGTAAATAAATACCATATGAGACACTAGGGCTTGCTGGCTGGTCACCTGTTCGCAGCCATATTTAACCAAACTCAAAAACTCATCTCAGGTTGAGTGTGGGATCTTTTTTCCTCAGGAAAATTTATTAATTTACAATGTTTAACTAAACTGGCACCTAAATGAACCAAAATAATATGGGAATTATGTAGAATTGCATACTGTTGTTGTAAAAGGGTGGGAAATTTCAGTTGAATCCAGCCCAGCCACCTGCCATACTCTGTCGCAAACAATCCCCTTTCCACTTATTTTCTCTTATTTTAAAATTACTGTGCCATACATTGTATGATTTCATTACATTTTTAATGTTTTTAAAAATTGTATGTGTGTTTAAAATAATTATACTGATATACAATAACAGTACAGTTGTATTCATGGGTGACTCAAGTACTGTACAGTATCTCAAACATACATTACTGTGGCTGCTAAGACTAATCGTGGATTTTTACAATTCACAGGTCCATGGAACCTAACCTCTGTGACTAGCAAGGGTAAACTGTACAGTACATGTATACTCTACAAGTCACTTGGTGACTTGTAGAGTATATGCTCACATAAAAGACATGTACAGTTCCCGATAAAAATATTTAGATTTTTTTCCATTACAATTTGAAACACGAGAGTCTAGCGTTTCATATCAAAGCATTTCGTCTAGCGACTGGACGAAAAGCTTTGATATGATCCCCAATGCATCATCATAAATTGGTATGCCTGCTCGCCATATCAGTAACATCTATATTAATCTAAGTCTCGTGCTGGGGAGAAGCAAGGTATATGTAAGCAAGCAATTACATGAGATCTGCCCTGTTACTGATAAGTAATTTGCATTGATTTAACACCAAAATCAGGTTTCAAATCAAGACAACTTGCAGGTAACAGAACCCTGCATCCACCTATAGTAAGACATTTGTGGTTGTAAGTTTCAGTGTGCCACCAGTGGTTCATGGCGCCTAACCCATCATGATACTGTGGGTTCGTTCACCCTAGTTATGAAGGGTAATGATAGGACCTCTCACATCTTGCGATGTCTCCCCAATAATTCCTCGCTCCATTTGATGTAAGATCACGTGGATGACTGGCAAGGCGTTGGCATCCACTCCAAGTCATGTTATACAGTAAGATCTTGTATTTCGCAAGTAATATAGACTGAAAAAATTGCGCCAAATTCAAATTCGCCAAATGCAAATACATAAACTAATGGGAAAAATAACAATAGCTCCTCCCCGACTTATAACAGGGTTAGGGACCCAAATCCAGGTCGTAAGTCGAAAATGCTTAAATAATACATAGAAAATCTAAAATGGGTGTCTTTTTTCTTCTCAAGACCACAAAACTCTCACTTTTTAGCTTGCCAGCCATCTTAAAGTGAATTACAAACGAAAATTTTGTCAGTACACATCCCAATCACTGACATTGGGACTCGAAAATATGTAATTAGACAAAATTTTGGTACGGCTGAGGCAGGTCGTAAGTGCGGGTGGTCGTAAGTCGGGGAGGAGCTGTAGACTGGCCACTCTACGTCAATCTCTGATTTTCCCATTTATAACCTCCAAATGATACAAATTCTGCCTTAATTGACTTGATTGTGCTTTCCGGAAACTAGTTTTTAGGCATTCCTCAAGTAATTTAATCACACGCTGCTTATTCTGCATCAAGTACTTGGCAAATTTAACTCCCTTATGATAGTCCCGCTTCTCCTTTTCCTTATTTGGCCGCTTAGGTGAGTCTGTCCCACCCTCACCAGCACCAGTAGGACCCCCAGTAGAGGTAGAGGCACATAATAACAGTCCGGGCGGTTGCTAGGATGGCGCGGGCTACAACGTGATAGTTGCATTCTTGTAAACCTCTTTTACATTCACCACCAGCAAGTCGATCACCAGAACGCTTCTTGGAAATATTCTTCTTACCTTGTCTTTCTGTATTCATCGCTAATACAATAAAATTGGAGAAAATAGCAAAAATCACGGAGTAATTGACAGAAATCGCGCGATTCAACTGATCACGTGATGCAAACAGAGTGTGCTGGTGTAAACCGTAATTAGTCCTCACTGCGAAACATTTTTTTTTACTTATTCTTTTCATACAGTATTTATGGGTAACTGCTAAATTTGAAAAAAAAAAAAAAAAAAACGAAATTTATAGAGTACCTCTCAAAAAACACTTCACAAACAAGACACAAATCAATTGAACATGTGTTGTCGAACGTGAACTGTAAACATTGCATAACCCCGCGCCACGCTTAAAACGTGGAATCAAAACATTGAGGATGGAATCGAGCTATAGCCAACATTCATATGCAAAAGTTCGCATTTTACAAACAGCGTTCCCCTATTCATCAATCACGTTGTAACCAATTCGCGTTGACAAAACACGCGTTGTAGCAGAAATGACTGTAACTGGTATGAGGGCTGTGATGTCATTCAAGACGGTGGTCAGCATTCAGCTGGCTGGATCCCGCGTTCAGCTGGTTGGATCCCGCGTTCAGCTGGCTGGATCCCGCGTTCAGCTGGCTGGATCCCGCGTTCAGCTGGCTGGATCCCGCGTTCAGCTGGCTGGATCCCACGTTCAGCTGGCTGGATCCCGCTAAATTCAGGATATTTAACGCCAAATAGAAGACTTGGTTACATTAGGTAGTGCTCGCGAAATTAAAAAATGCGGAATATGAGACCTTGCTGTATATGATCTGAAGCTTTGGAGTGATCACATCGTTCAAAAATGCATATACTAATTCATGCTCAAAGATTGACGATGTAGAACGACCAACTATTCAGAAACAGGTCAAGTAACATTGCTCAGAAAACCTCGAATTTCATTGACCTCATGGCAAATAATTCTTTTTTGAGGGACTGTACATAACATAGCTGTCTACACTTAATTTATGATTTCAATAAATTAATGTCAACTGTACCTTATTTGGTATTTTAGTTCTTAGGTTGGAATGGAACCCAACTATCCATCAAAATCAACTACAGCATGTGAATAAAGCAAAGAACAGATGTACTATATGCAGGTAGTAAGGGTTGTACAGTACTGTCCTTAAATTTGACTGATTTTCTTTCTTCTACTACATGGTACGACACATAAGAATTTTGTACTTATAAAAAGAAATAGCCTTTCTATATAATACCAGTTGGTAATAGTATAAATATCATCCCTACCTAAGATACTGGTGCCATAGCTTGTAACTTCCCGGCATCTGAAGTAATGATCTCTCATAGACTTTATTGAGTTTTTCTGGAGAAGCATCCTTCTGATGTTCTATATAACGTTGCCAGTGCTTTACTGAAAAAGGGTTACGAAGTAGTTCCTCTTCATACTGCAGATCATCTGTCTCCTGTTAAAAATACAAAAAACAAACTTAAATAAAATACTGCACTGCACAATACAGGTACATGTTATTTTGAAATCCATTTTCAGGATTACAGAATGAAGATGTACCATGAAAAGGAAAATTCCTTCAAATTAACATAGTACATAGATCACCCTAAAGCGCAGCTCATTCGAAAGATCTCTACCAACTGAAATTTATGTAAGAATAAGACTCTTTAAATATGATATGATTTTATTTGAATTTATTTAGAAAACAATCATAAAGTACAGGCATACATATACAATATAAACATTTCCCGAGGATAAAATAAAAAGTATTACAGAAGTAATACAATGATATCCCCGTTAGCCGGAACAATTGCTGCAGAGCACTTCCGGGGATGAGAAATTTCCGGATAACAAGGCAACTTTCTCAAACCTGGAAAAATTTCTTTTCCCCGGAACCTTTTCCGGTTACTGGGAAAAGTTTCCGAGTGTCTAAACTAGCCTTCTTGCACAGTCACACAATTGCCCACTCCCACAAAACGTTTCTGGGTGCCAGAGATGTTTTCCTCGAGAATAAACTACTGGAATCCGTAAATACAGTTCTAATTACGGTAAGCTGGGGGCTAATCTTCATGTGGTCAGTTTATTGTAAAGCATTAACCCATTTGCTATGTTAATGAAATAATATAGAAAATCGAAGGTTCAAAGTAAATACATCCAAAGTTTTGGTTATGTAATACTAAATGTCAAAAAGCCTAATTTATTCTAGAGTTTCCTTAACACTATAAGTTTGACTCGGTCGTCAGTACACAGCTACAGGTTCATTACAAGCATTATACGTACAATAATTAGTGGTGAATTATCCATGATCATTTTAAAATGTTGTAATTCTTCGTCCTATTATAATATCAATGAACTTCTTTTCTTAATTATAGAACAATAGTGAAGTTCATAGTCAGGTAGGACCAGACGTTTACATCGGTTACAAAACAATCTCAGGTTATTATGACGTCACCGATCACTAGGGGAGACGAACCTATAAAGTGTCCATAAAATCAGGGTACACTATTGAACTCTCTCACATTCGGTAAATGAAAAAATTATCATATAAACTTACTTATGATTTTATCAGTATGACACACACAAATTAAAAAATTATCATAAGTGCATATTACTTTCATATTATAACCATTCTACACTCGGCTACCGGACCAGCAACATCTCTCACAGCTCCTCACCACCCAGCTTCCTCAGAAACCTCCTCGCCCTACAGGACTTCTGAGCGAGCTTCTCCACCTAGTCACTCCTAAGCACTGCACTGTACAACAATATATATATATATACAGAGAGCGCATTGTGAGTTTCTATTCTACCTCATTCCTGAGTGTGAGATATCTACATGTACGGACGTTTGTGTGCCCATACTGAGATAATTGACAACTGGCCACATACTGTACGCTACAACTTTTTATTATAAATTTTATGTACTATGAATTATTATTATTATTAAATTTTTGCCCCCCGGGTAAAATTTGTTTACATTTTATCTATTCCAGAGTGTATTGGATAAATTCTTTGGAAATGTTAACAGCCATTGCCACCACACGCAAGATTTGGGAATAAAAAAACCACTTTTACTGTTGTTAAAAATCTCTTATTTCAGTACCTTATAATTCTCTTAAAGTATATTATTAATATATAATGAAATGACTGAACAAGGTTCCCGCGTAAATGTATCTGCGTGACGTCAGAGATTGTTTGTGTGGCGGCCGCCTGTCATGGCCAACTGTGAAGTGAAGGAATAATATTGAGAAATCTTCCTTAGTTGTGTGAGAAGATTTACTAAGGTAATGAGAAACTCTGACTGTTATTTGTGTATGGTTTAGTTTATGTTATATTCATTTAAATCATAAATATGGTGCAACCAATTGATTACCCAAGGCGTCCCTCCACCCGCGGACAAACGATCAATATATGCCGGGCTGTGCTTCTGTTATTGAGTAAATTTGCCTTTAAAGAGAATAAGCCAAATGATATTTGCATAGCTTTAGTGTCTATAGAAGTGTGTGTTTCTATTTTTTTTACAATATAGGGGCGTCATCTTGTGGGTTTAAACCTTGCTACCAATTCTGCTTCAGAAATTGACAGAAACTAATACATATATGAGTTTTCAGCTGGAATAAATGGTGTAGACCATTGGGTAAATTTATAGAAAAGCACCGTTCTTTCTTTGGATATCAGAAATGTTTTCCGTCGGAAATCACTTGTTTTTTAGATACCCCCACCTAACAATCACAACGGAAAAAGTGGATTTTCTTTCTTTTTTGAATAAATCACATATATAAAATACTAACCAACCAAAAAAACCTAACCTCTCCGCCTGTTCTTCATATCCCCACATCTTACCTTAATCTGTAAAACTATTGTGACTCTGCCAAATGTGCTGTTCTTCACGCAGTGTACACTGGTTATTACACTTAGGACAAACAACTATATTTGGCAATACACCATATTTTCTTAAAGAAAAAAAAATTGTGTGTGTCTACACACACATGCATATACAATACAGGTAAAAGAAATAATTGTCCCAAGGGCAAACATATAAAATGAATACCTGTATTCATTTCTTTGTACACAAGTAAAAATGTAACCCCCCCCCCCCCACTCTGTCAGCAAATGTTATTTGCGGATTTGGCGATTCGCGGCCATTTTAAGAACCTAACCCCCGCGAATTTGAAGGGCATGCTGTAACTAGTCCACGGGTTTGTTGTTAATATTAACCCAAATTTCAATATTACAGACGCAAAGACTAGAAAAACAAAACATACGACTTCATATCATTTCTTTCGCAAATCAGTATTAACGGAGTATCTCACAAATTTCTACACATATATCCCCCTGTATTTCTGTATCCATCATGTTGCCAGCATCACTTGTCTCCTCCCCTCCTCCTCCTTCTTGACATGACAACCAAGTATCACGTCATGTGGCTTGGCTGGCCAATCATTTTATAAGTAGACTATTTATTTATTAAGTATGCATACAGTGATTTTTTCTTGTTGTTGACAAGCACGTCTAATGATGTCACTCAGGCTTTGTGTTGGAATTAATTTTACATACCGGGTACTGTATAGATATTGTTTGTTTTCTCTCACCCATTTTGTAGAAGGGACCTACATTAACACTGAAATTATTTGAATTGGAGGTGATCTTTTTATTATCCAGAGATCTGCATGTCCATTGGTTTAACAGTTTCAGATTTCATAAAGTTTTCCTCCAAAATACTGTAGTACTGTACCCTCTTAAATTTTTCAGATTTCAAAATGTTACGCCGAGGAGGGAAGCGCATCCGTATGGATGAACCTCCACCTGAGTATGATGCTCCACCCATGACACCTATGACCCCGGCAGCCTCAGATTTACAGGAGCCGTATACTCCATATACTCCATACACACCAGCAGCGGAAACTCCTCTTCACCAGTAAGTGATATGGAGAAGTTGTTTGTTTACTAAAGTAACCATTAAATTATTTTGTTGTACAGTGTTGTGTACTTTAAGGCTAGACTATTATATGACTGTGTGAACCCTAATTTATGAATTAAGAGCCTAAAAAATACTGTATACTACTACGAACAATAGGATTTTTTTTTTTTTTTATGGAGGGTGAAATTTGATGAGCAAAGTTTTAAAATGAGGGTAATAAAATATGATAAATGTGATAAATATGAAGGGTAGAAGTAAGCCTGGAAGGTGTGGGGAATTATAGCTACATGATAATGTTAAGTCTAAGCTTTATCTTTCAAGAGATATTACTGGTTATCAAGAACTGTAACTGTAACATGACGTGCCCTGCCACCAGAGGGTAGAAGTTGCTGACCTAGCAGGGTCTGTCTCATTGTTCTCAGTCCGCGTATACAGTTCTCTCTTGTGCCCGCTATTCCCCTCACAAACTCACAATGGCTTCCGCGGGACCCCCACCACCAGAGAAAAACATTGAATTACCTGGACCAAGCCATGATTGTGTGAAGGAAATCATCGAGTTGGGGAGAAACTTAAGCTCATCCTTGACAACGACCCAGACAAGCATCGGTATGAAGCGTCTAATAACCATCTGACGAAAGTTATGGAGCCGTATATCCAGATCTATCTCGACAACATCAATGCTAGTGATATTGACAGTGAGGATATGGACTTTGAGAGGTTTGTCTGGGAGGCCCTGCAAACCTCTGCGAGTAGTGAAAGTGATTCACCGGAGGGCAACTAATCTGCCTTGGAACCAGCCGCCATCCACGTGTGCCGACCCAGCTTTTCTACTAACGTAAGTGTTAAAGAACCTAATATTGATATTTCTCTTAATTATTATTTGTGTGTGCATACCATCATAAAATTAAGATGTTATTTTTACTACAAGGTAAGTATTGTGCCGTTAAAAGTGGAGTTTGGGGGTCGGCCCAGTCTTTATTTCAATTAATCCCATATGTTCTGTCATTTCATTTATGCGAGCCTCTACAGGATCAATTGACCGCATAAATGCAGACTATACTGTATTCCTCACATTTACTGGTACAGGAAAGCCTCCGATAACGACAGTTCTACTCACGACTAGTCATATTTAAGTCCCTGGTTATTTTAGGACTCAATTCAATTTATATCATTAATTTCTTCATATTTATGACGAAAATGGAATAGAAAATAAAAAATTAATTAAATTTTAATACGTATAAATAATTAAATCCCGATATGTATTATACAAATAAATAAAAAACACGCCTTGCACACAGAGGCTGCAGGACTTGTGAGTGGTGACGCCAGCATCGCTAGTATAAACAGTCGCAGCTGGCAGGCCTTTTGTGTTCACGCATCTGAACAGGAAAAGGAGAAAAACGTTCTCATATTTCTTACGGCATTTTTGGGTTCCTATTCAACATGAGCAAGAGAGCAAGTGATGGTAGTGCTGATTCGAAAGTGAAAAAAAGTGTATAAGTATTATTTAAAACATATGAGCAGTGATAAGTGTTGCTTTCATATTCTTAGGTAGAGAAATGACGATATGTTTTCACATGTACGCACTTACATACGTTGGAGTTCCCAATCCTTCTTCCTATTTTCTTTACTACTGTTTCGCATTTATTAACATTAAATAACATTATTTAAAATATACATACAGGTACTCATTGTCTTTACATTAAGTTCATTACAGCTACAACTAGGGTCTTATTTTCTTCAGTAGAACCATCATCACTCACGAAAACAATGCCATCTCGTCTCCTCTTGTGTGTTTTAATATTCTACGTATTATTAATGAATTGTATTGTTCATTTCACATATATAAACATAAATTCAATCAAATAAATATTCAGCAATAAACAATAATGAATTTGTACATATTCTTAAGATAAATGACAATGGTTCCTTCAGTGCGCACATATACATTGGCATTCCACTATCAGTCTCACTTTTTTCTTTAATATCAGTGGTTACTTCTACTGTACATTAAATAATATTAATTAAAATATACATATTTTTTACATTAATTTTACTACAACAACAACCAGGGTCTTATTTTCTTCAGTTTCATGTGGATAACTGACTTTATGGGTGTAAGCACTGACAACAACAATGCCGTCTCTTCTCCTCTTTAAGTGTTTTAATATTCTATGTATCATGAATGAATTGTATTGTTCATTTCACATATACAGTGACCCCTCGTTTAACGAACACCTCGGTTAACGTAATTTCGATTAACGAACTGCCTTCCATAAGGATCTTCAATTCGGTTAACGAAAAAAAAATTCGGTTAACGAAGTTCTTACGAACCGACCTCAACATGTTTTCGCTTGCACTGACCGGGCAACCAGCTTTAGTATCAGTCCGCCAATACATTAATCGGTTCTAGGGCTTAAATTCCTTACTATTTTAGTAAATATCAAGAAGTTTATACTATTCAATAATTTTAAAAGTTTAATATTCAATTTTTTAGTCATTTTAACAATTATTGAACATAATTGAAGGTAAAGCGACTAGTTTAATGCGCGGCATCCAGCCTCTTAACACAGCAAACAGGAGTTAGTCTCTCTCTGTTTTCACTGGAGGTAACATCTTGCTTGAGACTCTCTTCAACTTAACGCTTTTTTTCTGTGTTTCCAAGCAAATTATTGGTCATTTTGAAATATATTTTACATATTGACAATATATAATGCAGTGCAGTGTTGATTTAAAGAAAATAATCTTGAATTACACCAAGAGAGCTAAAATTTTATGGGTGAAATGGCGCCATGGGGTGACTTCTCTTCCACCCCAATACCTTCTCTTCTTCCTTCTCCTCCACCCCCATTCTAAATCCCATCATCATCATCCAGGAGCCTTCTACATACACACCTCAAAGTAAGACCTTCTGGAACGGATTGAGTTCGTTAACGGAGGGGTCACTGTATAAAGATTTATTCAATCAAATACATATTCAGCAATAAACAATAATGAATCTTTTGTACATATTCTTAATAAGATAAATGACGCTGTTTCCTTGAATAGGCACGTATATTTTGGCTTTCCCAATCCATCTCGCTTTTTTCTTTGCCATTGGTGGTTAGCTACTTCTGTCGTTCCATTTATTAACATTAAATAACATTACTGAAAACATATATATTCATTTTTTACATTAATTTTAGTTCAGCTACAACCAGGGTCTTATTTTCTTAATTTTCTTATGTAGAACCATCGTCCCGAGTGTAAAGACTAATGAAAACAATGGCGTCCCAACTCCTCTTGTGTGACCATATTATTATTCATTTATATTGTATAAGGTGCATTCAGAAAAATTTAAAGAATTTAGTTTGCATTTTTCATTAATTGCATTGTTTTGGGGGAAAAGAGGGTAAAAAGCCACACAAAAGATATGAAAAGGTCACACTTGGGAACACATCTCATTATTATTGCTTTAATTAATAGTAATTAATGATTCACAATACGATGATTCACCTTACAATGCAATATTGGAGGACACATTACCGTCATTATTCGAGGCTATACTGGTACTGTATATATTAATTTAAGAAAACTACGGCTACAGGAGGAAAATACATAAAAAAAATTCTTAAATACTCCCTGCTAAAATAGGGGTGAGTCATATGTCGTAAAATATGATACTTCATAGACCATGGAAGAGGGACATCAAAAAAAAAAAAGGAGTAATTTCATTGTAAACGGACATGCCAGATTTGGGTTCACATTCAGACTCTTCTATGTGGAAATAATTCTGTATTTTATGTCCAAAATATAGTACAGTACTATGTTCATAGCTATGCGCAGTAGCTAAAACAGCTATCTGTGCATACTTTGTGGGGAACAATATGAGACCATGGACGATATATTTTGGTATATTAGGGTTGTCACTAGTCACACGTAATATTTTGGAGCATATCGACCCCCACCTGCACAGATAGTTGTTTTAGCAACTGTAATTGTTGCCCTCTGAAATTTTTTGAGTTATATATGCATTTGCAGTACATGTCACCAGCAGTAGTCTTCATGATTTTCAAAGCCAGTTAGAGTCGTGCATAGTACTCCTTACGGATGACCATCTCCTTGGTAATGTCCTTTATTGTTGCACATCCTGTGGGAAGAAAATGTTGAATGATACTTTTTTTCTCTCACTGAGGTTTTACAAATTAATTATCCCTTTTCCCGGCCGCTCGTGGTAGCATTTGGAGCAGGTTTGGGAGTCACTGCACTTCAGATGCCAGTCATGGCTGGTGTGAGACAGTAAACACTTCTTAATAGTTTGAAAACATTTTAGAAGCAGTTCCATTGGAGTTTTCAACCACCAACAGAAATATCCACAGTTTTTCCTCATTAAATAGGATACACATATTTTTAGGGGTCCGATAAGAGGTAAAGTTTTTATTTAATTTACCAGTAAGAATCCAGAGCTGGAGTAATTAAGGAGCTTAAGCTTGAAGGAAGAATTTTATGGTTACTGACTAAATTTGAGTTTATTTGTATGAAAATTTTATGTAATATTGTGCAATAAATGTTTTGTTAATAATACCTGTGAATTAAGTATAATAGGTGGTGCATTATGGTGATATAATCGTACTGTAGTTGGTGTACCAGTACATCTCGAAAATCTCAAAGCAGAATAGATTATATTTTATATCATACTTAAAAAGTTGAGTAGCATACCTGATAAAGCCATGACTGAGTCGAGCTCAGTTTTCAGTATGTCTAGCACACTATATGCTCCCTCCTCTCCTCCACATGCCAGACCCCACAGCATAGGGCGGCCAAGAAACACCTGTGAGAAGTCAGGAGAGTTTATTATCTTCTTCATTTATGCAGCAGCTTGTATTTACAATAGATTGATGCTGCAGAAATCAAAATGAATTTGAAGTAGCCATTATCATTTGATGAATTCTGCCTATTGGTTTGGTTACTGGGGAAACAAACACTAACCAATAATTCCTTGAGATAAATGTGCCACTAAGAGAGCTCAGGCTCTCAATTGGTTCAGCCATGTCATTATTGTTATTATTGTTCACTCGGTATCAGTGTTTTTCTGGCAAAATAAACTGTTTCAATATCAATATTCTTTGGGGACACCAGAATGATATCAAGTTTAGGTACCAAAATGAGGTATGGCTCTTGTTTCAAGCTATTGTCTCAGTACTTGTAGTTGAGGTAAATATGATCCAATATAGTGCCTATGTTAACTAAGTCACCAAAGAATGTTGTGATAGACTGGCGTTATATTACCAGGAGCTGGGTAGGAGTTATAACACAGTACAGCATGCCTTAAAATTCGCGGGGTTTTGGGTCTCAAAATGGCCGTGAATAGCCCCAATCCGCGAATATCATTTGCTGACTGGGGAGGGGTTACATTTTTACTCATGTGCAAAGAAATGTATATTCCATTTATGATTTTGCCCTTAGGACAATTATTTATTTTACCTGTATTGTATGTATGTGTGGGTGTAGACACAAACACACACACACACACATAAAAAAAAAATAATAAAAAATTTAAATGTAGAAAAAATGTGAGTCTACCCTCAAGTCAACTCTGTGCTTTGTTATTAAAGTTGAGTTGGATGGGTTGCCATATGGCAATTTTTCCCTCGTAAAAATTACTGTGTCTTAGAACCAATGGCTCCCTGTCTAGGCCGCAAAAATGCCAGCAACTTTAAAACTACCCACGGACATTCTTGGGCGCATCCAGAGTGTCATCCGTGAATAATCGAGGACCGCGAATTGTCAGGACATGCTGTACAGTATTTTAAAATTAAACACCTTTTGTTGGTTTAGTTTTGCATGCAGTACAGTATTTTATATACAGTACTATGATTTTTTATTTCATTATTTATGGTAAAGTATTGAAATTTTCATTTGATTTTAAATGTGTTGTGTATGTCAATTATATGTTCTATAAGTTTGCAGTATTATACTGTACACTGAAAAGGAGCTGTTGTGTAAATTTGAAAGTAGACTGAGTTTCTGTGAATTATATTGTATTTTTTCATTAATAATTTTTGAAAATATATTTTAGTTTAATTGTTAATTTTACTTACCATCTGTGCCCCAAGCGCTAAAGCTTTGAAGATATCATTTCCTTGAGAAAAGCCTCCATCAATATAGACCTCACACTGACCCTTGACTGCTTTCACTACCTCAGGTAGAGCCTCAATCTAACAAAGGAATATTAGGTTAGTATTGTAATAGACAATTTATATGTATGTTTTTTTTGTTTGTTTTTTTGTTTTTAACTTCAAGGTAGCTATGAACCTTGCGGTAGAGCAGTGTTTGTGTGCAAATGTGAGTGAGTGCAGTTTTGTATTGTGAACGGTGTTTAGAAAATTTCCATTTACTCCTGGTACTCCTTTCATGGTTTATTTATAGTAATTACTGTAGGATGGTAGGTACAGATTTTACACTGAAGATATCCTTATGATCATGACACTCTAGATGGTTTGTGATTTATTGCTTACTTATCCCCATGATAGTGGCATGCTTTGGATATTTTGGTGGGGTGCTTATTAAAGCAGCCAATTTTCCACCTATAGTACTGTACCTAGATCTGTTAATTCTGAAAGAAAAGTACAAATGATAGGGATGTTGGCAAAAACAGCAGAAAAGCCTTTGACATTTATATCTATTGCATGGAATGTGAGGACATTATATAAGACTGGTAAGTATGCAGATGCTTGTAGGGAAATGAAAAGATTGCGGTAGAATATTTTGGGATTAAGCGAAGTAAGATGGACAAGTTCAAATAGCATTAGCGGTGAATATTTTTACTTCATATATTCAGGTGGTGAAAAGCATGAGTGATGTGTTGGTATTCTTGTAAACCAGAAGTTGAGTAGTACTGTACAGTAGTCTAAAGGGATACAGGGCACTCAGATATGCAGTAGTTTTGTTAGTCAAGTTTAATGGTAAACCCATGGATTTGGTATTAATACAGGTTTATACACCAATAAATGATAGTGAGGCGGAATTCTTTTAAATTTTGAATAAAAATTTAAGGAAAGCAAAGTACAGTAGGGTTGGGATATATCGCGAGTGTGGGTATTCCCGGAGCTTTGTTTACATATCAAACGGCTGATTATAGAGGCAGTCGATGATGACGTGGTGGGTGATTCGATCAGCTGATGGGCGCACAAAAACTATTTCCTGTATTGTATATATGATCAATATGTTAACTAAATTTTAGAATGACCAATAATTTTAATTAAAAAGTGCAAAAATATTCAAGAGCCCAACTTTCTTGATATTTACTCCACTAGAAACGAATGTAAACATAGAACCGATTACTGTATTGGCGGACTAGCCGATCAGTTGATGCGCACAACAAAGCGTGTTTCTCATAAGGCTGTCATTAATTGAAGTTTGTTCGTTAATGGATCTGAAAATCCTTATGGAAGCTAATTCGTTAACCGAAATTTCGTTAATTGAACCGTTCGTTAATCGAGGAACCACTGTATCTGTTTTGACGTAATGATCAATACTTTTTTTTTTTTTTTTTGCACATTTTGTATGAACAATTGTGTATGCATGTAACAAAGTAAAAGAAATGGAATAAAAGTATATACTGTACATCTACTCGAAATTATGAGGTGAAAAGTAACAACAACACAACTCAAAGGTTGTCCCAGTAGGGGGAGAGGTAAGGTGATGTGCTGATTGTGGTTGGCGATAATGGCGTCGTTAAACTCGGGCTTCCGGGGCCTAATTTCTGTTTTTTTTATGATTAGCCCCGGATCTTTTTTTCCAGACATGTAATAAAGGCATAATTCCCCACCTATCCTGATATAACAATGAAGATTGTGTCAAATCTAAATACTGAAAAAAATAAGTAAACATGTTTTACGGTTCCTCTCCAGTAGCTGTAAATATGTGATCAAGATCCAAAATTTCTGGTGATAATTGGCAAATATTGCATTTTCTGACAAACTTCCTACTGAGGTTAGTACCGCACGCTATGTTATCCCTAAAGGCACGTTAAAAGAAAGTTTTCTTGGACTTATCAACTGAGAAATTTCGTTAACCGAGGCGTTCATTAACCGAGGGATCACTGTACTATAAATTTCAAGTTTAACCCCATTTGTACCGGCGGACATTCGTAAGTCGGGGACTTACTGTATTATGTGTATAATATTTTGTAGTTATACAAACCGGATCTTTCAAAAACTGTTTGGATAGAATAATTAATGTTCAATTGTGTATGTAAGAGATAATTGAGTTGTACAAAAGTTTCAAGAGTGTACAGACCGTTGGAGGTACTCCATCAATTTGACGTGCTCCATGGTTTGACACCCATATTCCAGCAGCACCAGCCTCTATTCCTAAAATAGCATCCTCAGCTGTCAAGATGCCCTTTAGCACTATAGGCATCTTTGTAATTCTGTAATGTATCAGTAAATTAAACTACCGTAGGAGTAATTTTAGTAGACAAATATACCTTTTATATACCAGAGTCAGACAGATTATTACATTTCAATAAAATATACTTAGTAAGAGAGAGCAATTTATCTCCCCATAGCAAACATATGTATACTACTACAGTACTTTGTAGTACAGTACAGAAGTGTGTGTAAAAGATGTTTATATACAAGTGACACAGACGTGTCTATTTTACTGGGCAAATATAATGGTTTGGTTGATTGTTGTTTTCAAAGCAACAGTACTTTAACTCAAGTGCATACCTAGTAAGCCAGGCAACATCATCCCAGCTTAAAGATGGATCAAAGAGAGACTTGACATACTCAGTAATACCAGAACCTCCTGCAGATGTGTTTAACAGACTGGATTTTTCATCATCTGTCTGAAAATTGGCCATTCTGGAATTGAATAATAATACTTTATAGACTGAAATGGTAATGAAAAAAATGGAGCTTTTATTAACTTGAAATAATAGAAGTGAAAGTGGGATATGGTATGCTGAAGAATAAAATAATGAAATAAGGAGGCAGCTTCAGGATGAAAAACAGAGATGGTGTTAGTGTACAATGAAGCTAAACGAAGGTTAAACTAAATTTACAGTATACGGGTACTGTACAGTATTTTACTTACCTGATGACTTATTTTTTTTTACTTTTATTTGCTGTATTTTGTCAGTCTATTTCTTTTAAATTAAGTCATTTTAGGTGTATATAAGGATATACAGCTCCTCCCCGACTTACGACGGGGTTAGGGACCCAAATCCCGGTCGTAAGTCGAAAATGCTTAAATAATACTTAGAAAATCTAAAATGGGTGTCTCTTTTTCTTCTCAGCACCACAAAACTCTCACTTTTAAGCTTGCCAGCCATTTTAAAGTGAATTACAAACGAAAATTTTGTCTGTGTACTGACGTTGGGACTCGAAAACATGTAATTTGACAAAATTTTGGTACAACTGAAGCAGGTCGTAAATGCAGGTGGTCGTAAATCGAGTAGGTCGTAAGTCGGGGAGGAGCTGTAGTGGGATTTTAAACATTGTTTTGTAAGTACGGTCTGCACATAGCATGTGTTCTGACTTAAGAACGTCCTTAGGAATGGAACCCGTTCGTAACCCGGGGACTCCCTGTAGTTGCATCCCTGAAGCAAACGTACCCATAGGCATTGACATGGTATGTGTGGAGGGACTAATGGTGAGAAATGAGGGAGGTAAATTGGAGTAGGCATTGGGGAAGAGTTAAAGGGTTTGATAAAAGGCAAAATAAGCAAGTATACAGTACATAGTTATGTGATTGATTGATAGCTGAAAATTTTTCAAGACTTGTTGTTATAAAGTTCTGTTGGATGTTATGCATGAAGCTACATGCTATGTACAGTAATAGGGGGGAGCTTGTGGAATATAAATAGTTGAGGTAATACCATATGGTCATGTGAAATACTGGTACAGATATATTGTTATACCTGAGGTTTGGAGGTAGAGCAAATTTATTTCTTATGTCTGCTCGCCGGATCCCAAAATGTGGTGCATCAACTGTGAGAACCAGGGCTGAGAAACCAGCAGCTTCAGCCCTATGTACAAGGTTTGCTGTTACCTCTCTGGAATAAGTAAAGGAAACTATTTTTCTATTTTCAAAGTTAAATGTGGGAAATCTTGGAAATAATTTCACATTTAATACACGTACAAACCAAATCACATGTGGGAAGATCAAATAAAAAAGCCGTTGTGTGGTTGACTTGGGGTGGAGGGGGTTAAATTAGGTTACAAAAATTTATTGTTCAGATGGCATAAGTAGCTGGATAATTTTATTGGATATAACATAAAGCATGTAATGAAGTTAGATCAGTGTTTAGGAAGAAATACTTTCGATATTGTGTTATGAATAATAAACGGGACTTGGGTGGGGCTTACCTAGCTTAGATTTTGTCTTGTGAGGGCTCAGCCATTTAGGCAACACCAGCATCAATATTAGGCCTTTTTGTTGGAGTAGATAACAACACAAAAATTTCATTATACTGCAGTTCCAAACATTACCCATCGTAGTCTTTTACCTGTCTTTGAATATGTACAGCTGGAAAAACCGAAGTGTATCAGATGCATGTTCAGCTATCTCTTCAACACTAGCTGTTGCAATGGTGCTGAGGGTGAAGGCTGTTCCAATTCTTCCAGCTGCTGTCATGTTAGAGAAAGTAATTGAAGACACTTGACTAAAATAATTTCCAAAATAATGTTATTAACCTATTTTTTGGACCTCAGTGTTACTTTATATATATGAGGGACATTCTATAATACAGTACCAGCACTGTACTGAATTGTATTTTGAGTCAGTACATTATTTCTTGAGAGAGGGGTGAGATAGATTAAAGTTTGTGGATTATGGTAACTGGTTTTAATTCGTCCAAATAATGTGGGACTTAATCACGTCAACTGTTTTTGAGAATGTAAAAAAAAAATTATTATTTCCTACCAATAACCAGAAAAGAAGTTAGGTTTGACCATATTTATCTGTTCATGTGTTCACTTGCCAGTCTATTTGTCCATAGAAAGCATCAATGTTTTAACAGCTGCCGAGATTTCTTTTATATTGGATGCAAGTGTAAAGTAATATTTTTCTCTACTTCAAACAGTTTTTTTTAAATCTCCATAAACATTGTCTTTGGGAGTGTTAAGTGTATTGTTGTGCATACTTCATGTGTTCAGGTTTTCGGAAATTTCCTGGCTGGGAGTTATAAAAGTAGACTGTCTGACTAAGTGATAAAAGAACAAAATTGTTGTACTGTATAAATGATATGGGATGGCTAAAAATGAATGCACTCAGGTCATGGGAGACATCTCACTTTTAACTGTCTGCGTTGATGCAAATAGCTTCATCGGCTGGTGAAAAGGTTAATTGTAAAGGATTAAAGATTTGTTGATGTAAAACAAAACCAAAAATTTTCATGCTCGACTTAAAAAAGTATTCAGCAATCCCTGGATAATCTATGTTTGTGCTTAAATTATGTGGGTGGGATGTGTACTGTATCAGCTTACCTCGTGCATTAGCAACTTCCCCATCTGGATGAGCCATTCTTTGCATAGCTGTTGGTGCTATGCCATATGGCACTTTGACTCTGTGTCCTAATATAGTAGTAGCAAGACTCCTTATGGACATATCTCTCAGGAACCTTGGGCGAATGTACCACCTACAAAAGAGCTTGCATTTTTATTTCTGTTAGTGTACCCCAGCACTTTGAACTTTAAATCATATACCTGGTGGTATTATACACAGGTTAAATTATTGATGCATAGTGAACGTACCGGCTAATTGCTTCTTTGTTTTCATGAAGAGTAGTTTCTTGCATGGCTCCAGACCGGTAATAGTCTAGAGCATTGCGAGGCAAACTTTTGTGTGCCTCTGCTTCATAGTCACTGACACATACCAAAGAAGACTTCATTTTGGTTTGGGTAGTGTTGCTGTAGTTAAAGAAAATATTGTTACCAATTAAAAGTTTGTAGATTGTCAGTGCGAGGGTATCTCATATGATATACAGTGCCATTTTCATTAGCAACCAAAGTTAGAATAGGTCCTCAAAGTGCATTTTGTCTCTGAGTATGACACTCATTTTGTCTCCAGTATATGACTTTTTGTCACTGTCTTATGTTTAAACAAGCTTTCATATGCAGTAAGTACTGGTTCATTGACAAGACAGTTAAGAGATCAGATTAAATGCATTTTTGTGTATTCAGACTATCATATACAGTACATATACAGTATATGTGTGCCCTTGTTACATTTGTTTTATTAAAAGTGAAAATATAAATCATTAACAGAATAATAGTAAAGTCTGCAGATACCTGACTGTTGTTTTAACAGCTTGTAATGCTGACAGTGTACACCCTCAAGACCTGAGTGTTGCTCTTGGGTGATGGATACTGCCAGTTAATTATTACATTAGCTTTGTGAGAAGTAGTAATATGATTTGTTATCCGATTTGTTTAGTTTGAATTAGATTTCATATTGAAATCATGATGCAGTTTGATGTTTTTATATTTTATTGTAAAGAACTTTTGTTAAAGAAAAAACAAATGCAGTACTGTACTTGGCAACCCAAATAGTATTGGGCAAGATGCCAAAATTGTTCCAACATGTTGCCTTATCTCTGGCTTGTGCTTAGTAAACCTAAGTTCAACATGCTTTGGGATTAACAAAAACGATATTTGGGTTATTGATTATGTATTTTTCTTTTTTTCATCTTTTTGCCATAGGACTTGTGTCTTAAGTACAGTACTCTGATAATTGGCTTTAAGGAATACAATACATTACAGTGTTATAAATTGTTAAATTAGTGCAGTCATTTGCCTGATCTATATACAGTATTAAGAGAAGTAAATGAGTTACTATAAATGTGTTACCTTATACAGTACAGAACTAGAATAATTTACTTGTAAGTTATCCATTTAACTTTCATATTATTCAAACGATTATTTATTTAATTTTTTATAATCAAATTTTACATTGCTTCAGCTTATATAGACTATGCTTGTACTCTATACATTATACAATAAAGTTTAATATGTATATAAACAGTGCAGGTATACAATGTATATGACCATGGAGGCATACAGACAGTGCCTTTGCTTAGGCTTAGTTACTAATCAGTATATTGGTAAATCTACAAAAAAATAAATGCACAGCTATTTAATGTTTTAGTCCATACTTTCTCTTTTCTGCCTGTATTGCTATTTTTAACAAGGTGCCCATAGATCTTGAAAGGCTCTGGGAACAGAGTATCACTATTGAATGGGCATTGTACAGTATATAAATGTTTAGAAGTAGAAAAACAGAATTAGGATACTCATAGAGGAAATAACCTCTTGGGTGTCTAACCTGCTTCTTTATCACTACATTTTCAGTGAGAGAGATACTGTATAGTGTACTGTACTCCTCTTGTATTGTCACCCCATCTTCAACCTTTTGGTTGTGCATTCACCATGAACTTGTGTTACTTACATGCTTACAGTGCTGTACACGAGGATGTCTTCTACCGCAGTAACATTTGAGAACCCTGGCACTGGGTACCTGCAACACTTGTTGTCTCAAATGAGTGTTAACATTTCCTTAATAAATGGGAGTGGATATTAATCTTGCAGTACATACGTCCCCTACAAAATTTTAAGGTTGGAATGAAAATATCTGCAAATCGTGTGAATTATGGAAAACTAAGTTTGGGAGTCAGGTCTTTAAAGCTTGAAAATAAATCTAACCTCATTCATTAGATCAGTGTTTTATACAAAAATAAATGCTAAGATTCATTTTTAATACATTAGTGTATAAAATACCGAAAATTAACATAATATACATATACAGTATAGTCTCGATTTACTCGGATTTCCTTTACGCGGTTCGTCATTTACGCGGCAATTATTAGTTACGCGGTACATTCCATCATTTACGCGGGAAGCGGTGCGGGCAGGGTGCACACTAGGTCGCCCAGTCAACAAAACATTACCGAGTTCTTTACCCGCCACCCACCACAGCCAGCCCAAGTCAGTGATATTGACAGTGAGGATATGGACTTTGAGGGGTTTGACAAGGAGGCCCTGCTAGCCTCTGTGGTGGATAGTGATACAGGTGAGGGCCAATAATCTGCCCTCTGCCTCGGAACCAACCCCTCATCCCCGTGTGCCCAGCCATCCCTTCTACTAACGTAAGTGTTAAAAAACCTAATATTATTGATATTTCTCTTAAATATTAATTGTGTGTGCATACCATCATAAAATTAAGATGTTATTTTTACTACAACGTACGTATTGTGTCGGAAAAAGGGTAGTCTGGAGGTCGGCCCAGTCTCTATTTCAATTAACCCCATATGTTCTGTTATTTCGTTTACTCGTTTCTTGTTTTACGCGGTCCTCCATGGGTTTAATTGACCGCGTAAACCGAGACTATACTGTACGTACAGTACAGGGGTTCTCGTTATAAATTGTTAATGGGGACCAGAAAAAAGCCACTGATAATGAAACCACTTATAAGAATTAATAGGAATAGGGTCTAATCAGGACCATCATATTGTTAGTGACACTCATTAGTTTGATTGATATCTTTTAACATTTCTATATTTACCTTAAAAACATTTGTTTAACAATTGATTACACATTATTTTATATAATTATTTTACTTTATAACTTATATAAGGTCCTTAAAGTTCTTTGTGTTCAGTGTGTTCATGTGACGCAGGCTACTTAACCACACTCACATATTCACTTTTCTTTTCTTTTTTTAATGGGGATTAGCCCACCCGGGCACAGGTCACTGACCCACATCGGGGCCTGGGGGGCAAAAATTTAATAATAATAGTAATTCATAGTAAATAAAATTTATAATAAGAAGTAAAATAAAATAATAATAACAACACTGTAATAATGATAATAAAGAAAAGAAAAACAATAATCAATAGTGAGAAATGCTATATGTATTGTATGTTGTGTTGTCAATAGTACGAGAAACAATTGAGATCCTGCAATTGTGTGTAAATGAGGCAGAAAGACAGATCAGCAACCTGGGACTTGTCACAATATTCGTGATGCCATATGGCAGCAGGGTCTACCATTAGACAACACATTATGCTTCCAATATCTTCTCAGGCGGTAGTACCTCCAATGAAAGTGGTTTATTTTAAACACTCACCACCTTTCTTACACCATATAACTTCTAATTTGACTTCCATCCCAGAGCTACTACACTTCCTTTTAGCCACTACACCACCTTACTTTGGTTTGGAACTGATGGCTACAAAAGTAGTTTATAATTATAGTTCTTGGAGCACTTCAAAATAATGCCTGTGGACACAGGCGACTGGTACTGAGCATGCCTAGCTCGGGTGAGAAGGATGAATTTTAAGAGAATGGGAGGCAGGAGGGAATTTCAATCGCTCTTACACTTGTGCTCCCAAAGTTTGATGGATTTCAGCCTTAGTATTCTCAGTAATGTTGTAGAGATGGGCAGTGCCATATTTGTATCAACTGTCTTGGTAAGGTGGTCGACATTTCTACCTTTTTCTTGATACAGTATTCAAAAACACCATTCTCTACAACTTTTTACTAAGGCTTGGTACAAGTTAAAATTTGCAAGGCCATTGTACATTATTGAAAAAAGGAGCAAATTTAATCTCAAAAGTTTGTGAAATATGAGTTTGGGAATTATGTTTGTGGAGAACCACTGTATCCTTTGCCGTCAATTGTATGGAAAGTAGCACTTAGCATTTTGTTTTTTAATCTTATCCTTTTTGTTAATGTACATCTTTATGATAAACACCAGGAATTCCTTTGCTTTGTCATTGCCAAGAAAAAAATAAGGAGGAAATGAGTATTTTTGACATGATTGGGGATATTGCAGAATGTTGCATCTCTTTTTATCAGACTCAGAATAATGGCTTAAGTGAAAGAGTTCATCAACCTGTTTTCATTGTTTTCAGCCCTGACTATCAGATGGGCTACAACCAACCATCATATGACCAGCCACCACATCATCAACAGCCTCCTCAAGCACCACAGCAGCAGCAACAGCAACAACAACAACAGCAGCAACAACAGCAGCAGCATCCAGTCTATGCACACCAAGATTTTGAACAACAGCAGCAGCAGCAACAGCAACAACAGCAAGTCTACCAACAACAGCCGCAACAGCAGCAACAGCCTGCCTATCAATCCCACTATAGCCAGCCACCACAACAAACTTCTCAGTATCAACAGGAACAAACTCCTCAGGTATGGTAATTTAGTCTAAAGTCTAATACAGCATGTCCTTACAATTTGTGGATTTTTTATTCACGGCCTTCGATTATTCACGGATGACACCCTGGATGTACTCAAGAATGTCTGTGGGTAGTTTTAAAGTTGGCAGCATTTTCACACCGGGATGTGGGAGTCCGTAAGTTTTATGGTGTACCACAAGGTGTCTCTTGTCCCAGGCAGCTGGGCCATGCCTGCTCACTCCGCCTCATTCCAGGTTAAATACTGTACTTGTCCATTTCGTGCTTGTGCTCCTCTGCTCTCTTAACAACTGTGCTCCTTGTGCTTGTGATGGCTCTCATACATCCTCAACCACCTTCATCCAGCTGTGGGAAGGTGCCCAAACAAGTGAAGAGAGAAAAGAAGGACATGTATTTCTCCCATGTGTATGCCTGGCAACTGGAGCGGGTAAGGGCAGTGAGTGTCTTGCACAATGGCACCCAGTCAGAGTTCTTCCCCATCCAAGCGGGGGTAAAACAAGGATGTATACTGCCACCAACTCTCTCTCTTTCATTTTCTTGGCTGCCTTCCTTACTCGCGCCAGTTTAGCTGGCGGGGTGTACATCCAGTACCGGATGAAGGGTCTTTTCAATACAAGACAGTTCCAGGCAGGAACAAAGGTGTCGGCAGCTTCCATTACTGAACTTCAAAATGCATACGACCTCACCCTTGTCGCTCACACTGAACACAACCTATCCGCAGATGCATATGCACACTTCGGCCTTGAGGTGAATGTAAGTAAGACTCAAATTCTCTTTCAGCTTGCCCCTGGTTCAGCGACACCTCCACCATCCACCCAGCTTAACTGTACTACCCTCCCTAATGTTATCCACTTTCAGTATCTCGGCTCCCACCTGTTCACCACCGCAGACGTCGATGAAGAGATTCAACATCGGATCAGATGTGCACCTCAAGCCTTTGCCAGACTCCATACCCATGTGTTCAGCTGTAGGGAGCTGAAATTATTTACAAGGTTGCATGTATATTGAGCAGTGGTCCCCCACCCTGCTATATGGCAGCGAGATATGGTTCACATACAGGAGGCACCTCAAGGCACTTGAAAACTTTCACCAACTCTGTCTACATTCCATCCTCCTTGTTCGCTGAGATGACAAGAGAACAAATGCCAGTATTCTCGCTGACACCAACCGTAGGAGCATCGAGGCTACCATTATCCAAGAACAATTAAGTTGGACTGGTTACGTTACCCACATGGACGACAGTAGACTGCCAAATCACGGTAACGCCTGGAGGAGCACCACATGAGAAGGTGACAATACTTTCGAGTTAGTCTGACTGCAAACCGAGGCAGATAAGCGCCAACGCCAGAAATATGCAGCCACCACCCTCCCGCACTAGATGTAGACCCCCACATGTGCAACATCTGTGGACGACCCTGCCAGTCACGTATCGGCCTCTCTAGTCACCTCAGAGCTCACCAACAAAGGTGACATCCTTCATAACTCGTATCATTTTATCACAGTTGGATGATCGTCATACTCGATTCTGAGTAACAGGAAAGTAGTGTGTGCGTGCGTGTGTGAGTGAGAGAGAGAGAGAGAGAGAGAGAGAACACACACATAGAGTACAGGTAAAAGAAATAATTATCCTAAGGCAAACACATAAAGGGAATATCCATTTCTTTGCATGAGTAAAAATGTACCCCTCCTCCCCCAAGTCAGCAAATGATATTCGTGGATTTGGCAATTTGCGGCCATTTTGACCCCCAAACCCCTGCAAATTTTAAGGGCATGCTGTATAATTATTATACAGGTTGACCCTAATTCATCTGGCATTCCATTAACTAGCAATTCCCAATTATTGGCATTGTTATAGAAAAGGCAGTGGGGATCTGGAGGCCTATGGAATAATGGGACACAGTCTATTAACATCTTTTAGCACACAATTTTAAAAATCTATGCCTAAATCTTGACAGCCTGCTAACTTGTCACAGCCTCTATTGCAGACGTCTCCTGGCTTTTCACAGCCAAAAGGGTTAAATTTATTCACTATAATGTTCTTCCAATTTGTGTACAAAGAAATCCATGACATTACAGGTATTAGGCAAAGTGTAGCTTAGGCCGATGTACCATTAATTATCAACCTTTTATTGTACAGTAAACCCCCGATATATCCGTTAATTATTATTATTATTAATGGTATTTATGGACTCGGGTTCATAAAAGTAAAAAATAACGGGCCATTCGTATCCAAATTATCACAAATAAATTTAGTACAGTAATACCCCATTTTGCCCGACCCTGCATGACGTTATAGAGCTCTTTGGTCCTCTCCTGGAGTTATTTTTTACTTGGAAAACAAAAACAATAATTTTTGAAAATCCATAATACAAAGGCAGAAGTTACAAGACGGAACACCCTGGACTCGCCGACAGCAGCCATGCTTATTTACAATCTGTCCACCAATGAGAGCGACATACCCATGTATGCTCGCAGCCAATCGGCGCTCTCCTCCTTTTGTAAAAAAAATTCCTGATAGCATTCAACTTATTTGACACACTTGCTCTTTATATGACTGATTTCCACATACACAGTAATACAGTACGTATATAGTGAATATTTACGACCCAAGTTACATTTTACTAGAAATTAAAAAAAGATGAAAATCCATAATACGTACAAATCAGATGTTGACTTGTACCTGGTAATGTAGCGGTCAATGATATGCATCACCCCACCCCACCAACAACCAATCAGTACAGTATGGCACATGTTACTAACCTGTAGAGTGACTGTTTATTCTGCTAGCCTGCAGGCTGCCACTCCATTGCCACAGTTTGAATGCATTCACATCCTGTAAACACCAGTTGGTGGTGGTGAAAACTAGTGGTGATGATAAGTGGTTGTGGTTAGTGTTGGTGGTAGTGAGTGTTGGTGGTGGTGAGTGTTGGTGAGCTTTGGTGGTGGTTGTGGTTAGTATTGGTGGTGGTTCTGGTGAGTATTGGTGGTGGCGAATGTTGGTGTTGGTGAGTGGTAGTGAGTGTTGGTAAGGAGTGTTGGTAGTGGTGTTGATTGTTGGTGGTGGTGGGGAGTGTTGGTGGTGGTGTTAAGGATTGGTGGTGGTGGTGAGTGTTGGTGGTGGTGGTGAGTGGTGTTGGTGATGAGTGACCTACTTGGTCACTTTGGACTATGTTAGTATATAATGGACCGAGTTCATTATTATTCCTGATGCGAATATAACAGACTTTCATCTTCCAGACCGGCCTTCCTCCCAATTAGTCCGTTATATCAGGGTGTTTACTGTGGTAATTTCTCTCATCTGATACAGCACTGGCCCCAAGGCTGCTGGATAAGAGAGGGTCATCAACTTGTATGACATATTTTTACCCTACTGTAGTATCTCTTTTTACCCATTGATGAGTTGCAAAGATATTAAAGGATGGTAGTGTCTTGTATATTTATCCATAAAACTTTTAATGTTTTTTTTTTTTCTTCTTCTTCATAAAAGATAGATGATAGTACAGTAGATCTTTCACTAGGATAAGGCCTCTGTGAAATCTTTTAAGAGTACATGTACAGTACAGTAATCAGTTTTTAAAGTTGTTGGTCCGAGAAACATGTACAGTATGTTGTAAGTCACTTGTTTAGTCATTCTGTAAATTTATATTTTGTTTGTTTTTCTGTGCACTATTAGCCCCCCGTTGAACCTGAGCCGGAGCCAGAACCCGAAATGGAACCCGAGGAGCAAGAAGAGGAGATGGATCATGAAGTGGATTCTGATGCAGATGTCCATGATGATGATGATCAGCCTCCCCAGAACTATGAACCAATACCACGTTTAACAATATCTATTCGTGGGAGAGGCAGAGGAAGAGGACGAGGCAGAATTGGTGAGCAGTGTAATTTTACTCGGGTATTATTCTAAGTTATTTTTGTTATGAGCTTTGCAATAAATTCCCTAGAGTCGGAAATCTTGTAGGAACTCTGCTATTTGCTGTTTAATGGGTATACTGGAATAATATTTTAGGAGAAAAATATGCAGTACGGTATAAAGAACATTTCAATGTGGCCGTAGCATTTTGAATAAGGTTTTGTAATTTTGAAATACCGATTAGATTATTAGATATAAAGAGGATTGTATCTATAAATATTTGTCAAAATTAGAATGAAAGATTAGAAGTGATGAGACAATTGTCAAATTGGTGACCATATTGGATGACCTGTGGCATTGAAAATGTGATATGCACTACTACATTTTGAGGAAGTCTTTCCTGTGGTGATCAATTTGATAATTTAGGAGAAAGGTGGTAAGAAACTTGTATTGAAATGGCTACCGTGGTGACCTTATCTGATGGTCAATGGCATAGAAATTGGTATGCACAGCTGAATCTTGAGGGCACCCCTCCTGTGACTTTTGTAGAAATTAGATTTAAAGTTCAAGAGAAGCAGTTCCAAGATGTTTAAAAATATGGGAGAGCTATGAAAAATAACGTCATTTTGAAATACATATTGTAAATATAAACCTTAGATATACACTGTAATTATGATTGTGACTGGTACTTTGTAGGTTAAAGTGTCAAAGAAAGCTAAGCCCAAATTAATTGTACAAGGGTTGGATGTTTTTACTTTTGGCAGTTGTAAATAATGCTTTATTCTTCTACACTTACTCAGATTGTTTACTGTAAAACATTAAAAATGATGCAGTAGAGAATGTACACTTAAAGCTGAAATGCCTTTCCACTAATTAATATTGTAATTTCCCTGTTAATAATAATGTATAGTACTGTACAGAGTATTGTTTTATAACAGTGAAGGTGTGGAATGTGCATATTTTGTATTCAATTTATTAGGAAAGATACTTTACATGTAGTCTTAAAGAGTGTTTCAAGTAAAATTGGTAGGGACTTGCTGTAACTTTAAGATAAAAAGTGGTACTGATACATTGATTAGCATGTTTCTTTGGAGGGCTGTATTTTGTAAAATGAAAGAAATCTACTCAGGTTTTTGCTTAAAACATGTGAAAATTAATTTAAAGTGTGGTATAAAGGCAGAGAACTTTGTTAAAGATAAAACAAATGGGGGATATAGTTGTAAAATTGCATGCATTCCTTTGATGTTTGTGTGTGTGCTTTGTTGTTAGTACCTAGGGACAGGAACAGGGAAGATGTGAATCAAGTGGCACTTATCTGATAGCAAGAAGTGTTTTTAGTTGGTAACTTGGATTGAAGAAAATAGTATAATCTTGGTCTTGTTTGGAGACACGGGATATGACAGGAGGTGTGGGAACACTTTTCCATAACTGTACCATAATTCTTTTTTATTGTTGGAGAAAAACTGAGGTAATATGTAAATTTCTCCCTAAAGTTAGTTATAGAACTGTAGGGGAAGGGGGTAGGAATAAAATATGGTTGTGTGGTTAGGGTCATCAAAGACATGAAATTATTGATATTGAAGCAGTTTATTTGCTCAGAAAAATACAGATACGTAACGATTAATAATAACAATATTGACATGGCTGAGTCATTTGAGAGCTTGAGCTCACATTTCTCAGTATGTACAGTGGTAAGAAAGGCATTATGCATGAAAGGGAAACAAAGGCATGAATAGGTTGATGGTTGAAATGCAGTTGGTCAAAAGGTAGGGATCAAATTGCAGTTCATCAAATGATTGCAAACTGGATATGTCCTTGATGATTAGACAAAACAGTGATTCTTCTGCTGTGGAAAGGAATGAAAAAAGTGAGTTATAGAATTGTTGCAGATTCATAAGTGATGTTTTGATGGTAATATAAGCTATTCTGTACAGTATTTGGACTGACTTTATCCATTAAACATACTGGTCTACAAAATGAAATGCATTTGTTTTTGTAGGCAATAACTTTAACGAACACTTATGTTCTTCTGAAGAAAATTTTCACTTCAATGTTCTAATAAAATAAATTAAATTAATATGGGAGTCATATAGAACACTGAAATTTACTAGTTTCTCGAGTATATTATACCAACTGTCTGGAAGGTAGCCTGAAAGTATGACTGAAATTGAAAAATATTTCAATATTTTAACTAGTATGGGTGAAAATTAAAAGGTTCAAGAATTGAAGTAGTTTGTGTATATGAAGAAAATGATCAGTTATTGATAAAATATGGCCTCTCAAGGAAAGGTGGAACAATAGTTACGCTTTGTGTGTGAAAGATGTGTTTCAGTGGATGGGTTTGCTGAAGGTAGCTACTGAGTTAATTTGGAAAATATGTAGGAAATGGTCTGATTTGTAACTAACTTATGCATACTGGACATTTTTTTTGTATATGTACAAGTGCTTTTTTATTAATATGTTCTGTTTATTGTTATAATTAATATTATTTTTCCTTTTTAGCTACCATTAAAAAGATAGGAGACCAAATTGTAGGAGAACCACCACGCAAACGGGGCCGTCCAGGACGTAAACCCATCACTGAAGTAATGGCTGAGGATGAAAACTCTCTTTACTACATTGTCAGAAATGGACGAGCTGTATTAGCAGTAAGTTTTTTGGGTGGTATACTGTATATATATAATTATTTTTTGCCTGGCATCACTGTTAATACATCATAAATACCATAATTATTATTTCATGGAAATACTGTTTTTTAGGGTTTCCACAAATACAATTTAAATATTTTTTTTATGCATCTCAAAGTCAGGGAACATACAGTTGTCACTTTTTCCATTCATATGTCTAATTTGTGGTCCTGTCCATAAGTTAACCATTGTTGGAATTTTGACTTAAAGTGTACGACACACATGTTTATCTTCATAAAGCAAAGTTTTATGTTAAATAGTGGGAAATGTAGGTCAAGGATAGTTTCCTGTGTCATTGAACCACAAAGGGTGACTGGTGTGGTCACTCACGTAACCTTGGAGGTAGTCTACATAGGTGCCAGATCATACTGACACTACCAAATGTGTGACTTGTGTATCTAGTGTTCATATGCAAATTAAAATTAATATTTGTGTTCATTCGCAAATTTGCGTAAGAAAACCCTAAAACGATAATTTAGATCATACACAAATATGCACACGAAAACCCCAAGTGTGTTAAGATATTGTTGTAAAATTTTATTCATGGTGGAATGGAAGGTGAAACAATTGATGCCTTTTGGAAGATTTAACATGTGACTTTGCCAGCAAAATTCCCAACTAACATTTTTTATCCTGTAACAGCAAGTTGTGGATGACTGGATAGATGCTTACAAGGACAATCGGGATGGATCATTGCTACAGCTGATGCAGTTCTTTATCAATGCTGCTGGATGCAAGGGCAAGATTACACCACATATGCAAGCTACCATGGAACATGCTGAGATCATCAGGCGCATGACAGAGGAATTTGAGGAGGTATAATATATGTTGCTGGCCATATGCTTTTGGGTTCTGTATTTAAGAGTGGTGCATTGTGAACACTTAGTCACTTAGCAGCAGACCTATTCGTACTATTTCAGGTAGCCTTCGCTTTTTCATGCTGCTGGATTAGGAACAGGTAAGTCTTTCTCATGAAAATACTCTCTCATTAGTTTTAGTTTAAACTATCATGCTGACAAAACTTCGAGTGTTGTGATACAGATTCACCTATTTGTTGCTTACAGGAAAGTGGTGAGTATCCATTAATCCAGAGCGGTCAACAGTGGAAGAAGTTTCGAAGTAACTTCAGTGAGTTTGTGCAGCTTTTGGTGAAACAGTGCCAGTACTCCATAATCTATGACCAGTACCTCATGGACAACGTCATCTCCCTGTTGACGGGCCTGTCTGATTCCCAGGTCCGAGCCTTCAGGCACACAGCAACCTTGGCAGGTTAGTTTTAATTTAAATTTTGTTGTTTTTATTTAGTTAAATATTTTGCATCAGGAAAGGTGACATGAAATTACTGTATTTTAAAGAAATTTTAAGAATTTTTACATACTGCATATACTGTACATGAACAGTTAGCCCTTACTACTCTGTTATCATTATATGTCCTGTCAGCTGCTGTTATATAGCTGAATATCATACTTATGGATCTTAAGCATCTTTAAAGGGAAAGTTGTATTTAATGGTCACAAATATGTGACAGTAGTGGCATAACAACATCACTTCCTTATTGTGTTTGTTCACATAACTCCCCAGAAAAAGTAGATCCAAATAAAATCAGTTAATGCTGGTGGGGGTCCCAAGGGTTTTAAAATCAAGTAATGGGGTGATCAGGGGGGGGGGTTAATGTATTTGGGATTGACTAATGAAAAGAAATGCATGAGCCAATTAATATAATTATATCTGAAGTATGCCCCTGAAATGTAGTATGATATGCAGTAGGTGCATAATTATTGATTAATTGTACAGTATTAATATTTCATTTATTACTTCAATATTATCTCATAAACTTGTAACGTTCTGATGTATGCTTTCTCTTTTTTCATGTTCTACTTTTTCTGTATAGCCATAAAAAAATGTGTTAAAATGATGTACAGTGACATCCTCGTTAGTCGGAATAATTGGCGCAGAGCAGTTCCAGGATTGAAAGATTTCCGGGTATGGAGACGAATTTTCATAACCCCTGAAAAATTCTCACATGCCTGGAATTTTTCCGGGTATTGGGGAGAGTTTTCTGAGCCTTAGCTATGCATCTCACATGAACAGACACAGAGTTGTATTTATTTACGCAAACACCACTGTACAGCGAACCCTTGAAAATCCAGACCCAGTAAATCTGGATTTCAGAAGATCCGGACAAAAAATTGGGGGGGTTCTAGGTTAAGAAGCCTAACTAAGAAACATTCCCAAAACAGAGCAAAGATCATTTTAGGCCTGTGGGCACTGGTTGAGTGGTCGGTCGCATGGCACACAGGTGCCCGAAGAGGCTGGAAACATAAACAGTTGTCAATTGTTGTTTGTGGGAATATTAGTACAGTAATGATACGGGTTAGGTTCTCAAAATGGACGTGAATCGCCAAATCTGCGAAATAAATTTATATATATATATATATATATATATATATATATATATATATATATATATATATATATATATATATATATATATATATATATATATATATATATATATATATATATATATATATATATATATATATATATATATATATATATATATATATATATATATATATCGACTCACCAATGGTGGTAGAGTCTAAAATATAAGGACAGCCAATGCATATTGTGCGAATTTTTACTCAGATGACGAAGTCATCAGGTTCAACTCTGGCTGAAGCTCTAGCTGTCCATAAACATGTCATAGCTGTTGCTGAAACTGTTACTGAACCTGAAGTTGTTGCTGAAGCTACTTATGATGCTGAATTTGATGATGTAGCTGAAGTTGATGGTTTAGGCCTTCGAATAATAAAGCTGTCGAAAGAACCTTGCACAGCTGCTTTCTTTTCTCATTATACATCTTTATGTAGAAGTCATATGAGTTTTCACGTTCCTGTTAATTTTATGTTTTGTTCTGTTAATGGATCCACTTCAGAAAATATGTTCATTGCTTGCTCCATATGATATCCACAGACCTCTCGCCCTTTTCTTATCGTTTTAACACACATAGTTTCTCGGCTAAGCTTATACACATTCTTTTAACTTTTGAACCAGCACTACCATCTCTTGCTCACTTGCTCATGTTGAATAGGGATGCAAAAATGCCATAAGAAATCTGAGAATGTTTTTCTCCTTTTCCTGTTCAGTTGCGTGAAAACAAAAGGCCCGCGAAACTGCAACTGTTTATACTAGTGATGCTGGTGTCACCATTCACAAGTCTGGCAGCCTCCGTGTAAATTGAATTGGGTACTAAATTAACTAGGGTCTTAAATACGAATCGTCGTTAGTAGAACCGTGATTATCGGAGGCTTTCCTGAACTTGAAAAGAAAATACAGCCATGTATAACCCAGTGCCGGATTAACCATGAGGCACTTGAGGCACTGGCCTCAGGCCCCCCAACTCTAAGGGGTCCCCAAATCCAAACATTCTCGAAGTTGAAGCGTATAAAACATGAACTTCGTTCAACGATGTCCTAGCAACGTCTCAATTTTCTGTCTCTTATGAACATTAAATGTGTTATTTTGCAGAAGTTTAATATTGATGAAATCATTGATAAATTTGGGTATATTTTGTTCTTGTTATTTATATATTCCTTGAGGGTACGGGGCCCCAAGTTGATCTGTGCCTCAGACCCCTATTAAGCTTAATCCGACCCTGGTTTTACCCATTAAGTTGGAATGAATTATGTTTTCTGTTTTGACTGATACCTATAAGGGTATTTGTTGGCATTTTCGACATTGTTGCAGTTACAAGCAACACAAAGTCAACATGTGAATCACCATAAAAACTGGTGTGGGTGTTGCTCCAGTTAGGTTGGGCCAGGTAGAATTTATCCAGTAGTAAGAATGTATGGTTTTCTCACATTCTCAGCTTCTGAACATCTGGATTTTATAGGCTTAACCTGTGTTATTCATTAAAAATATACTGTACTGTATTTCAGCTTATAATGGTGTATATAAGATTTTTGGGGCTGGCTTAAGAATCTGACCACTGTTTTTAATATTGTCGATACAATAAAATTGAAATGCAATCTCCCAATAACTCAGGGACTTATTGTATTCTTTTAATTATACATTTAAATGACAATCTATACTGATTTACCAAGTTAGTATGTCGTAAATTTAGTTTGTTTAGTTTTGGTTGAAAACGTGTGAAAATCTGCCCCAGGATGGCATCATCCCTATATAACACTTTTATGTCCAAGAGAAAATCTCTCACTTTACAGATTTTTGCTGTACTGTACTGTATGCAAACGACTTCTTTGTAATGCATCCCTTTCCCACAGTGAGGACTTGCCTGTATTGAGAATCCAGCATGTCCTCAGTCCTGAGAATTCCAGATGAGGAAGAGTTAACTGTGTATTGTATTGATTGTGAGCAATTCCTTGATTAGGGTTAAGATGAACAAGTCAAAACACCTAATTTATCAATGGTTTCTTCCATAACAGCCATGAAACTGATGACGGCATTGGTAGATGTTGCCCTGACTGTTTCAGTCAACTTGGACAATACTCAGCGCCAGTATGAATCAGAGAGACAGAAAGTAAGTGATTCTGTGATCAGAGTTTTATTTTTCTGTGTCATACTTATTTGTATTTTAAGACTGGGATAGATATACACTATATCAATTAAACATAATTATGTGTTACTGTTGACTATATAAGGGAAATATTGAGCCATCAGTATTATATGGGTATGAAGCATGGACTGTGGTAGCAAGAGGAAGAAGCAGATCAGAACCATCAGAAATAACAAGCTTGTGAACAATAGGATGAGGAGAATAATAAATACAGAGATAAGGAACTGATGTGGCAGTGTAAAGTATCAGGGTAAGGGCAGATGAGGGTCTTCTCAGGTGGTATGGACATAGGGAGAATGAGAAGTAAAAGATAAAAAAAAATTTATATCTCAAAAGTAGATAGTAAGGAGATGAAAGGATGCACTGAAGGATGTACTAGAAGTAAAGGGTATGTACATATTGGATGCAACAGTTTAAATGGTTGGAAAGCACTATACTTCTCTTTCTGGGAAGGTAGTGCTGCTAGTGGGTGATGTTGGCTTGTGTGAAGCAGTGGGTAAACCTGAGGTCTTATGTTGGAAAAGAAATACTCATGCATACTGTATTTCACTGCAATAAAAATGATATTGAATGGAGAGAAAAATTTTGTGGTTGTATATGTGCTCCTTTTTAAACCAGTTTTCATGTAGTGGAAAAAGTCTTCAAAGTATATACAGCATGCCCTGACAATTTGCAGATTTTTAATTCAATGACCTCGGTTATTCGTGGATGACACCCTGGATGTACCCAAGAATGTCTACGGGTAGTTTTAAAGTTGCTGGCATTTTCGCGGCCGGGACAGGGAGCATTCGTTCTAGAGACAATAATTTATTTTACCTGTATTGTCTACCTTCAAGTCAACTCCGTACTTCGTTATTAAAGTTGACTTGAGGGTAGACTCACTTTTTTTTTTTTTAATTTAGTTGTCTTGTTTCTGATTATTTGTGAGGGGATTTGCCCATTATTATTTATTTGTATGTGTTTTGTGGACACACACACACAGCGAGAGAGGATGTGTTTTGCTATGATACTCTCCTTTTATGAGTAAGCCTCAAATTTGGTTTCCTCTTATGGTTTCACACAATAAGATTGGTGAATAGATCTATAAGACTAGTTAAATATATGGTATCCTGAAAATTATAAGTGGCATAAAAATATTAATTTACTTTTTATCTTTTGACAGTCTCGTGAGAAGCGTGCATCTGATCGTCTGGAATCTCTCATGTCAAAGAGACAGGAGTTGGAAGAGAACATGGATGAGATAAAGAACATGTTGACATATATGTTCAAATCTGTTTTTGTCCATAGATACAGGTATGTGTTTTCGCACATTCGTTTCCAGTGGAGTAAATATCAAGAAAATTGTGCTCTTTAATATTTTTGCATTTTTATATTAAAATTATTGGTCATTCTAAAATTTAGCCATCCAAGCTCTGTCTACATAAAATTTTTTAACTATTATTTTTGGCTCGATATATGTAACTTTATTCATTTATTGAAACTCATGTACATGCACACACTGTCCTAAGGGCAAAGCTGTACTGTACTTGTAATCAAAATTACCCAATTACCCAATGTCCCATTGAAATAATGGATTCGGTTAACGAACGACTCTGTGAAACGAATTGTGTTCATGAACTGAAAAAGCCACTGTAGTTTAAGCTTTCTTTTAGATATAAAATGTTACAGTTTTTGATGAATAACATAGAAATGATTACATTTTGATATGAAAATTTTGATTTTGATTTATAATTTCTTTTAATCAGGGACACCTTGCCTGAGATCCGTTCCATTTGCATGGCTGAGATTGGGCTCTGGATGAAAAAATTTCACCAGAATTTTTTGGATGATTCCTACCTGAAGTACATTGGTTGGACACTCCATGATAAAGTTGGTGATGTACGTTTGAAGTGCCTACAAGCCCTCCAACCTCTCTATGCTAGTGAAGAGCTCCAAGGGAAATTGGAACTTTTCACTAGTAAGTTTAAGGATCGCATTGTAGCCATGACTCTTGATAAGGAATATGATGTGGGTGTTCAAGCAGTGAAATTAGTCATCTCAATTCTGAAACACCATCGAGATATATTAACGGACAAAGACTGTGAGCATGTTTATGAGCTGGTGTACTCATCTCATCGTGCTGTGGCCCAGGCAGCGGGTGATTTCCTCAATGAACGTCTTTTCATTCCCGATGATGATGCTGTGGCTGCCTTGAGAACCAAGCGTGGCAAAAAACGTCGACCTAATACCCCTTTAATCCGTGATCTGGTGCAGTTTTTCATTGAGTCAGAGGTGAGGAATGTATAATTATGTTGTCACCTTATATGTCAATTTGTGTGTGTTTTTTTTTTTTTTTTTTTTATTTTTTAAGGGGTTCTGTTAAGTTTTATAATTTATACATTTTGCAGTATAAAGGAATAGAATTTGATATGGACAATTATATCAATACTGTACCTCGCATTTCTATTTATTTGTTTCTCACTTTATTTTGGTATTTTGTTTAACTAGTATCTCCTTTTATTAAAGATTCTCCTTATCATTTGCATGTTTATGTCTGTACATAACATTTATCTTTGTGGACAGTTACCATTGGATAATCCAGTCTAATCCATGCAAGTGTGGGAAGTGGCAATGAAACACTGGTGGTTAAATATAAAGATAGTGTTTTGGTGTTATGAAAAGAAAAAACAAACAGTCAGTTGGTTTTCATTTGGATCATTAAAAAAAAAAGTGGGCACAATCAGAGGTGACAGACATTGATTTATGAAGGAACTGTTTAAAGCAAAAATGTCTATTAATGACTCTTCCTCCAATAATCAGTTGTTCTCATGATACACATTGTGCTTTTGCACTTTCCATGTGTAAAATTGCATACTTTTGTAAGTGTCAATGGTACAAAAGCTAATGTGCTTATACCTGGGGTTTCTATTTCTCTTATAGAGCAAGGGGCTTATGGGCAATGCATATCCAAATAGTGTCAATGATGGAGCTTAGTCTGCTCAAGCCAAGTAGGGGTAAGACTAATTGTTTTGCTAAGCTCTTCATGGAGCAGTAAAGTCCCACCCCTTCTCACTACCTTTTGCTTCCACTATCAGATGATCATTTGTGAAACGCTCTGTTTTTGCCATACCACGTGAGGTACTAATGGAATGGTAATTGATAAGCTAGCTGACACATGAAACATATATACAGGGTGATTCAGCAAAGAGTACATTAAATCGGAGGATAAAATCCTTGGATAATTCTAAACCACAATGTCTATGGTAAAATGTCAGATTCTGCATAGTTTCTATGTGAAACCCCCTCCGCCCTGTAACTGCCTGTATCTCATTCAGTCGTAGACGGTCCCTGTCTCATTGCACCTGTGTTAGACATCTGTATCATGCTGTACTGCTGTACATAAGACATCTGTGAATAAATTATTACAAAAACCTACTGGGGTTTCACTTCAAATTCACTCTCATTAATACAACATCTTAAATGTATTGTCACATGGAAACTATGCAGATTCTGACATTTTACCATAGAGACATTGTGGTTTAGAATTATCCAAAGATTTCATCCTCCAATTTAATGTACTCTTTGTTGAATCACCCTCTGTGTATGTGTTTTTTTTTTTTAAGGGTTCTCTTAAGTTTTATAATTTATACATTTTGCAGTTTCTGATGGCTAATATATGTCTAACATTTTTTCCACTTTTTTCCTTTCAAAGAGAGAGAGAGATAATAAATAACCTTCACTTCTGAATCCCATGATTCATAGATGTTTCTTTCAAAAGGGATGTCAGTCATGGGTTTCTTAAGTTAGCATAATTCCACTGGCCTAATCAGCTTAGAGATTATCTGTAGTTTATATGGATATTTAATAAGGTAAATGCATTTCATATAATTTTTACAGTACAGTACATGAACAAATGACTGTTAATGGTACCTGATAATACTCTTTCTTCAGTTACATGAACATGGAGCATACTTGGTTGATTCTCTGATTGAGAGCAATGAAATGATGAAAGATTGGGAATGCATGACGGATTTACTACTAGAAGAACCAGGTCCCATGGAAGAGCCTCTTGATGATCGGCAGGAAACAAGTCTTATTGAAATAATGGTATGCTGTATCAAGCAAGCTGCTACTGGTGAGCCGCCAGTTGGTCGTGGACCAACAAGAAAGGTAAAGTTTGCATTAAATTTACATAAAAATGTGTGTGTGGTTGCATGCGTCTGATCCAGCATAGTCATTGACGTAGTTTTGTTGGAAACCATGATAGTGAGTCACGGCACTCAAGACGCCCGTCGTGGCTGGTGAGAGACATTAAACACTTCCTGTGACTCCTCAGCTATTCCAGCTCTGGATGCTTACTGGTAAATGATATAAAACTTTACCCCTTATCTTGCCTTTGAAAAAATGCATATCTTATTCAGTAAGGAAAATCTGTGGATATTTAAGTTGGCATTTTAGATCTCCTATAGAATTACAGTGGTCCCTTGATTAATGAAGACAATTGGTTCCACAGAGTCGTTCGTTAACTGACTCTATTATTTCAATGGGATATTGGGTAATTTGTTCAAACTCACAGAAAAAGTATTCATACCGGTAATAGAATTAACAAAACATTAAATATAAGCTAAATACAGTACTATACTGTACAATAATAAATAAAAAAAACAATAGAATACTGTATTTTAACTTACTTTAAGGTGTGTATGTCGTATTCCCGGCAGCTTTGTTTGCATATCAAACGGCTGATTGTAGAGGCAGTCGATTATGAGATGCCATATTCTTTACAGTGTGCATTGGTTCTAATGCCTTCTTCGTGTTTCAGAATAATTTCTGCACTGTATAGTATCAATATGTTAACTAATTTTCAGAATACCAATAATTTTAATGTAAAAATGCAAAAATATTCAAGAGACCAAACTCGAGGTTCACTCCACTGTAAACAAAGTTAAACTGAGAAGCGTTGGTGGGTGATTCAATCAGCTGATGGGCGCACAAAAACTGTTCCCTGTACTGTCTGTATTATTAATATGTAAACTAAATTTCAGAATGACCAATATTTTTAATATAAAAAAATGGAAAAATATTAAAGAGCACAACTAAGGATGGAGGTGAGAAAGGAAACTCACAAAGGCGTTTTCTTTATACATATTATATGTACAGAGCACCCAGGTGCTGGGAAGTTGCTGTTTAGTAGAGGAGTTGCTGTGGAGGAGCTTCTTTAGAGGAGGTCTTCTCTGCTTAAGAGCATGGTGTTGTCTGCCCTCACGGCAAGGCAGGGGGGTATTTATATCTTTCTGCCGGATCAAGAGCCGAAGTGCGAAGATGGAAAACGCTGCTGATTGGCTGAGGTGAAGGCGGCAACTGGCCAATCACCTTGCAGTTCGAACGCGAGGGCTGATTTGTGGAACTCTCCGCTGGTTGGCTGGTAAGCGGACGGCAAGTGACCGATCAGCAGTTGTAGGGGAGAGTATCCACTACACTACCCCGTAGAACGCTGTTTGTTATAGCGCTCTTGCTTTCAACTTGGAGCACTTGGGGGAGGGGAGTAGTCAAAAGTCACGAGTCCAAACACTCACGACACGCAAAGAGCAGCTTTCTTTGTTTTTACACACTCAGCTAATCAGTGCCAAGCTCTCTGTTTACAGTACAGTACAAATTTGTCATGCTTACAGTGAACAAACGTGTTGATTTGCAATTTTTTTTTTTTTTTTATACAAGTAACTTTTACTCATCGTGTCTGGAAAACGGACTGCAAGTTTTAATGCTGCTAGTGTGTATAAAGTGCCACGGAAAAGATTCTCCTTCGATGTAGAATTACAAGTGTTGAGGCGGTTGGAAGCTGGTGAGCATCAGGTGGATGTCGGTGCCCCTCCCCCCTTTTTTTATTGGGAATAGCCCACCTGTGCACAGGTCATTTTGAAACTTGTGTGCACATACCTTTGATGGAATTTTGAGGTAGAAGTAGCACTTAAGTGTGTGGGATTAAATATGTATTTCTATGGGGACCTCACTTTTAATATTTTATATGGCCAACTCCAGACAATTTTATTCATCTCAGAGGCGACACCATACACAAGGGGTTAATATTAGACTTAAAGCCTATGGGAATCAAGTATAAAAGTACTTTTCCTTTGGAGTCTGAACTAATGCTGGGTTTTACCTCCGCAGCAGATTTTGTCAGCTAAAGAAGTGAAGCAAGTGAATGATGATCGTTCCAAATTAACAGAACATCTGATACCCACACTTCCTCAGTTGTTGCACAAGTACCTAGCAGACCCAGAGAAGGTGGCCAATCTGCTCATCATCCCTCAGTACTTTGATCTTGAGGTATATACCACTAGCAGACAGGAAAAGGTAAGGATATTGATGAACAAACAAATTATTTAGTGAAATTATATTTGATAAACCAGATGAGAATGGGTGTGGGGTTGGAAAAATATATTGAGCACATGCATAGAAAAAATCATATAGATACAGACATTGAGCCACTTTTTTCTTTTTCTTTTTTTTTATAAAGTAATTGACCCATAATTTATATATATATATATATATATATATATATATATATATATATATATATATATATATATATATATATATATATATATATATATATATATATAATTAATATTATTTTTTCTAATCAGATCTTCTGTTATGTTTAAAGCGTATATAAACATGGTGATGAAAATACCCAAGTATTTAAAACATCTTGAATTTCTTTTTGTAATGATATCATATTCCTTATATCGCTCCTTGATATGGTGGTTAACAAATACCAAGAAGCCAATGACGAATACCTAACTCTTCTTGATGGTGTAATTATGCATTGATGCTTTGTTACTATTTTATATCTTCATCAGCTTACCATTCACCATACATTCTATATGTCCATACCATCTTAGTTAACACTTGTGACGAAAGATTTTTTGCTGTCCAACCTTTTATATTTATTCCTTTTACTGTATTTTTTTCATGAATCATCCTTTTTCCACTCCTGTTTATGATGCACATTATAATAAATATGGTATAATTTCTCCATACAGTAGACTGAGCAACTTGCGCGAGTGTTACGTTCCTGGGACCTCACGTAAAGCCATAAAACGCGTTAAGTCAGAAACACTCCTAAATCGCCCTTAAATCAATATATATATATATATATATATATATATATATATATATATATATATATATATATATATATATATATATATATATATATATATATATATATATATATATATATATATATATATATATATTCATAAATCACTACTTTAAGTGATACAGGTGATTAATTTTTATCTCTTGTGCAAAATATGTGATGTCTATATTCAAATTATTCACTGTCTTGCAAGGATTCTAGCAATGCAAATTATATTTGCCAAACTTTACTCTGGGATATTATATAAGATAAAAACTGTAAGCCTAAAACCACCAAGCCTTGGCTGAGAGGAGGCAGGAGCCGGGAGGTTGGGGGAGGAGGAAGGGGAAGGGACGTGAGGTGTTTTGACAGCCAGCACCAAGGTTTACCTAGTGGGTATTTATTTATTTGTCATAGAAAGACATTTAAGTTTTCTCTTATAAAATGCCACTGAACTGACCTGGGAGAATATAATATGCATTACTGGGATTCTTGTAAGATAGTGATTAATTTGAATGTAAACATGCTATAGTTTGCACTAGACATAAAAATTTTAGTAATAATATTGTACATTTGAGTACAGTACAGGTTTGCACTTAGGTCAATTATTTCTTTGATGTTTGCATGTAAATGAATAAAAATATATGAAGAAATTTATGTAAATCTACCCAAAAATACAGTTAAAAAACTTGTACATTACTAAAATATACCACACTAATGTACTAAATTTTTTATCTCTTTTGCAAAGTATCTGAAGTCTATATTCAAATTATTTACTGTCTTGCAAGGATTCTAGCAATGCAGATCATATTCTCCTAACTTTAACCTGTGATATTATGCAAGTTAAAAACTGTTAGCCTAAAACCACCAAACCTTGGCCGGGAAGATGGCGGGGGGGGAGGAGGGGGTGATGTGTTTGACAGTTGGTGCCGAAAATCTAGTGAAGTATTTATTTATTTATTTATGTTCTTTAGAGTGAGTTTTTGTTTTTTGCTTATAAAATGTCACTGAACTGACCTGGGAGAATATAGTTTACATTGCTGGGATTCTTATAAGATAGTGATTAATTTGAATATAAACATGCTGGGGTAATCCGCATGTAGTTGAAACCGCGTAAGAAAAATACTCGTAAGTTGCGAGTCTACTGTAGTTCTGTAATGATAGAGAGAGGTTGGAACACACATGTATACAAGCTTTTGGTACAATCCATTCATCTATAACTTTTTTACCAAGGCTTGTAGTGCTTCTGACACATCTGTTCTCTATAATGAATAATTATCAACTTTAGTTTTTTCTGCTAAAGTGACATTTTGTCCCCTTGTTAACCAGAGAGATGTATCCTGTATCATTTTCAGTTCCTCCCCATTAAATTGCAACCTGACTTAGGGGTTTTATATATCATTTATAAACAGTGGAGCTATTGCTCTTCCTTGCATCATTTATCGCTTCCTCCAACTTATGTTCTTAAAGTATTGTCCCGGTCTGTCGAGGTTCTCTCTCTCATGTAATAATAATAATAATAATAATAATAATAATAATAATACAGTAGTTCAGTAAAATTGTCATACAGGTTTAAAATTAGATAGACAGTTAGGCACGTATATAAACTATTGTATTCAGTTATACAGTTCAGCCTGAATACTGTGTAGACATTGTAGGTATACGGTGCACGTTTTTTATGGGAGTACAAATACAGTATACATTATCCTATGTGCATAGACATGCAAGTACACAACAATGGTAAATAGTTAGGCAATTTGACTAAGGATTGTCAACAAGTGTGTCAGGTGCTTATTCATTGTAATTGTAACCTAATATGTTCTTATTGATATTGTGTAGTCAATTACAAGAAATGCATATTTTGAAACTTATAAAAAAAATTATCACAGGAGGAGGAGCCCGATGAAGATGAAACATTTGCACTCGTGTCATCAGTGAAGAAAGTTTCCATCTTCTATTCCTGCCATAATATGGGTCCTTGCAATATATGGGACTCTCTCTATAAAAATATCAGTTCTGCTGTGGATAGTAGCAAAATATTACCAGAAGAGGTATGTAGGATACAGTTTGTTTTAGATGAAGATTTTCCATTATTTTTTATATTCTTAATTTGCTTGGTTTAAAATACAGTTATTAGTTAAATTAATCTAATTGTGATCTGAATCCTAAGTAATGTTTATCTTGAATTAGAGTGTAGACTAGCTAAATTTACTTATGGTTACAAATGTACCGTCTCGTTCAAGATTCTTCAAACACTCCGGAGACAGCTGGCAACTCAAGGCCGTGTGTTTACTTTAGTACGTAGTAAAAATTATAAATAAATGTAAAAGTGATCCGTGATTGATTACTTAGTTCCCTGTTGCTTAATTTAATGGTTGTTTTGTATTGTATTATACTGTGTACTATAATAAACAAAGGGCCATGAGTTGCCAGCTGTCTCCGGAGTGTTTGAAGAATCTTGAACGAGACTGTACATAATATAAAGTGATATAAGATTTTGGAATAAAGGTCAAACTCTAAGAAAGGAGGTGGGTTGTGGCCAGTGGTAACATGTCTGTGTGGATGATGCAGTGCTTTTGTATAGTGGTGAAAGTCTTTTAGAGTCATAGTTAAAAGTACAGTAAATACGAGGAGGGGTAAGCTAATGGTATTTAAGAGGAAACACCTTGACATGACCATTTTAAGGAATCAAATGAAGGATAAAACTGAGAGAACTACAAATGTATGGTTATTTAAGATGAAAAACAAAGTAATGGAAAAGATTAAGGTGTTCATATTTTGGGGGATATTCCTAATAAAAAATGGTACAGTGGTCCCTCAGTTAATGAACACAATTCGTTCCAGAAGGTTGTTCGTTAACCGAAAATTTCGTTAACCGAAACCATTGTTTCAATTGGATATTGAGTAATTGGTTCCAGCTCACAGAAAACACACACACACACAGTCGACCCCCGTTAATTCGGACTAATAGGGGGGGAAGGGTGTCCGTTTTTGCTGATTGTCCGAATTAACCGATTTATGGGTTAATATTGCATAATGGGTTAAACTATACTTCACAATGTCTTCTGATACCTAACCTGCAAATTATTTATACTCCATTGTACCCAGAAAAGTTCCAGGGATATGCTATTTTTTCCGGGGTTCAGAAAATTCGTCTCAAACCCAGAACCGCTGTGCACCAATTATTCCAGCTGACGGGGAGATTACTGTATAGCTTTATGGATGTTGATAGAGATATTGATTTACTGTTGAGTCTTGTTTTTATCATATTTCCATAGGCCACCAAGTACTGTATCTCATCTTGCTTCTTTGGTGTGATGTGGGAGTTACATCAGATCGAGGATATGGCCGAGAAGAGAGCTATTACACATGATGCCGTTGAAGCTCTACGCTCTCGGCTCCATCTTTTCCTTGAGGCATGCAAGCATCTTCTTGCAAACTCAAATAATCCAGTCTTCAGAGAGGAGGTAAGATTATCCTTTCACTCTTCAGATTGACTTTTTATCTTTATTATAGATTACGTATACTCGTGTATGCTTTTATGTATTGTTCTATATTTTGCTAAACAAACTCTAACCATAAAAGTGGGAAAATCTTGCAAGAGTATGAAAATGTACACTCCAAAATTGCTTACAGTACAGTATTACACTGTTTCTCAGTGTCACTCAGTAAGACTGGAAGTAATGAAGGTTTATGATTTTCTTATACTGTATTGTTTTTGTTTCTTTTCTTTTATGAAAAAGGAGAAAGTTACAGTAGCAAAATTGTGAACAGAAAATGCATACGGTAGAATAGGTAGAGAATAAATAAAAGAAGTATTGAAAATGCCTTCTTCTTTTTTTCTATATTTACAATTTCTTTCCGCTCCAAGCTAGGGTCGTTTGACCTGTGCCCGGTGGGCTAATTCCTGTCAAAAAAAAAAAAAAAAGTCAAGGTGTATTAAGAGAGGAAAATTGTTCTGTGTCAAGGATGTGTAATGTTATTGTAGTTTAACTCTTAATGGATTGAGTAGTAAGAGATGTTAAAGCTAATGTATTGGAGAGGAGAGTTAGCAATGTAAAAAGGAATACAGGTTATAGATGTGAGTTACATTAACTATTGTTTGCTGATGATATATCCCTGGTTGGAGATTCAAAAGAGAACTAAAAAAAATGTTAGTACAGGTAATTGAGTAAGCAGGAGTTTGTATTAGGAGAAAGTTAGTAGTGCATGTGAACAAAGGTATAGGTAAACTGATGAAACTACAGTATATAAAGAAGAGAATGGGAGAAATAGTTTTCAGCCTCAGCAAAGATAATATTGAGGAATTGGGATGTTTTAGATTTATGTGAGTGAATGTTAAGGCATATTAATTAATGAATGATTAACCTCAGTTTAATTTGAGTGGGTGGAAGAAATGGTGGGAATTGTGAATGATCAAAGAGCATGGCTTAAAGTAATGTTTAGAGGAGGACATGATGTTGACTTGTGTAGGTAACAGGCAAACCAGGGATAGGGTTTTATTGTGAATGGGGAGCACCCTAGCAGATCACACCTTTCACAGAAGTTTGGATGATTGAAAGAGAACAAATGAAAGGAAAATATTTGTGTCAAATTTTGCATTTCTGGTTTTGGATATTTTAAGATTATGGTGGATCTGCTTGGTTATAAGTAAGCTACTTTTGTGCATTGTATATTTGATTGTGTGTATTATTTTCCAGGCCTATGTGACTATTTGTGACTTAATGATCATCTTCAGTAGGCAGCTGATATCAAATAATGCCCTCACGTCTCTTGTCTATGAGCCTGACCGAGGCCTCCAGCATCTGCTCAACCACTTCATCCAAACCTATGTCTTTATTGATGATGAAGATGGTAAGTTGTGTTTACAGTTTTCTGGCTGACTCTTAAACAAAGGGTTGTTCATAATTTGGTGTAGTTCACTCATATTTGCAAATCTGTTTAAGTTAAACCCGCGTATGTTAAGGGCCGACTGTATTGCTAATTGACAAAATGGTGAAGATTTTGCCAGGTTTCATATATTTAATAAATCTAATAACCTAAAAATGTTAGTTTATTTTGGGGGGAAAATTTGAGTATACTTAATAAGTACAGTAAACCCTTGTTATTTGCGGGTTTACCATTCACAGTTTCGACTTTGCAGTTATTAAATGATGGTTAGCTCATGATCCTCTGTGAAAACACTGCTAGTCACCCCCACATGCCCACAGCATCTCCTCTCCCCTGTTTGTGCTCAACCATTGTCTGCGCCGCATCATCTCTCATGTTGTGCTCAAATAGTGTGTTTTGTGCGAAATGGCCCCTATAAGACTGCCTAGTGCTATTGCTGCTAGTGCAGTGAAACAAAGGCAGTGATGGCCCTTACCAAGAAGTAAAGGAAGGAGTTAGTGCTGGCACATTTGGCCGGTTGTTTGCTGTCAATGAACCAACGGTGCAGTACATTAAGAAGAAAGAGCAAGTGATTTGTGACTGTTGCAGCGAGTGCTCCTACAATTGCTAAAGTGGCACACGCTATTCGTGATATGAATATAGTGAAAACAAAAAAAGCATTGAACATTTGGATTGAGGATCAGCACTGCAAAAGTGTGCTGATTGACAACAATGTGATTCATGAGAAGGCTAACAGTCTCATTGCCCATTTTCATGAATCAATGGGTGGTGAAGGGGCTAGTGTGGCTACTGAACAAACTTTTAAGTGCCAATAAATGGTGGTTTGAGAGTTTTAAGAAGTGATTTTTGCTCCATAATATGAACCTGAACAGGGACGCCACATCAGTTGACCACATACGAATGTAAGTAGTATGGGTGACTTACATTTCTCATACAGTAGTGCACTATGGTAGCACTGTAAAGTTTCTATTCGCAGTTTTATCTATTCGCACCATTCCTTGGAACCTAACCCCCGTGAATGACAAGAGTTTACCGTACAGTACTTTATGGGACTGCTTGGTATTTATCTAATCTTTAAATTTTATAGGGTAGGAGTGATACAATTTTAACCAATAGGTAAGTGAGAACTGGTTGGTGGTTGAATACAGTTCCTGATACTTTAACCTACACAGCTGACAACAATATTCAAAAGTCTCTCCTGATTTTGTCCAACACCTTCTTAAATATCACTTACACTCTTATGTCTGATTTCACAACCATTGTACAAAATATTACATGTGTAGTATTTAAGAAAAAATGGTTTTAAAGCTACATTACCAACCATAGTCTACAAATAGGATAGTTTAAGGCACTACTTCAGAACACTCATCTCTAGCCTCCCCACATCAGAGGCAATACTAAAAACTTAGGTTTTCTTTTCTGTGATTATTACTAGTGTAGCTTTTTACTCTTCATTCATTGTCCAAAATTTACTAGATTGAAGGATTAGGCTTCCTGCTTAATACACTAGCTCTTTTGCACTCCAGTAAGCAAGTACACAATCCATTGCACTTGCTAGTAGTGGAATAACACTCATGGATTAGCAAGCAACCTATCTGTGGGTGGGATAGCACAGAATCAGGATGTCAAGAAGATCAGCACCTGACTGACCCTGCATTATAGTAGGAAAAGAGTTGTATGCATGAAAAAATTTACTATTTATAGATTTTTAATGAAAATTAATTATTTATTGCAAAAGAATATATCCTGTTTATGTTGTAAAGATTGAGGGTTGTTAATATTTACAGAGGAGCAGGATGAGCATGTCAAGATTGAGGAATTGCACAAGCGCAGAAATTTCCTTGCCACATTTTGCAAGTTGATTGTGTATAATGTCCTTCCCACAAAAGTTGCTGCTGATGTCTTTAAACATTATGTCAGAGTAAGTGCCAAGCTATTAAAACAAACATTATTTCATGGTGCTAACCCAAAATTCACTTTTGGCTTTATACTGTACAGTACATTATACTGTAATGTTTTTCCAATTCCATTATTGATTGAAGGATGGCACATTCAGTTCTTCTTCTTCCTTGTCTCTGTGCAGGGTAGTACAGTATCACTATGTTTTTCTTTATTTGTTTTATATTTTACATAAAGGAATTTTTTAAATTAATAGCCTAACCATCATACATGGTGTTCAGTTCATAATAATCAAAAGTTTAAAATCCCTGAAGAAAATTTTTGGAATGCCCTTCTGTTTTAAATATAATAGAAATTCATTCTCCAGTGGAATTTTGATAATTCGTGTTCTTAAATTCACAGATACTTCCATTACTACCTCTTTTTAAAATTTCACATTCAAATATTCATAATTCATCACTGAGCACCAACTGCTGTAGTGTTTATTTACATAAGAAAACATAAATGTTGTGTAAATATCAAATCATTGTTATAATTTGCCTTGGAAATAAAGAAAATATTATATAATCATCACTTCAGTGCTCTAATGTGAATTAGAAATAAAGACAATATGATTTAAGTATTAAAATAAGAAAAATGAAAAGTAGTAAGTGAATTGTTTATGGGAGGTTGGGTGGTACCTGAGCCGAGCACACCCCTCCGACCTTATAAAGTCAACATTATGCTAATTCACCATAATTCCCATATTATTTATGTTCATATGGTACCGGGTAAATAAAACATATTAAATAATAAAGGTTCAGAAAAATTATTTCACATTCAACCTCATATGAGTTATTGTGTGGTATTAAGGGTAATGGAAAAATTTTCTCGGAAGTTCCAGAAATTGCCCTTTACTTCATCTCTTAAACCTGGAAAAAAAATCCCCCCCATCCCCGGAATTTTCCGGGTATCGGGAAAATATTCTCAGATTTTTCCGGAAAATCGTTCCCAAAGCCTGAATTTTATGGAAAGTTCCAGCTTTTGGGATCGATTTTCCGAGAAAATTTCTATTCCGGCTATCGGAGAGTTCCAGGTTTGAGGGATTCCGGCTAACGGAGATATTACTGTACTTGATAAAAATCTGTATTTGGCACCTTTCTCAGCTAGCTAGCAGCAGGGCGAGAGAGTGAGCCTCAGTTACCCATGAAAGAAGTGAGAGTGAGGTTGGTCAACTGTGTGTTGCTCTCGCGCAACCCTTGTCTATCGGCCTGTATCTCAAAACGAGTTTTTCTAACCTTCAAATCCCTAAGGCTCTGCCAATTATGGGTTGATAATAATAAAAAAAAAAATAAGTAGTAGAATAACATATTGTGCGTGGCTGAACATATAAATTTTCTTTATATATGGCTTGGTTTATTATTTGCTGATTTATCTTTATAAATATTTGGAGGAAAAAATGGTAAGTTAGGAAAAAAAAATCATTCACCAAAAACGAAAGTGATAATCAGAAATATCTATATGTCACATTCAAGAGGAGTAAATTACCTATACTCCACATGAATTTCAATGTAATCTAGCAAGAAGTTATGGAGAAGTATTATTTTGAAAACTGATAAGAATATAAAGAAAAAATCGGGTATCAAGGATTAGGCATTAGGCAGAACCGATTCAGGGGTATAGCAACAATGTATCTGGTGTCCTTAATTGCTGACAGGAAAATTATATTGAATGATCAATTATTAATGATTTTTGTGCTTCAGCTTGATGCTCCCTGTAAATTCCTGGTGCTTTGTTGACAAGTGTGGTCACAGCTAACCCTACGCCTGCCTGTCTCCATGTTGGTGTATTGGCATAACCTATGCAAAATTATGAGAAGAAAAGGAGCTGTTTATGTAATATAGAACTACGTTTTGAACAATTTCTTTGTTATTGTATTTTTATGGTGTTCAGTGTTTATTAATGCAGTTTTTGAAAATATGAATATTTCCATTTGAATCAATAAAAATATAATTTGCGATTTGATAATTTTCGATGTCTACTGGTACCTAACCTGCGAATTTTTAAAATTCCACTGTGCGTAGGTCTCTATATTAGCCATACGTGTACTGTAGTCTTGTGCTAATGATGTATTTTTTGTATGTTATCAAACCGATTATCTTGTTAAGAAATAGGTAAATGATTACATAATATTTTTCAGTACTACGATGATTATGGTGATATTATCAAGTCAACGTTGGGAAAAGCTCGTGAGATAAACAAGGTCAACTCTGCAAGGACTATGGCTCTGGCCCTCACTATGATCTTTAGGGAACTTCAAAAGGATAATGTGAGAATTAACAGACAGAGTGTAGATTTCATTAGTCTGAAGGTGAGAAAATTATTTATTTGGTTTTGTCATTGCGAAGGTGTTTATATGTTCATGACATGATAATAAATTTAATTGTGCTTGTTTCATATGAGGTGCTGAGTGTGACAAGGCACCAAGCCCTCCCTCCCAAATTGAGTTATATTATTATCTACTCCCCAACCTTACCTCTATATGCAGACACAAACTGTAGGTAGGTAGGTAAAAGCGTCCCTACTGTCTGTGATCTGCGCCTCGAGGTGGATTGAGGGGGAGAAGGGGACAAGCGCCCTTGGCCCCCAATCATGGCCTCTCACTCATAGCGACTCATTATTTTGCGGTTTCTTAACTAATGGGAGTCCATGTTTCTAAAAAAGATTTCATAGGAATGCTATGTAATAACACTTGAATTTTTTAATTTTTTTTTCAAACTGGCAGAAAGGAGGGAGTGAGGGTCATTGAGAGAAAAATAAACAAAACAGAGAAGAGAGGGCAAGGAGGGTGGGAGTGAGGGCTGGTGTGTCATGTTCTGGCCTGTCCAAGTGACGGGTCTTATCACACCAAAGGGGGGAGGAGGCAGCTGGGAGTGAGGGTGGGTGGTAATATTGGTAAATACAAGTCATTGTTTACTGTAATCTTTCTAATAATAACTAAGACTTAAGTACCGTACCCTCATTTTTTTTTATTATTATTAATACTTTTTGGTGCTTGGCCCTGGTTGAAATATTGATAACACCTGGTAATGTTTGCTTTTATGCAAACAGTACAATGACCTTTGACTTTCTAGTGTGGTCCTAATACATTACAGTGGTCCCTCGGTTAACGAGCACAATTCGTTCTAGAAGGTTGCTCGTTAACTGAAACCATTGTTTCAATGGGTTTTTGGGTAATTGGTTCCAGCTCACCGAAAATTGCCTAGAGTCAACAAAAAAGGTAGTAAAGTACACTTACTTTGAGGTGTGTATGTAGAAGGCTCCTGGATGATGATGATGGGAATTAGAATGGGGGTGAAGGAGAAGGGAGAAGAGAAGGCATTGGGGTGGAAGAGAAGTCACCCCATGGTGCCATTTCACCCATAAAATTTTAATTCACTTGGTGTAATTCAAGTTTATTTTCTTTAAATCAACACTGCAGTGCATCATATATTGTCAATATGTAAAATAAATTTCAAAATGACCAATAGTTTGACTGGAAACAGAAAAAAAAAGAGTTTATGTTGAAGAGAGTCTGAAGCAAGATGTTACCTCCACTGAAAAGATACAGAGACTGACGCCTGTATGGTGTGTTGACAGGCTGTTTGGTGTGCTAAAAACTAGTTTCCCTGTACTTAAATTATGTTCAATAATTGTTAAAAGACTAAAAATTTTAATATAAGACTTAAAATTATTGAATAGTACAAACTTCTTGATATTTACTAAAATAGTAAGGATTTTAAGCCCTAGAACCGATTACTGTATTGGCGGACTGATATGACAGCTAGTGTGCAAGTGAAAACATGTTGAGGGGCGCTCGTAAGGCATTCGTTAATCGAGGGAATGCTCGTTAACCGAAGTTAAGAATCTTATGGAAGGTAATTCGTTAACCGAGGGATCACTGTATTGCTTCCATGTAATGAAAATTATACCTCAACAATGCATATTAATGAAACTGCAAACACTACCCATCAAAAACAATAAAAATTTTACTATAAACAATCTTTTGAATTAATATGGCTTTAGTATCTGCAAAACCAGCTTTAAGAGCTCTATACACTGCCACTTGAATGAACTCAGTACAGTATCTTCATTGGTTCAAAAGTTATATAATTTTGAATTTTTCCAAGTTTTAAGAGCGTTATTCTCGATTGTGATTTTTGGCGCTTGGTACCTTGCCGCACTCTGCGCTTCATATAGTAGTGTCCACAGCATTTTCTGACCAGTAAGTTATCTGGTGTGTGTTTGTGTGTACCATATACAGTAAGAAACTCATAAGTTGGACTATGGGGCTCTAGCTAGTCCGACTTATGTGCGCCCCCCTCCCCCTTGTAATTTCGATCACCATTTTGTTGAAAAATCACATCCAAAAACAAAATTCAAGTTAGCAATACTTATTTATAGTGTACTTACATTGTAGCAGATGAATTTTAAAATTATTGTAGCTGACAAATCTTGATGAATTTTGAGGACAAAAGGGGGCCACATAAACTTTACTGTAGTTTCACTTATACTATTTAGTTTCACTTATATTTATCTGTACAGTTACACTTAAAACTAGCATTTATTTCTTGGTTTAATCACTATCGAAATCGAGGATGTGAGGTGACAGATCAGGGGTTACCACAAATTCTGACGGAGGTGTAGGGTGAGTGATGGCAGACCCACAGACCCTAGTCCAACTAATGGCTGTTTTCGACTTATGGAAGTCTGACGTGTTTGCCCACTGTAATGTAATGATTGTATGCAAATATTATATTTCAGGAACTGGCAAAACGATTTGCTTTATCATTTGGTCTTGATGCTGTAAAGAATCGTGAGGCCATCACTGCTCTTCATCGTGAAGGTATATTGTTTGCAGTTAACCCACTTGAGACTCCAGCAGACCCTACTGGCCCTCCACCTAATCTGGCCTTCTTAGAAATCCTGACAGAGTTCACAAATAAACTTCTCAAGCAAGACAAAAGAGTCGTGTAAGTAATTCATTAACTAATATTTGTAAAATTAATTTAAAAGTATGAACATCTGATCCTTTACACTTTACGCTAAGTTTACACATCCCTGGTTTATACAGCGTGACTTTTATTCTTGAATTTCTTGCTTAACATTTTGGTCACCCAATAATATAACTTGCAAATGAACTTTAGAGTTGTGTTATTTTTCAGTCTTGCATATTTGGATCGTCGCATTGCTGCTGGGATGCCTAGTTCCCGTGGTGAGGACTGGCAACCTCTACTTATGTATCGCAATTCTTTGGTACATGGAGAGGGTGATCAGCCACCACAAACATCTAAGCGCGCATACACACGAAAACGAAAGCACGGTGAGTGTTTATATTTAAATAAATTTGTGTGAAAGTGTGTGGGAGAGATGAGGAAGAGAATTGATAGTAACAGTGAAGTAAAGAGTGAGAGCACCAGCAGGAAGGTATGTACACTATTACCTAATTGATGTAGAGAAGTAAGTATGTTATACATATACTGTATGTTAAAAATTACTGCAAAAGTAACACAATAGTACCTTGTTACACCGGACTAATTGGGGCAGACCGCAGTCCAAAGAAAGCTCATCCATGCCCCACCCCCATAACACTGCTTTTTTCGACTTAATGAAAATCGGTTGTTTTTATATTATTATTGCGCTTCTACAGCTATGGTCTTTAAGCGCATAAAAATTGGTTAGTAAAACACTATTACATCAACAATTAAAAACAAAGAGAGAGAGAATTCTCGGGGTTGAAAATCAGACCAAGTCAGGTCGTTGACAACTGTTTTCACGGATATGATTGTTTTGTACTGTAAAGTATTATACAGTACGTAAGTAACCACAGAGTTTGTCTTGTGAAGAAAGAAAAACTATACTGTACAATACAGTGCTATAAAGATAAAAATAAGAAGAAATGAGAGTAGGTGTATATTGTGTGTGAGAGATGTGAGTGTATCTGGGAGCAGTAGGCGGGAGGTAACTCTCTCCCACAGGATCCCTTTAAGACGTCTTATGCAGTTTGGCCATAATTCCCTTTTTTATTAGGTTCATTTGGTGCTAGGTTGATAAAATACTATCATAAAAGTATCATTATAGTACTGTTTTTACCAAAGATTATGCAAATTTTCTCCACCCTTTATTCGTATGTTAATTACGTTGGGGGGGGGGGTTTAGTGGTGTTTCCGTATTTTTACACACTTTTATACTAAGCAATATTATAGATCTTTGGCTAATAATAGGGACGGAAAGATACATACTGATAGGCAAATAAGTTTATTATTATTTCTTTTTTTTGGGGGTGTAAGACGAGTGCTGTTTTTTGGTGATTATTAACTTGCTTTACAGTATTAGCCCACAATACTAAGAAAATTTTGCAGAAAAATGCGATTATTGTTGGTTTGAAGCTCAAACAACTATACATCACGGGTAGTTATTCTCATTCAACTTGCGATAAAATAATAACTATTCTCAAGACTAACTTCAAGTTTTCACAGTTCACTAGGAGAGGGATTGAGCTGCACAAAAAAAAATTAACCCTCTAGCTTAAAAAACAAAAAAGTCATGGTTGTTTGAACTTCAAAAAACTTTAAACGCATTTTTCTCAGCTTTTTTAATTTTGCGCTTCACCCCCCTTCTGACGCGGAGCGCCTCATTTGTTGTCAAAAGTGGGACGATACGGAGCGTCTGAAAATCCACGGTACGGTGGATGGAAATTTGTCTATTGTATTAATAAAATTTACAGATTGGAGATTACACACACACACACACTTACAGTTGTATTATACAGTATACTATATTTTATATCATTTATATTCGTATGTATTTCATACGATTTTTAGGTTGTATGGGTAAAAAAATATCAAATACTGAAATGTCTAATTTTGAATGTCAAATTAGTGGGTGTTCAGCCATCTGTAACTTGGAGAATGCTCAAGTAGCTTGGAAGACACAATCTTTTCTGGATCTTACTTCTTTCAGATGCTAATCACTGCTATTGTTGAACACATGCATAACACTGAATTTAATTTTGCTATACAGCACCATTTGATTTTCTAATTTGGAGATGCTTGTGAGTTATTATTTTAATCATTATTTTTATGAAGTGCACTATTCTAAAAATCTATTTTCAACAGTGGACGATGATGATGATGAAGATGAGGAGGATGATACTCCATTCCAGTAAGTAATGGAAATTTTGGTGGTCCTTCTGTCACAATCACAAATATAGTTTTGCACTGTATCAACCACTGGTGGCTTGTCTTAATCACTGTGATGGATTCTTTTAAGCTATTTTATGTTCACAAAAATAAGCCTTCAGGAATCAATATTGTTAACTACACAGGATCTTTGAAGTTGATTATGTAACAAGTTGCCATTGGTAGATATATCACCAGTAATGTAATACTAACACTAATATTAGCTGCCTTAATCATATTGAATTAAAATACTTGAATAAATGTAGTGTAAGTTCTGTTCTCAGAACTTGTTCAGCTGGCATGCATTAGTAAGAAAATTTTTGGAAAGATTTTCATGAAACTTTTGCATCTTCTTCTATTCCTAGGGTAAGGTATAAAAAAAAATCATATCTTAAGTTTTGTTGTTATTCCTCCTCCACTCAAGGCCATCTATTGAAGAACCTCGAGAAACTGGCCGTCCTCGTCGTCGCCGCCGACTGGAACAAGTCCATGCAGATGTTATAGGCCGTGTGATTCGTCACAAGTGGTATATTGATGGGGAGGGAGTGTATTGTACAGGTACAGTGTTAGGTATTTCTGCACCAGGTACAGTGCCAGAAGAATCTGATGATGGCCAGTTCATTAATGGTACCTGTTATGATGTTCAGTATGATGATGAAGATTTTGTGAGACACTTGATTTTAGAAGGAGACTGGCAACGGGGTGACGTCCAAGTCTTGGGCCGAGCCCCAAGTTTTACGGTCTAGCTTCTCATAGCATATAGCGTACCTGTATTTGCAGAAAATTATGGTAGGATGAGTGGCTGAAAATATTTTTACATTTTTATATGCCTCTAAACTTTCTTTAGTATTTATTTTTAACCTTACGTGGTAGTTATCAGATAGTTGTAAAGGAAGAAATATTCAAAATTTTATATTGATGGTAGAATTAACAATATGCACTTGTAGAAATTATAGTACTTTTAGAATTGTGACTGTAGAAGAAATATTTGTAGAAATTATAATTTTATAGCTTATGAAATAAAAGATTTTATAATATTCTTGAAATTTATGTATGCTTGAATGTAAGTTGAAAAGTAAAGACTTACATTTATTAAAGAGAAAGAAAATTCTTACTGGAGAAATCCAGTAATATGACTTTGTACAGATAAGTGTAAATAAATTGTTTTTTATGCTTATTTTTATCCTTAATCCTGTTGAAGACTGTTGCCTTCTGTACCAAAGAATGTTGCTCCTCCTCTCCTAACAGACCAGTTTTCCTTGGAATATTTTAATAACATCTAGGGGAGAGCCTTAACCCTTAGGCTGCGGGAGGTTACCATAAGCTGAATAAAATGGCAAGGGCGGGAACACAGCGAAAGGGTTAAACACCTTTGGCATCAGCCTCACCCATAATTAGTGTAACTAGACTTTACTCCCAGGATTGCTGTATTTGCCAGTTAAAGTGCTTTTAACAAACATTTTTGTAGTGCACTTTTTGCAACTAAAGAAATTACAAATTATGTGAGTGGAATATATAAAATACTTTTGAGCAGTAAAAACATTTTTTTTACTTGGAATGCAAAACAAAACTCCAAGAATATCTTCCTCACTGCACACTATACATACCATAAAATAGGGTTTCCAGTGGTATAATAAATTTGCTATTGCAGGTACACCACCAATTTGACGGCACCTCGGTTCCAAAGCCTGCCGGATTATCCGTTTTGCCGGACCAACCGAGGTCAGGTAATAATAATTCAACAATACACCTCTGACCCACTAATGATACACCTCCTGTGTCTCTAAAGCACCATGGACTGCTAGAAACTTCAATTTAACAAATATTTAAATGTAAATTAAATGTGAAAAAGACACAATTTTGGGCAACATATTACTGTACACACCTTGTACTCAAATGTACTACAAAGGACTAAAAATTTTCTTTCTTGTGCAAACTATGTGATGTTTATACTCAGATTAATTACTGTCTTTCAAGGATTCCAGCAATGCAAGTTATATTCTGCTAAGTTTAGTCAGCGACATTTTATAAGATAAAAACTTTAAGCCTGAAACTACCTTCACCCTGGCTGGGAGGATGGCGGAGGTGAGGTGTTGACAGCTGTTGGGGAGGAGAGATAACAAAGTGTATACAGGGTAGTTATCAAATAGATGGAGTTTAAGTTTTGCCTTTATAAAATGTCACTGAATTGACTTGACAGAATATAACTTACATTGCTGGAATTCTTGTAAGATAGTGATTAATTTGGGTATAAACATTTGAGTACAGGTTTGCCCTTAGGACAAATATTTTTTTTTACTTTTTTTCACTATTTTGGATGGTGTGTGCATGCAAATGAGTAAAAATAAATGAAGAAAGTTACGTTTATCTACTCGAAAATACGAGTCGAAAATCTTGTACTCAAAATGTACTACACTTAAGGACTAAAATTTTTATAACTTTTTGCAAACTATGTGATGTTTATACAGTAGATCGCAACTTAAGCGTATTTTTCTTCCGCGGTTTCAACTATATACGGATTACCCCGGGGGTTAGATTATAATTTCCAATTTCGAGCTCAAAATTTTCAAAGGGGTCACAAACCCATCAAATGCTCCCACCTCTCTCTGTCTCAGTTGCCACTTGTGCATTGTCGGAGTAACATCTGTCTCGTGTTTGTCAATTTGATGCGCTTAAACCTCTCTCATACTCGTTCATAATGCCCAAACACAAGCCAACCTCTGCCTCTGGTCCTCCCGCAAAGAAACAATGCTCTGTGATGACCCTGGAAGAAAAAGTGGCCATTTTAGACTCCATAAAAGGCGGGATGTCAGTCACTTCTGTGGCACGGAAGTACGGGCAGAACGAATCAAGCGCGAGATCCATCAAGATTTGGGAGAGGGAAATTCGCAAAACCGTGTCTACAAGTATCTCATTTACTACTTAGGCGACTAGCCAGGTTAGAGACATAACTCTAGTGAAGGTGGAGAAGGCATTAAACATCTGGGTGGAGGATATGAACCAGAAACGTGTCCCCATCGACAACAACATGCTCAAGGAGAAGGCACGAGTCTTTATGACCAGTTTGAATCTGAGGATCCTCAGGGCGAAGCGTCCACCGGCTCTGAGAAGAATTTTCAAGGTTGGTTCAACAGTTTCGTGAAGCGTTTCAGCCTGAAAAATATTAGAATTACTGGCGAATCGGCATCGGCGGACGAGGCAGCTGCACGGGTGTTCCCATAAGAATTCAAGAAATTTATTGAGGAAAATAGATATCTTCCAGAGCAGGTCTTCAATGCTGACAAAACAGGTTTGTTTTGGAAGAAAATGCCAACCAGTACCTACATTTCCAAGTCTGAGAAGCAGGCCCCTGGGTTCAAGGCTGCAAAGGACCGTGTCGCCCTCCTGCTATGTGGCATCACAGCAGGGCATATGATAAAGCCAGGCTTGATTTATAGGTCTGCCAACCCTCGTGTTCTGAAGGGAGGTCTTACAAGCCTTATGGCTATGTTCCAGCAGCTTAAGAAACAACAACGACAGCTTCCCATCACCATGTTCTTTAAGAAAACCTCAACATCAACATAGTCAGCAGATCAGCCAATGCCTTCAACTTCTCGCAGTGACCTTGGGCTGCCCACATCCTCCCCTGCATCATTATTTGACCTTGATCCTCCCACAGTGACATGGGAAGGGGGTGAATAATCTCAAAACAACAACACGGGTATGTCTACATAAAGTTTTTTAACTCCTATTTTTACTCATTTACATGCACACACTATCCTAAATACATAATTGTCCTAAGGGCAAACCTGTACTGTACTCCCGTGTACTAAATAATTGCTAAGTTTTTATGTCTAGTGCAAACTATAGCTTGTTTATATTCAAATTAATCACTATCTTACAAGAATTTCAGCTATGTAAGTTATATTCTCCCAAGTCAACTCATTGACATATTACAAGCAAAAAACTTAAACTCCTCTATATGACAGATAAATAAATACGCATTGGGTAAACCTTGGCATTGGCTGTCAAAACACCACGTCCCCTCCCCCAACCTCTCGGCTCCCGCCTCCCCCATCCTCTCAGCCAGGGTTTGGTGGTTTTAGGCTTAAAGTTTTTATCTTATAAAATATCACAGACTAAAGTTAGGAGAATATAAGTTGCATTGCTAGAATCCTTGCAAGACAGCAAAATTTGAATATAGACATTACTGTATATATTTTGGACAAGAGATAAAAATTTTAATACATTAGTGTAGTAAATTTTAGGACAATTTTTCAACTGTATTTTTGGCTAGATATACATAACTTTCTTCTTTTATTTTTACTCATTTGCATGCACACACACTCCTATATACATATTGTGAAAAAGGTAAAAGAAATAATTGTCCTAAGGGCAAAGCTGTACTGTACATGTACTCAAATGTACTAAATAATTAAAAAAAAAATTGTCTTGTGCAAACTATAGCATGTTTATATTCAAATTAATCATTAACTTACAAGAATTTCAGCAATGTAAATTATATTCTCCCAAGTCAGTTCAGTGACATTTTATAAGAGAAAAACTGAAACTCGCTCTGAAGAACAGATACTGGTAAATAAATACACACTGACTAGACCTTCGGCGCCGGCTGTAAGTTGCGAGTCTACTGTACTCAAATTAATCATTATCTTTCAAGGATTCCAGCAATGCAGGTTATATTCTGCTAAGTTTAGTCAGCAACATTTTATAAGATAAAAACTTTAAACCTAAAACCACCTTCACCCTGGCTGGGAGGAAGGGGAGGTGAGGTGTTGATAGTCGGGCAACGAAGGTTACCTAGTGCATATTTATCAGTCATATAGAGTGAGTTTAAGTTTTTTGTTAATAAAATGTCACAACTGACCTGGGAGAACATAACTTACATTGCTGATATTCTTGTAAGATAGTGATTAATTTAAGTACAAACATCCCATAGTTTATGCTCCACCCCCACTTCTAATTCCCATCATCATCATCATCAACCAGGAACCTTCTATATACACACCGCAAAGTAAGTGTACTTTACTGCATTATTATTTTTTTTTTACTTTGTATGTACTTTTCAGTGAGCTGGAACCAATTACCCAATATCCCATTGAAACAGTGGGATATCAGGCCAGTGGATACCCCTCATCCCTTCATAATTTCCTTCTTAATATTTGCACCTTGGCCTGGTTTTGTCGTGAACTAAGTAACAGTTAAATCTGAATGACCACATTACTTGGTTTGCTATGAGGTTGTCCAGTGGCTTGGGTGTTTGCTCCCCTCTGTAATGTGTTGGGTCTTTAACATGTTGGAACAGAAAGTTATCTCTCAGAGTTTCTACAAAAAGAGTAGTGGGGTTATTTAAGTCATTTTGGCTTGAACTCATTTCTCCAGTCGATGTTGCCATAGTTAAAGTCCCCCATGATAAGGAAGTGGCTAGGGTTGAGCATTGCTTCAATGTTTATTAAGGCTCTTAAGTTTCTTTGGTTTGGGTAAGCTACAGTTAGGGATCTGTAGACACTCCCGACAATAAGTACATCTCCTCTCTTTAATTTAGTTTTACACCTCTTATATTCTTCAAAAACATCCTCTCCCTGTTTTTTACAAACACAGTATGTTGAGAATATAGAATAAAGTCATGCATCGCTATTTACCAAGTATAATATTAAAGACACGCCTTACTATTTACATGCAACATTGTCTACTAAGTATGAAGAAGACGCACATCACTACAGGTAATTACATTCAACATTGTCAAATATGAATGAGAATGAAGACATCACTACTTACATATACAGTATAGTCTGGATTTACACGGTATTTGTTTACGCGTTTGGGCATTTACGTGGTGCCTTGCCAGAATGAAATGTTTTAATTACATGGTAAATTTAATCTTTTACGCGGGAAGCGGCGCGAACATGGTGCGCACAAGGTCACCCAGTCATCAAAACATTACCGAGCTCTTCGCCCGCCACCCACCACAGCCGGCCCAAGTCAGTGATAGTGAGGATATGGATTTTGAGGGGTTTGACAAAGAGGCCCTGCAAGCCTCTGTGGTGGATAGTGATACAATTGATACAGATGAGGGCCAATAATCTGCCCTCTGCCTCGGAACCAACCCCTCATCCCCGTGTGCCCAGCCATCTTTTCTTCTAGTGTAAGTGTTAAAAAACCCAATATTATTGATATTTCTCTTAAATATTAATTGTGTGTGCATACTATCATAAAATTAAGACGTTATTTTTACTACAATGTACGTATTGTGTCTGAAAAAGTGGAGTTTGAGAGTCGGCCCAGTGTCTATTTCAATTCATCCCATATGTTCTGTTATTTCGTTTACGCGTTTCTCGTTTTACGCGGACCTCCACGGGTTCAATTGCACTAGTTTCTGGTGTTTCTTAAAACACATATTTTTTCTAGGGAACCTTTCATTGACATTTTGATTTCTTCTCTTCCTTTTTTCTGCCTTTTCTTTGCACCTGAGATGTATTTTCTGTATCTGTCTCTATCCCTGCTGGCCATGGTATAATAAAAAACCAGGGCTGTTTAGAATAGTATAACAGTGTAATGTATATCAACAATTTCACAAAACACAATCACGGACAACTGGAGATTCAGAGTTTGGACAACACTGACAGGTGACCACTGTCAACGTCCTCACTCCTCTTCGACAGAGAGCACAGTAGAGAATGACATTGTTCTCAGTCTGGGTGGCTTAAACTTACATTTGACCTCTTGTCAGCAGATGCATTGGCAAACTATGCTGGTCACTAATCCTTCAGGTGGTCTCCTGAATCTGGGTGGTAAGGTGAGGTCAGCTTAACGCGGTCACTATTTCTGGTGTTGGGTAAGGTGAGGGCCACGGGGCCGTCGCACCGGTTGCCATACCCCAGGGGCGGCTCTGCGCATTATTATTATTATTATTACTATTATTATTTAATATTATAAACATATTGCAGCCAGTGCTAGCTTCAGTAGTCTACCATTACTTTTCCACTTTAACAATGAAAATATCTCAGAACGCCTAAATATCAGATGGATAACCAATATTACTTACTATAATCAGTATTGTACTGTATGCAATTAAAAAAAATCACAACATGCTTCCTCCATACACCATCCTTCCTCCACACACCATCCTTCCTCCATACACCATCCTTCCCACACACAGCATCCTTCCTCCAGCATTCTTCCTCCACACACCATCCTTCCTCCACACACCATCCTTCCTCCACACAGCATCCTTCCTCCACACACCATCCTTCCTCCACACACCATCCTTCCTCCACACACCATCCTTCCTCCACACACCATCCTTCCTCCACACGCCATCCTTCCTCCACACACAGCATCCTTCCTCCACACACCATCCCTTCCTCCCACACCATCCTTCCCTCCACACACCATCCTTCCTCCACACCATCCTTCCTCCACACACCATCCTTCCTCCACACATCCTCCACACACCATCCTTCCCTCCCACACACCATCCTTCCTCCACACAACATCCTTCCTCCACACACCATCCTTCCCTCCACACACCATCCCTTCCTCCACACACCATCCTTCCTCCACACACCCATCCTTCCTCCACACAACATCCTTCCTCACACATCCTTCCTCCACCATCCTTCCTCCACACACCATCCTTCCTCACACACACAATCCTTCCTCACACCATCCTTCCCTCCACACACCATCCTTCCTCCACATCCTTCCTCCACACACCATCCTTCCTCCACACACCATCACACACCATCCTTCCCTCCACACACCATCCTTCCTCCACACAACATCCTTCCTCCACACACCATCCTTCCTCCACACACCATCCTTCCTCCACACACCATCCTTCCTCCACACACCCCACCATCCTTCCTCCACACCATCCTTCCTCCACACAGCATACTTCCTCCACACACCATCCTTCCTCCAACCATCCTTCCTCCACACACCATCCTTCCTCCACACACCATCCTTCCTCCACACATCCTTCCTCCACACACCATCCTTCCTCCACACACTTCCTCCATCACCATCCTTCCTCCACACACCATCCTTCCTCCATACACCATCCTTCCCACACACAGCATCCTTCCTCCAGCATTCTTCCTCCACACACCATCCTTCCTCCACACACCATCCTTCCTCCACACAGCATGCTTCCTCCATACACCATCCTTCCTCCACACACCATCCTTCCTCCATACACCATCCTTCCCACACACAGCATCCTTCCTCCAGCATTCTTCCTCCACACACCATCCTTCCTCCACACACCATCCTTCCTCCACACAGCATCCTTCCTCCACACACCATCCTTCCTCCACACACCATCCTTCCTCCACACACCATCCTTCCTCCACACACCATCCTTCCTCCACACACCATCCTTCCTCCACACACCATCCTTCCTCCACACAGCATCCTTCCCCTACTGCACGGTCCTTATCAAAGAAATATATACAGAAAACAATGTTAAAATAAATTGATGTGACAATACAGTGTGACTGGTTATGTAATATGTATGTGCAACCTTTCTTACTTAAATATTCACGCAAAATTAATTTAAACACTGTGTGCTGCATATATGAGGGACTTTGATGACCAGTGTGAGTGATGTGTTATTATTGATTGCAATAATTTATTTTTATTTTTATTTTTTTTTACTCGGGAAAATCTGACCGACTTTCGGAAGTCGTGTAAGACGGTATGTATCCGCCACTGGTGACCTTTCTACCTTATCCCCTCCTACTTTTAATATTTTATTTGGCTTACATCAGACGATTTTATTCAACTCAGAGACGACACCATACACTCGGGTTAGTAGACTCTCTCCACTAACCCCTTCACTATGGTGATGCTGCTTTTAATATTATATTTGGGTAACACAAGGTCATCTTGCAGGAAGACCCTTTTCTTAATAAACTGAGAGATCTGATCTTGGCTGAAGATTAGCTATTCCCACAATACATTGACAGTCATTCAACTCATCCTTAATCATGAAATAGGATCTCAGGATTCAGTCCTGAATTCATTTAGAAACATTTTTGTCTTTTTCTACGTGTGCAGAGATGAACTTAAGAACGTCCTCAGGAATGGAACTCATTCGTAACCTGGGGACCCCCTATACTGTACTAATGTTCATCATTCCTCTTTAAAATTTGTAATATAACACCTGATATAAGATGTTCTTCAAAATTGATTCTGCAGAAGAATAAATTTACTCTGCTGTATTTTGACAAGTAAACCTATGGTAAGTAATTGTGTTCAATTAATTCAAGATGCGCTGACATTTGACTAGTGAATATACCGTAATTACTTTTTCTTTTAATTTCAAATCAAGGAGAGGACACTTTCGGGGGCGAGGCCGTGGACAATCACAAAGAAGGTCTCGGGGGCAAGGTCGTGGACGACCACGAAGATGGTCTCGGAGCCGCCCTCGAAGACTAACTTTGGAGGAATCAAGAACATCACTGGGACGACGTCAGGAACCATATTGGTCAAAACCTTGGAGTTCTGGGGCAAACAAGCCCAGGTAAGCCTGTTTAGAATGGTTTACTGTTTGACAAAGCACATCACACATGCCTGTACAGTCATCCAGAGTTGTTGATATTGAGTGGAACATATTTGAGTATTGATGAGTGAGAGGTAAATTATTTACAGTGTTATGCCCAGAGGTGACTGGATGCACACAGTATTGTCAAAGTTAATGGTTCATAAAAGTCCTGGCTCTGACATGGTGCATCCCAGAATGTTAAGAGAGTTGTGCAACGAGCTTGCTGAGTCTCTGAAGATCCTATTCTGTAAATACCATGGTGTGTTATCCAGGTTGGATGTGAGCAAGGCGCATGGACCGGACGGAGTACCCCCTCGTATCCTGAGGGAGTGTGCTGAAATTCTAGCCCCTGTGCTTGCTTGCCTCTTTTGCCTTATGCCTCAAAACCCAAACTTTTCCTTCTTCTTGGAAGCATGCCTTGGTTCAGCCCATCCCGAAGAAGGGTGACCATTCTAATCCCTCTTAACTATCGCGCCATTGCCCTAACTTCATCCCTCTTTAAGATTTTTGAGACTATCTTAAACTCTTATTTTCTCCGTCACCTTGAACTCTTTTCTCTTTTGTCAGATCACCAGTATAGCTTTCACCAGGCGAGATCTACTGGTGATCTGCTGTCCTACTGCACCCATCTTTGGTCATCCTCTCTTAGGGATTATGGGGAAACTTTTGTCATTGCCCTCGACATCTCTAATCTCCAATGACAGTTTTGCCTCCATCACCTCCATCCTCAGTCTTTAACCAACACTTGTGTAGTTGACGAGACTATGCCCCCACACTACACCCAACATCCAAGCCTCCCGTGACCTTTTGGTTTCACGGTAAGGAAGGTTGTGAGTCTTCTTTGTCTTCCTCTTGTTCAGATATGTTTCATGTGGTTCCCTAGTGCTGCTCCATAGATTCTCCCTGAAGCTCAAGTTTGTCAGTATTTTAACAAAAGGAAGGACTTACTCTTTCCCTGTGTTGTTCATTCAGTTTTGTTAGAGCATGCCTCTTCTCACAGAGGGACTATCCCTGTTTACACTGACAGCTCTTAAGTTGCTTCGGCATCTATTGTTATGACAGAGCTTTCAGGTATTTTACTTGCCCTCATGATTATTTTCACCTCAACCTGGGCAATTAGTGAAATAAGACTGTCATTGTCATTGAATGTTATTTGGTACAGTATATTGTATGCATTGAAAGAATACAATGTATACATTAGATTTATGCTACCAATTAGAGCAAGTTTATAAATCCATATGTATGTGGATGTGCATGAACAAGAATTTTTTTGTCTTTATTAAGAAGTGTCTGTGGGTAATGTTTATGTATCCAAGTACTGTACAGTACTTAGAAACTCAATGTACTGTTATACCGAGGCATAATTTAGTATTGTGATCGTTGTTGGTCTGATTATTTTCTATTCCAAGTGGCAGTTATTTTAGCAAGTTTGGGGAGATTTTCTTGTGTATATTGATGTATTATGTAAGAATTTTCTAGACTGTATTGCGTCATTTTTTTTTATGATTTACATACAGTACAGTACATAATGTAAGCCTAGATCATTCTAGAACTCTCCAGGCATATCTCGTTCCGACCTGAAATGCCTGAATGTCACTAGAATGCTCTAGGCGTTTGAGCAGAAGTATATAAACGCCAGCAAGCTGCCAAGGAAGTCAGCCAACCATTTCTGTTCAGAGTGTGAAGTACAAACCCAGTGACAGCTAAAGATAATTGGTGTTCAAGTATTGTGGAATTGTTGTGAGAGATATAAAGTGAAAAGACCAAGGAATTGTACACTGGTAGTGTGCTCACTGTATATGTTTGAAGTGAGAAGTCCAGTGATAAGGACATACACAGTGAACAGTTGTGTGAATATTTAGTGATTACTAAAGAGGACTACAGTTCACAAGTGTGTTTCTGTGACCTGGTCAAAATCTATCTGCCTGTTGTTTTGTATGTACACTGATACCAATCGTCAGGAAATTACCGGAGACTGGCGGGACAGCAAGTGGTAATTCGACAACACTTGTTATATATCTACTGCACTGCTTCTGTATATACGACTTGGCCGCTGGTAATCGGCAAAAGGGGTTCATAATACAGGGTAGTACAATGTAAGTTGACCATTAGTATCTAAATTTTAAGGAAAATTTTATACATACATGCTAAGTATATTAATACAAAGTTTAATACTTTTACCACAGCCTCAACGTACAGACACGGATAACCAAATATATTCCTACAATTAAGAAGAAGGTTAAGAAGATGGCTTCACTCGTTACTGATTTTAACCAAGAGTCTTCTACAAGTTCTTCCCAGCGTGTTGAGGAATATGATAGTCAGTTAAGCCTGGAGATCCCAATTCAGGGACCATTATACCGGTCTACCCCACAGGTAGGATGTTAAAATTTGCACAATGTGTTGTAGTGTACTTGGTGATACAGTATGGGTATGCTAATGTGTAAGCATATACAGTACTCTGGGAATCTTTAGATATTTGAAAAATTAACATTCCATAAAGCTCTCAAGAATGGTTTTTGAAAAAAAAAAAAAAAAACGGCATTTTCTTTGACTTTCCACATGGGAATGTTCTTCATTTCTATTCTAAGGCAATGTTCTTCATACTCAGTCAGGTCATCCTCATTAAAATAAGTTAACACTGAACTTTCAAACTAACGGTAAAGCTCTAAAAAGTAACTCTCTCTTTCTTTGGCTTGGAAAGTTCTGCCAACTCCCTAGTTGGGGTATTTTCAATAATTTGCTTAATGAATGATCTCCACCTTCCTTATCTTTAATGATTCTAGATTTCATAGGTCACTCAAGATTATTGGCCATACTATCTGGAAGATTGTAGTATGAAGTTGTGGATTTTCAAAGACCACCATTACGGCTAAGGCTCTGGGTATGACTGAATGAGAAGCTGCTGAGCAGCAATATGTTATTTTTATAAATAAATAATTTATCTTGCTCTTATGATGTTAGCAGCCCTGATGTGTGGTATTCTGTTTGCTGGAAATCATATGGGTCATTCACCCAGGTCCCCAGCCATGAAATGGTATTTCATAATTGAATTCTCCATTTCCCATTGTTTTCCTCAACCCTCTTGCTGGCTAGTGATGCAGGTTGAACCAGCATCACTAAGAACCTGACAGTGCCAAACACCTTATGCTCTCATCTCAGATACAAGTTCTTTGCTTCTCGTGCAGCCCTTCCAGCCACAGTTGTTTACAAAGTTGGTGTAGTGTTGTCACCCTGAGGATGATTATGACAAGGGGAGGAGCTGTTTATATAATATGGATCTACATTTTGTATAATACAGTATCTATGTGATACTATATCATGTATTAATTATGATGTTTAGTGGTTTATTGCAGTTTTGAAACAGTTTATGTGTATTTTTCCCTCTCGAAACTAACTACATACCCCGGTAGTTATTTCTATTGAACTCAATTAAACTATAATTTATGATTTGATAATTCACAATGTTTTCTGGTACCTAACCCGCCAATTACAACGACTCCACTGTATGTCTTGTACTGTACATTAGTTTACTTGTTTCACAGAATTAAAAACTTATATGTTGTTTATTTCTACCCAATTTTGGACAATGCAGCCCGCAAGGGGCATGACACAATCTGTCATTGGCTAGCAGGTGAGTGAGATTTGTCCAACTAGCCAAAATGAATGAGGGTTAATGTGCACCTTGGAAATGAACATTACAGTAATTACAGCAAGCATTATATATACAGTTGGGTCTTCATTTACGCGGTCAATTGAACCCGCGGAGTACCGCGTAAAACGAGAAATGCGTAAATGAAATAACAGAACATATGGGATTAATTGAAATAGAGACTGGGCCGACCCCCAAACTTCACTTTTTCCGACACAACACCTGCATTGTAGTAAAAATAACATCTTAATTTCATGATGGTATCCACACACAATTAATATTTAAGAGAAATACAGTCACCGGTTAATGTCCATTCAAATAATGGACTCAAAGCCGCCGCCGCCGCCGCCGCCCCCGCCCCCCCCACGCTCGCTGGCTCCTACCTCTCTGAGAAATGTTTGGGTGAAAACAGAAGGCTTACATTTTTAGTAATAAATAATACCTCAGACTAAAGTTAGGATAATATAATTGACATTGATGGGTTCCTTGCAAGACCAGGAATATTTTGAATATACACATCATATATTTTGCACAAAAGATAAAATTTAGGCTCTTTCTAATCAAAATTCTTACATTAGATCTAAAATTTGTATGTCTAATGCAAATTCCATGATGTTTATATTTAAAATAATCACAACCTTATAAGAATTCCAGCAATGTAAATTATATTCTTGCTGGTTAATGACCAAATTTACCGCATAATTAAAGCATTTCATTCTGGCAGGGCACCGTTTAAATGACCAAACGCGTAAACAACAACCGCGTAAATCCAGACTCAACTGTATACTGTACTACAGTAGAAGTCCAAAAATCCTGACTGCTTGGGGATTGGGTCGGTCCGGATTTTCGGATTTTCCAGATTCTCAGGCAGTACTTTTAAAATTCAAATTTAAGGAGGAATAAAGAAGAGATGAACAGGTACATTTTGATAGTTTATTCATTAGCAAATATAGCATGCTTTATTTATCAAAACGAGCAGTTTTAAAGAAAAAGCTGTGAATTCTAGAATTTTATTCTTTGCCTTTTTTATATCATAAATTGTAGACTTTCCAATGTCGTATGTTTCCATTAGAACAGTATTGTTCACACCACGCTTGTTGTCGCTGTGCAGCTGTGGCGCTCACACATGCGCACATACACATAAAAGCCCGCTAAAAAATAAAAAATAAATAAATTAAAAAAAATAATAATCGAAAAGTCGGATTCTCGGGTGGTCCGGATTTTTGGACTTTTACTGTAGTTGCTTTCATTCTGAATTTATTACCCACCCCACCCCACCCGTAATGAAAACAATTTTGATCTTGGATCTTTCAGGAACATACTGGAACACCTATGCCTAAGACATCATCAATGAAGAGGATGAAAAACTTGAAGATAGGTAAGCTTTTTAAATATTTTTAGATATTAGTTACCATACTTTGTACAGTACAGTACAGGTATTTTGAAAGTGAGAAGAAAATATCTCGCATCATACTCAATGAGACCATCAGAGTGGTTTGCTTAATAGTATTGTGAAGTCCTTCTGATAAAAGCTTGGTTAAGTATGTATTTTTACATCTATTTCAGAGGCTCTGCATATACAGGTATAGGACCATTTATCTGGTATCCAGAACACTTAAAAAACTGGCTGTTTGGGAACAAATTATTTAAAACTATGAGCCCCAAAAGTATTCACTGGCCGAGCGGGAATATTTCTAAATACTGTACAGTATACCCCAGCTCCAGTATATGTTGTCTTATTGTTATTTTTTCAACTCGTATTTTCGGACAAATATATGTAATTTTCTTTACTCAGTTACATACTCGTACATATTACATAGTACAGAAGGTGAAAACAATATCATAGACATAAAGTATTTTTCAACTCGTAATTTCTGGTAAATACTGTACAGTAAATGCAATATTTTTTCTCGGTAACATGCACACACACTCCTATTTACAGAAGTGCAAAAAGAAATAATTGTAAGGTATAAAGTTTTAAGCACCTACGGGTTTACTCCGTGTAAACTGTGTGATGAGTGTTTGGAGGTCAGAGGGTCCATGGCAGAGCACTGTTGCTAAGGTGAGTATCAGTGCCGACTGTGACTCAGTTTGTACACTAAATTGTATCTTTTTTTCTTTTTTTATGCTTTCACTTCTACTGCACTACAGTAAGTCCTCGCTTAACGTCGGAGTTACGTTCCTAAAAATGCGACGCTATACGAAACAACTTTAAGGGGATCAATTTTCCCCACAAGAAATAAATAAAATACGGGAGTTACGTTCCCCAGCCTCCCTTTGCCCCATGAAATACATTACATATACAGAAAATCATTGCCATTTTTATAGAAAATAATGCATACATGTACAACTACTAAGTTTGTACAGTATTGGTACTCACCGATGGGCGGAGGTAGTAGAGCGAGTGTGTAGGGTAGTGAAGCGCAGTAGGCGGGAGGGGAGGAGTATGGCAGGAGCGAAGGAGGAGGGTGGCGAGTCACTGAGAGAGCGTAGCGCGGCCAGATGAGAGAGGGTGATGCGCCGTAAAAAGTAGTCCGTGACGAAGCAAAACGGCGTTGTACTGAGTCATCGGGACGTTAAGCGAATTTTGGGTATTTAAAGATTAGCGACGTAGTATCGAAACAACGTCAAGCGGGCCGACGTTATACGAGGACTTAATGTATTTGTAAGCATTTGTTATTGCTGTTTGTGTGCCTACGATTTTAAGTTTTAATGTTATTGAAGAATTAAAGCTACTTTTAGGGGTGAATCTAGTGATCTGAACAGTCTTCACGGCCTGTTACTGAAGGCTTACTCTAAAATTTTTACATTTTAGGCCTGGCGCTCAAAATTCCGGAAAACCTCCTATCTAGCAATTCCTAGGTCTTAAGCATGCCGGATAAATGATCCTATAACTGTAATACTGTACTTAGAAAATTTCAACGGAACCCTCACTTTTAATACCTGTACCTGTAGAGTACTGCACTATGATTAATCTTTGCCTCAATTAATTACATTGCATTATAAAGTATGTAATGAAACTGTTCTTAATTGCTTCCATTATCAAGTAAATAGGGTGTAACAATGTTAAATGGGGTTAACCCTTCCGCCCTGGGCTAGGGTGTCGCTGGCCTTACCCCCAACGCATGGTAAAACGAGAAAAATCAACTTTTCCAAAAATAATTTTTAGCCTTTATAAATGATAAAACAATAAAAAAGACGTAAAAAAATATACATTGTCCCTCTATATTCTTCCATGGCACCTCAGGACGAGACAAATACAGCTGCTCCCCGACTTACGACGGGGTTAAGGACCCAAATCCAGGTCGTAAGTCGAAAATGCAAAAAATAATACATAGAAAATCTAAAATGAAATACAGTATAGTAAAAGTAATCAATAATGAAGAATGGATACAGTGTTACTGTGCACTTACCTTTAATGTAGTCAGCTGAATGCACACGGGGCCCCCATAATTTTTTAATTATACATGGAGAATAACATTAACTGGATGAAGCAGAGGAGGAGACAGGGCTAGGTGGGTCATCAATGTTGCTTTCTTCAGACAGGTTAATATACAGGGGAAACTTGCTGGTTGAAGGTATTGGATCATCTTTAGGGAGTGAAGAGGCAGCACTGGTGGAGTGTGAGGAGACAGCAATGGGGGATTTCTTAAAATATATGTCCAATTTAGACTGCACAGTTTGCTTTTTCATTAAATTATAAATCTCCCTGTAGCAAGCAAGTGCATCTTGGACCATTCTGTCAACTTTGGCAAAACGCTCAACATTTTGATCCATTCCATCAAAAATTTGCATCCCCTTATTAATTGTAGCAAATGCCTCTGCCATTTGTTTCATTAAAAATTTTTTGGGGGGTGCAGGATCTTCTACATTTTGACTCTCTTCTTCCTCTGCAATTTTCTGTGTTTCCAGTTTAATAAGATCCTCGTTACTTAGCTCTTCTGCTACACTTTCAACCAACTGCTCAACATTTACCCAACTCCACTATCTTGTTACTAATCTCAGAAATTACTTCATCTTCATTAAATCCTCTGAAACTGTTCACATATCTTTTCAGGACTTTCTTCCATATTCCATTCATGCACTGACCTGTTACCTCATCCCATGCTGCAGTTATGTTTTTATACATTTCAAAATGTTGTAGTCCTTCCAAAACTCTCTGAGCATTTTCTCACCTTCAGGAGCAGCAACAGCCTGAGCGAAGGTCGTACATAAATAATTCGCTTTAAAAGCAGCAATAGCACCTTGATCCATGGGTTGGATGATAGAGGTAGTGTTTGGTGGAATGTAGACTACCTTAACATCAGGGTGCAGGTCGTCCAGGTGTGGTGGGTGTCCCGGAGCATTATCCAAAAATAACAAAATCTAGAATGCAATCCCTTGTTGCAGACAATACTCCTTGGCTCGTGGAATGAAACAAGTCAGGAACCAATCCTCAAACAGGACTAGGGTCATCCATGCTTTCTTGTTACTGCGATAAAACACTGGCAGTGTATGCTTGCTGATATGTTTAAAAGCCCTTGGGTTCTCTGAATGATATATCATGAAGGGCTTTATCTTGAAACCAGCTACATTCCCCCCCAACAGAAGTGTGATCGGTCCTTGAATGCCTTGAATCCCAGCATTGTTTTCGCCTCTGTGGATGTATGTTCGTTCTGGCATGCGCTTCCACAATAAGCCAATTTCATCCACATTAAATATTTGCTCAGGCAAATAATTTGCCCACCATGATGACATGATCTAGCTCCTCCTTAAAAGCTTCGGCAGCACCCACATCAGCACTTGCTGCTTCTCCACTCACCTTTACACTATGGAAACTGTAGCGGTTCTTAAACCTTTGGAACCACCCATGATCTGCTGTGAAGGTTTGGTCGCACTCATCACCTGCCTGCTCCTTCAGGCTTTCGAAAAGGCTCCTTGCCTTAGCCTGTAGGGTTAAAAGGCTTAAGGGTACACGCTTTTGTATCTGATCTTCCATCCATATCACAAGTAATTTTTCCATCTCATGAATAGGACCTTGTCTTTTCTTCGTTAATATAGTTCCCTTTATAGGCGCTGATCCTTTCACTACCTCACGAATACGTTCTTTGTCCTTCAAAATAGTCGATATGGTCGAGTGCGAGAAGCCTACAGTAGGTCGTGTGAAATGGTTGCTACCGTTTTTTCCATTTTCATATTGCATTATTATCTTCATTTTCGTCTCAAAAGTAATTGACTATCTCCTTTTCTTCTAAGCACCACCTGCACTCTCACTTCTACGCTTACCAGTCACTCTAAAGTGAATTAGATACGAAAATATTGTCAGTACACAGCGCGATCACTACCGACAACAACGACAGCCAAACATCAACTAAGCGCTCTATGGCGTGGGTGCTGTAGCCACGAGGCGACCCAGCCCACGCGACGCTCTCGTACGGGACGGAAACGTTTCGGTCTAGAAAATACGTGTGTCATTTGAAAAATTTTTGGTACCGACTGCGGCGGTCTTATGTGCGGGCAGTCGTACCGACTGAGGCAGGTCGTATGTGTGTGTGGCCGTAGGTCGAGTATGTCGTAAGTCGAGGAGTAGCTGTAAGGAGAAGGGTTTTTTTTTATATCAAGTGCTCACTTTCACTACGCACTTAGGGGTCATTTTCCCGTTTACCTTTGTGTCCAAGTTGGCCAATAATGCATATACCAGTACAGGTATATACTGATCATAATACTTATTTCCTATAAATACGGGTAATTCATTTAGAATTTATTTTGTTTGCATTACTCTTCATAAGAAGTTCTCAGCGACACACACACACAGTCTGTCGTCAGGATTTATGTTTGGGAGAGCACATATAGGTCATACAAATAATTATTTGAAAAATAATTCCACAAATAAATAAATTTATAACATAATAATAGCATTATTATCTAGTAATACTAAACTAAAATAAAACTACAACTTTTAGTTAGGTATATTACTTTGATACAACATGATAAAATGTACAAACAATGAAAATAAACAAAAAGAAATTATTTACCAAGAAGTTTCCCTCTGACCGCACAAGAGGGAGGAAGATAAGAGGGCAACTTTTTTTGCTTGTCTTTGTGTCCAAGGTGGCCAATAATGCATATATTTACTGATCATAATACTTATCTCATAAATAATTCATTTAGAATCTTTTTTTCCTTATTTTTCATAAAAGTGCTTGGCGACACACAGCAGTCTGTCGCCAGCTCTCTGGCTGTCTTTGTGTTTGGTATAGCAAGTAATATATAAAATAATAATAATTCCACAAATAAATACATTTATATCATAAACAAAGCATTAATTTCCAGTAATACTACACTACAATACAACTTCACTACTTTTAGCAATATTACTTTGATACAACATGATAAAATGGACAAACAATGAAAATGAAACAAAAAAAGTATGTACTTACATACAGGAAGCTTGTGGGGTACGAGATGTTTGTTCACACTCAGGATGGGATGGAGAAAGGAAACTCACGTGTGCTCTCTGTATACATGTTGTATTGGATGTACAATGCAGCTTGGTGCTGGGAAGTGGCAGCGTGGTTACAAGCGTGATGTAGAGAGAGCTGGTTGGTGAGGATGCTCAGAGGAGGACCAGCTTGTGGGTCGCCATGCTCGCCGGCGGGAGCGAGGGCCGCCAGGCAGGAGGAGGAGGAGTTATTGCTGGCTGGTTGGTGTAGGTCGAAAGAGATAGGTCACCACGAGGTCAGGTCTTATATAGTGGAGGTAGGCGTGGCTTAATAGATGACCTCCGTCATGTAAGGCGGCGTTGGTTGACCTAGACCACGCGGCATACACTGGGGAATTCGCGAGGTCGACTACTCAGCGACAAGCGTTTGTAAGGGAGGAATCCACTACAAGCTTCCCTGTGGCCGAGCGTGTGGCGTGACACGCAAATAGTTACAAGGGAACCTGATAACTCGCACTGGGCTTTTACCTATTAATTACATTCTCTTTAATTATGGTATCTCCTGAAAAATTATTTATAATCCCACTAGGATGTTCAACAAAGAAAATGAGTACATCACACCCTGACTGTAGCATAACCCAGGGTGTTTCAAGAAGAATACGTTGGAACACAATGATAAGTGAGGATGATTCTGATCATCTTAGAGAGGTAAGATTGTTTTATTGTACTTTTCCTATCCTTCAGCAAATGAAGAATGTTATTTTTTTGTTTGCATTGGTATCAAAGATGAGCTTTTCATAAAGTACTATACTGCCACTGCCAGTCAGGGTTGGCAGTGGTGTTCCACAGGGCTCTGTTTTCTCACCTATTCCCCTCCTTCTTTCTATCAATGATTTACTTCACACTACTATGAATTCTATTCATTCTTACACTGATAATTCTACTCTTCACTCTTCTCATATTTCCCTTCCCCCTAATTCTCAAACTAGATCTGTTTCTAGAGCTGATATCATTTCACCTCTGAATGGGGAGGAAGTAATTTGGTTAAATTCAATAGTAATAAAACACAGTAGTATTTACCAATTACAGGTTGACAATCGTTCATCCGAAATCCTTGGGGCCAGATGTGTTCAGGATTTCGGATTTTTTTTTTTTTTTCTAAAAAACAGTTTTTGTGATTATACAGCAATTTGTTTCAGAACATAGCAGGTTTATGGAGCATTCTGATTACTGGGATGCCAGATAAACGGTTCCATACCTGTAGATATAACATAATTATTATTTCTTAAGGATGTAAGGGCTCCCCTTTTCCACAAATCTGGTTTATTGTGTTATCTACTCATTCACATACAGTACACTGCTGCTTCCTGGATATCCATTCCCTACCTTCTAGTGCATTTATCACTTACCAGAATTTTAAATGTTTTACTTGTCTGAAGCATTCTCTCTACCTTAAACATGTACCAGTAAATTTTAAACTAAAATTTCATTTTTCAGGATGAAGATACAGTATTAGTTCAGCAATAAGGTGAACAAGAAAATATAGAGAAAGATGTTTGTGTTATTCAGGAATACTATTTTTAAGTTTTATCAATTAAGAACTTTTATTTTTGTTAATTGACGTTAGGATGTTTTCTTCTTTATGTATCACTTCACTAATTTGATTTAACTGTATTCTTACACTGGATATTAGGACAATTTAATACAGAAGGATAATTAAGAAGTACAGTATCAGCAAACCATGAGGCATGCCTTCACCATCTAATAATGGAAGATTGATAGGAACTGAAAATTAAGGCACATTTGGAGCCTTTTAAGGAAACATAAAACAATTTCACTGGAAAGAAAGATTACCGTAGCTCTTTCCAAGGATTTTCATTATTAAGGCTCAGAGTGTACTGGTCTGAAACCTTTTTAACCATCTCAGAAACTCACTGCCTGGTGTAGCACAGTGCATCATGCTTCCTACTACCTAGTTTATGATGCATATGAATTTAAACTATACGCAAAGAAAAGCATAAATTTGGCATTTATTTTTTACTTCTGTACTATACTTCATACATTAAAAGCATTGAATGTCCCTAAATTGGTATTTAAACTTCATACATTTCTTGAGAGTTAACCTATCATGACAAGGACTGAAGCCATGTTTTGTTGACTGCATATGATATAGGTCAGTACAAATGTATCACAGTAAATTCTATACAATACTGTAATTACCTTGGTTTTATTTCCTTTTTACCTTGAGTACTAGTTTTTCAGAGGTTGTACAACAAGTGTGACATTATTCAAATTATTCCCAGGGCACATTTTCAGTCACCCAACTTTTTCACCTGACTTCATCCAGTGGAGCCTCTCATTAGCACAAACCAGAGCAAAGTACTATAGTTAAAGTCTTATACCTGTATGACATTAAAGTACTGTGTAAGTTTAAGGGGAGTGTCCAGCTGAAGCACAAAATTCGTTAATAATTGATCATTCAGTATAAATTTCCTGTCAGCAATTAAGGACACCAGATACATTGTTGCTATACCCCTGAATCGGTTCTGCCTAATGCCTAATCCTTGATACCTTATTTTTTCTTTATATTCTTATCAGTTTTCAAAATAATACTTCTCCATAACTTCTTGCTAGATTACATTGAAATTCATGTGGAGTATAGGTAATTTACTACTCTTGAATGTGACATATACAGTATAGTCTCGGTTTACGCAGATTTTTTATACACGGTTGGTCATTTACGCGGCACCTGTCCAGACGTGCCAATTATTAGTTACGCAGTACATTCCTGAATTTACGCGGGAAGCAGCGCAGACAAGCAGCGCGCTAGGTCGCTCTTACGTCACCGCTGACATCAGATGACGTTTCGGACTCTGATTGGGCCACGCATCTCTACCACCCACGCATCCCCTCTGCCGCGAGCTGTGATTGGTCTATTTAACCTTGCTTGCCCAGTCAACAAAACATTACCGAGTTCTTCACCCGCCACCCACCACAGCCAGCCCAACTCAGTGATAGTGAGGATATGGACTTGAGGGGTTTGACAAGGATGCCCTGCTAGCCTCTGTGGTGGATAGTGATACAGGTGAGGACCAATAATCTGCCCTCTGCCTCGGAACCAACCCTCCACCCCCGTGTGCCCAGCCATCTCTTCTACTAACGTAAGTGTTAAAAAACCTATGTTATTGATATTTCTCTTAAATATTAATTATGTGCGCCTACCATCATAAAATTAAGATATTATTTTTACTACAACGTACGTATTGTGTCAGAAAAAGGGTGGTAGTCTGGCGGTCGGCCCAGTCTCTATTTCAATTAATCCCATATGTTCTGTTATTTTGTTTACAGTTTTCGCGTTATACGCAGACCTCCATGGGTTTAATTGACCGCGTAAAACGAGACTATACTGTAGATATTTCTGATTATCACTTTCGTTTTTGATGCATGAATTTTTTTCCTAACTTACCGTTTTTCCTCCAAATATTTATAAAGATAAATCAGCAAATAATAAACCAAGCCATATATAAAGAAAATCTATATGTTATTCTACTACTTATTTTTTGTTTTATTATTATCAACCCATAATTGGCAGAGCCTTAGGGATTTGAAGGTTAGAAAAACTCTTTTGAGATACGGGCCGATAGACAAGGGTGGCGCGAGAGCAACACACAGTTGACCAACCTCACTCTCACTTCTTTCGTCGGTAACTGTGAGTACAAGCAGCCTCAGACTCTCATCCTGCTGAGGGGGAGGGGGTCGAACAATCATGCATAGCTACATAAATAATACTAATTACGCAATCAAAATATGTCAGCAGATAGCCATACGCAACAACTTTCCTCAGCAATTTTTCTCAATATTTTCATAATTTTCATCATATTTTCAACCGGATACTCCCCATAAAATAAATTAAGTTTTCAGTCATCCTAACCAAACCTTTTCACTTAATACAGTAGAACCTCTCATTATGCATGAATCAAAGCAGACTAAATTTGTGTTTTAATAGCACACTGTACTTAAGTTCTGTATTGGTTAAAAGTAAATGACATCTTTGAATAAACCTTTATTAAACTACAGTAATAATAATTAAAAAAATATACAGACATACAGTATCACTAAACGATGAACATCCTAAGTAGTGGTGGAAGTCCTCCCAGCTGACTGAAGCCGTGGAGTCATTCGCGAGTGGCCACCCGATTGCCACGCTACTTAATTTTTTTCTCTAAGTTTCTTTAAAAAGCACAACTTAAATAATAAAACAAAAAGACTTACGGACTTAGTTTTAACACAGTACAGTATGTCTAAAGGCAAATTTCTTTCCTCTGTGATTTCACTGCCAAGGTCACTCTCCTCTGCCTTCCCAGGTGCTCGCTCTCTCAGAGTCCACATTTCTTGAATTTTCACGTCTAAACTGATGGAAAGACAGGATTTCTTGGATACAGTATTAGCAGGATGTTTTCCAAGTGTGGTAGTCAGAGTGACATATCCACTCCACCTACAAGAGTCCCCTTAGCCTTAAAGGGGACATGTGGTGATGACCAGGCTTATTCTTCAGGATGTGGTGAGTTATGTGTAGGTAATTGTTTTTACTGATACTGTAGTAGTATTGTAGGAATTTTTTTTGTCAATGATATATGTGTTTGAGTACTGGCTGGGATTGTATCGCATTGAACCCTATGTTTTAATGCTCCCTATCTACGGTAATTTGCCTAGAGATGGGTTTTTCAGGAACCTAACTCCATCATATCTCGAGGTTTACCTGTAACTTGAAATCTAAAATAATAATTAATCATTTCTTGCCCTCAACCATAATTATATGGTAGCCATGCTTAGTTTTCACAGGTGGGTCAGTATACACAGGATTGGCAAGAGTTGATATTGGCAAAGCAAATGCAGCATCCTGAAATGGGCCAACCATCGAACCACGAGTCATCCAACCAAGATCCCCCTGAAACAAAAAGGTACATAAAGGAAATTAACATTGCTTTATTGTATTGTAACATATCATTGTGCCTTCTCCATATTCCTATCAAGACACCCTCATCACACATTCTGTTATCTCTTTACTTAGTATATACGATTCAAATATAATGTTAAAGCTAAATAATATCCAGTGATATCCCGGTTAGCCAGAACAATTGGTGCAGAGCACTTCCGGAGATGAGAGATTTCCGGCTAACCAGGCGACTTTCTCAAACCTGGAAAAATCCCCCATCCCCGGAGATATTTCCGGTTACTGGAATACTTTCCGAGTGTCTAAACTATGCATCTTGCACAGACAAACACCAGCCCACATCCTCAGAATGTTTGTGTGTGCTGGGGAGTTTTCCAAGAGCCTAAACTAAAAATCTATATGATATTGTCGTGAATGAAGCTGTGTGTCAGAGCAAAGACTGTTATTTTCCACTCGCCTGGAGGTGTGGGGGATTAGTGGGTCTCATGTAACTGATCTGACCTGACACAATGTCAGGTGGAGGTAGAGTGGGGTATTAGTGGTCTCATATTACTGACCTGATACAATGTCAGGTCACCCACTGTTGGGTGGGGGATTAGTAGGCCTCAGGACCTGAAGATGTCTTGAATAAATATGAAGGCTAAAATACAGTATTTTTTATACTTACACTTATCACATTGTATCCCTTCAACATTACATTACATAAGATTTTAAAATGTGGGGTGAGAAAGTAGAAAGCTGTGGGTGATTAGAGAGATGGAGTGGAAAGGAGTAGTAACATGCACCAGTGTTGCCAAGCACTAAGCTCCTCAACAGCTGATCTTTTAATTCACCACCACACAGTTAACCAGGCATAAATTTTTGTCATACAATATGGGGGTGTTAGGGTGTCTGGGTGTGATGTGGCACTAATTACTAAATAAGCAATATTGCATCATCATTGACAGTCGTTTGATGAATAGCAGCCTACTACAATTGTCACTACTACTATTCATCAAAGTACTGTACTTTCATAATACAATACAATATTGTTTGTCATTCGTTAATTAATACCCCAACACCACAACATACATACAGTCTTTTGTGTGAGACACTGTGAGTTGGAGGGAGGCTGGGAGCAAGCAGGTGGAACAGGCAGGGAGGCTGGCACTCCCCTTTTTACCAATGATCAGCCTCTTATGGTGTATGTTTAATCATGGTTAACATAAAATATTAAACACATCAGAAAAAATACAATGTATAATTATTTATTTGACATAAAAATTACATGACAAGCCAAATAATAAGGCAATTTTTTCACCCAACCTCTCCACTGGGAGAGGTGGCGGGTAAGCTAAGTCATTGCCAAATTGATCATGGTTTTGTTTAATCATTACAGTACCGATACATTATGAAAAGTATTGTACTGTATTGTATATGAAGGATACAGGTACCAATATCAGTAAACATATGTTTTTTATTTATTAATTAATAAAAAGTAAAAATTAATTATTACAATGGGAATGACAGGGATGGGGAGGAGTAGGAGATGACGAACCTTTTTGGGGGGTATGCGGTCAGCCCCCCTCCTCAAACCTCCGCCACCTTTTTACTCCATACTGAATTTAATATTTTATCAATGATAAAACATACACCATAAAAGCCTGATCATACAAGAATATAATACAATAAATGTTGTAAGCGTGTGTATTGCTGTATTGGTATGAGTAGCTAGGGCCCTTTTCTTGAAATGTATAAAATACATTAATGAAAATGAATGGCAATTAGAATTAATAGATTTATAAACTGCAAAAAGTTGGATGGTCCATCGTTTTCTACTTTCTACACTTTCATGCGACCATGTACAGTATACTGTATACTTATGTCTTTCTTTTTTTTTAACTATACAGTATGTACTCCCCACCATTAACCCTGTGTTAGCAAACACTGTTATGATTTTCTATCCCCATAGAGTCTAAGCACTCCATATTCCCACAGGATTTCCCTAATACCAGTTCTTGCATTTAAATTTCCTAGTTTAGGCAAATGGCATACAGGTATTTTTATTTGATTTCAGGGTACAGTACAGTTTCAAAATCAGTAAACAAACAGTCACCAAGATCTATAAAATATTCTCAGATAATATACAGAAATCATATTTAATATCAAGTGTATGATAACCATTACAGGCACCGGTCAAATGAAAAGTTTACATTAACACTTACCCCACTACGTGCTTTATCCTCAGAGTACTGAGCAGCCACTTCATTAAATTTCATACCAGACTTGATTTTCTCTAAAGCCTCTAAACTCTTGCTCTGCTTTTCACATAAGATATGCCGAACCTGAAAAAAAAAATCATCCATTACAAACAGAAAATAAGAAAAAACTGTGAGACAAACAGGATAGTATACAGTAAATACTGTAGTCAGATGCCGAAAAAGCAACCTCTTTCATTGTTCAAGAATTATCACAGCAGTCAAAATGGTCACTCATATCTTGTTTTCTCTCCCTGATTTTTCCTTGAATGTAATGAAATTTCCTTGTCTTATGGTAACATTACATTGTACCAAGTCTTGTCACCAGATTTGGGATTACAGTACAATACTGTAATACTTATTTATTTTAATTATTATTTTTTTTTAATCTACAATCATAAATCACCTGTACAGTGATCCCTCAGTTAACGAGCGCCTCGGTTAACGAAATTTCGGTTACGAATTACCTTCCATAAGATTCTTAACTTTGGTTAACGAGCATTCCCTCGATTAACGAATTCCTTACGATCGCCCCTCAACATGTTTTCGCTTGCACACTAGCTGTCATACAGGTCGACAACCCTTTACCCGAAATTCCGAAAAGCTCTGAACATCTCTGTGAAAAAAATTATGAAATCGAACAACTTCCGGTGGTAACGTAGTGCGGTTCTCAGACATTACCATATAGAGTTGTCATTCTTTCTAAACTAATTACAATCACCAAAACAAGTAAAAAACAAAGGAACTCCATAAACGTTCTCTGGTGGTAGCAGTTTCTTCACAAATTACCCAAAAAACCCTCTAAACTTGTTCCAAGCAGTTTAAGTATGAACAACCAGTAAAATTGCAGTTTCACCACCAATTGTTTTTTTACCAGAAATCTAGGCGTTGTTGTGATTATTCTTATCACGAATTATCAGGCCTAGTTCTTGATGATTCTCATTTGTTAGCTCTTATTTGTGACCATGGTTTAATTAACTCAATATTAAGCTAAGGTGTTTACGATTTTCTATTCGCATTATATTAAACACAGAAATGGAAACAACAATGCATAGAACTTAATAGATCCTCACCTTACAAACCCTGGGTTGTTAGGTCAGGTTCTATGCATTGTTCTTTCCATTTCTGTGTTTACTAATATCATGCTAATAGTGTGTACAAAAAATTTAAACCAAATCACACATTTCCTTCGGGTGATAACAGTTTCGTAAACCTTTACCACAATTACCTTAAAAGTAAATGCACTACTCAAACACAAAGCTTACTGGGGTTAGGGTCATCTCGTACCCAAAACAATTCTTCCCCAAGATAAATCGTACCCAAAAAAGTCAACTTGTACCCAACTCACAAGATAAGTAGCACCCAAGATTACTTACACCCAATTCAAGAGATAATTCATACCTATTAGTATACTGTACAGTATATGCCATGCATTTTAGCTTTATCTATGATTTCAAAAAAAGATTGTGTAAATCTTAAAGAAAAGTGCAGTGAAATAGGGTAATGTACTGCAGGCTTTAAAATGGTTGCATCTCATTACATAAGTATGTTATTCTGTCACACAAATATTGCACTACAAGTACATATTTCACACTGTGGTTTAGAATAACTTTTTTGCAATTTACAGATTTCAAGCTAAAAGATTTGGCAGTTTCAATTTATAACTGGGCGATGTAAATGTTTAAAATAGCCATAAGTCAACAAAATATAGAAATGCATAAAAATAGATTGATTTTCCAGCTCCAACTTTTTGTAAACAAATCAGTTAGTATACAGTACATAATTCAGGGCTCCTCTCTGGTACTTCTTCCAGTATAACGAACTGGTTCTACGGATTGGCTGACATCGTTAGAAATTTCTTCTGACGTGTCAGCGTCAAGAATGAAATACAGTAGTAATAAGGATATAAAAGAACGAAGAGTAAGAATTTGGGCTAATGCATATAATTAGTTATGTGATTATAAGTTAATGATACTCTTGATAGATTTGTTTAAAAAGTCACCTCACGGAAACAAGACCAGTATGAGTAACGTAATGACTTGATAATGTGTCGCCCAATATTCACGCTCTTCCTATTTAGAGAGAGAGAGCAGACGTATTTACTCTTAATTTGTTAAAGTTAAGGTCAAATAAACACTTAAAAAAACATTTCCATTATATATATATATATATATATATATATATATATATATATATATATATATATATATATATATATATATATATATATATATATATATATATATATATATATATATATATATATATATATATATATATATATATATATAAACAAAGAAGTCTGTCTGTTTGTGTGTCTACGAGAATCTAAACTACTTTACCGATCTGTAGTGATGATGGATGATGTTATATATAGTGATGATGGATGGTGTTATATGTAGTGATGATGGATGATGTTATATATAGTGATGATGGGTGGTATTATATGTAGTGATGATGGATGATGTTATATATAGTGATGATGGGTGGTATTATATGTAGTGATGATTAGACAAAATAATAACAGTTTAATGCTAAAAAAAATTTACTTTGCTGTACCGTTGTAGTGAAAAACATAGTGGAACTTACATAAACCGTGAATGAACTATTGATGGAAGAAGGGTGGCGTCCTACCGTGGCCTAGCGAATGAGCCGCCCGGAAGGCGGCGTTTCTGCTAGTGTGTGTATAGTGTGGGAGGTTTGAATAATAGACCAGGTTCCTTGCAGACTTTACTACTCCAGCGTCATATGGTGACTGGCAACCGGGCGTTGCCACAGACAAGCTCCCACCTCAACACATGGGAAAACATATCGTACGATGGCATTCTATTTCACAATCTCACAGGTACGAGTTATCTCGTAATAGGGTACGAGTTGACATGTTCTGATGGTTATGAGTTGCCCAGCACCCGCTATACTGTACGACTGTAAATTTTTTGGGGGCTATAAGCTTGTTTTCACATGTCAGCACTCCACATTGCTAGAGGATGTCAGAAAACGTCTATTGTCCCTACCACCAAAAAAAAAAAAATACAAAACAGCCCATAAAGTGCATTTTCACCTCGGCATGTACTGTATACAGTTCAATCCATTACAATCTTAAGATAACTTGCCTTGACAGACGTTCCTCCCTTTTTCTCTTTACCGGTGGCCCCTCCACTTGCTTCACCCTTGTCTCCTCCTTTATTACCCTTGCCTCCGCCTTTAGCGCCACTTGCACCTCCTTTTTTACCTCCACCCATTCTTTAACCTTATGAGTTGTTAATATGCCAGGAGTGTCACTACCTGTCTCACGCGGAATAGTTTGTTTTGGTGAGTCAGTAATACCAACTGAGTGACCAATTGTATCATCTCAAAGGCGCTAGATTTCAGTGCCTTTATATATTCCTTTATGGATTGTTTATCTTAAAGCGAATTAATATATATGTTTACCCTTGAGAATCCTTAACTATATGTTTTTAATTAAATATTTCAACGAGACTGAAATTTAAAGGAAGCTACTGGGAGTAGGCAGGGATGACAGCAGTTGGCACAAACCAACCAATAACTTAAACTGATGAGATTGACTTTATGCGAGACGTAACGACACCTTGACTTCATGTTGTTTCATTGATGTTTATTAAAAATAATCAATTTGGAATAAATTATTATAAACGCAGCCTTTACATCTTAATAATTCAACCCAAATTACTCTTAATACATATTCTAAAATCGACCATGCAAGAATTTATTCTGTATTCCAAATTTACCTACCATGAAACTTTTAGTTAATAGCAAATATGTAGCACAAAACTTTTTGATAGTGCGTTCCGCTGGAGGTCAATGAGCTGTATTAGTGTCCCATGACACGGGGATCAATTAGTTATAGGGCATGCGTTACTTTACTTTTATTTTATCCTCTTCCCCACTGATTGGGCGGTCGCTTATGTCTGTTACACACGGTTGGCAAGTCCTAGGCATGTGCTGGTGTAGCATTTTTAGATAAAGTCAAAGGCTATATAAGAAAGACGGAAAAGTGTTTACCTTTATCAATACAAAAAGTGCGAGGCAGCTCCGATTACCGCCATCTGTTGGCAACGCAGCTAACTAAAAGCCCGGGGCCCGTGAGGGTAGCATATCCATGTTTCCATGGAGTGAGCTGATACTTTACGTTTATCTTCTTCACTCATCGGCTCGTTAGCCGCTTGGGCGATCGGTCACGTCTCTATTACGCACTGTTGGCAAGTACTGGGCATGCATTGGCTCCTGAATGTACCTGAACCTGCTCCAGTGTTGGTCAAGTCTTGTCTTGAAAGAGCTCACACTCGGTGCCGTCACAACACTCTCTGGTAGATTGTTCCAAGAGTTCACAACTCTCACTCCGAAAAAGTTTGCCCTCACAGTTTTCTGGATATGCGGCTTCTTCAATCTTGAGCTGTGACCCCTTGTGGGGCGAGCGTCCGCCAGTTCCAAGTAAGGACACTCGACTGAGTATTACCCCTTGAGATGCTTGTACACCTCAATTAGGACGCCCCTTGCCCGTCTGTAGTATAAGCTAGGAAAGTTCAGGCGCTCCAATCTCTCAGGGTAGCTGAGGTACCAAAGGGCAGGCACCAGTCTGGTGGCCCTCCTTTGAACATTTTCAACCAACTGACAGTCCCTAGCATATCTCGGGGACCAGGCGGGGTGAGAGTACTCCAGATGAGGAAGCACTTCACTCTCGAAGATCGTCACGAGGGACGGACCGTCTAGATATCTGAACGACCTTCTTATAAGACCCAATAATTTATTTGCCTGATTTACCTTCTTCTCGCAATGGCCCGAGAACTTCAGCTCATTGTCAACATAAACACCTAGGTCCTTCTCACATTCAGTCTCACATAGTGCAGTTTCTTCATCCCGTTGGGACATATGATACGCCTCCTTACTGTTGGTACGCCCCAAGTGCATCCTCTTACACTTCGTGACATTGAATCTCAGCAGCCATTTCTTCGACCATTCTTGGAGCCCACAGAGGGTCCTTCTGCAGCTCTTCAAAGTTCACTTGGTTCTTTATTTCCCGAAATAACTTAGCGTCATTGGCAAACATTTGTATGGAGGAGTGTTCAACGTCAGGCATGTCATTTATGAAACAAACAAACAACAGCGGGCCCAATACACTGCCCTGTGGTACTCCGCTTGTGACAGGTACGGATGATGATTTCGTGCCATTAATCACCACACACAACTTGCGGTCATGTAGAAAATCTTGTATTCACGCTAGGACATTTCCCCGAATTCCGTACCCTTCCTGTTTGATTTTCAGCCTTTCGTGGGGTACACTGTCGAAAGCCTTGGGGTGTGGTTATCTATGCTAGGCAAGACCTTAGAGCCAGCCAAGCGAGGGTACAGGGAGAGGATGTTTTTGAAGAGTCCAAGTGGTGTAAAATTAAATTAAAGGGAGGGGACTTATGTATCGTCAGGTGTATCTACAGATCCCCAAACTAAATCAAAGGAACTTAAGAGCCTTAATAGACAATGCGGCGATGCTCAACCCTAGCCGCCTCCTTATCATGGGGGACTTTAACTATGGCGACATCGACTCGAGAAACGAGTTCACCCCAAATGAATTAAATAACTCTGCTACTCTTTATGGTGCCAGGCTGGATAGTTCTTTGGTAGTAGTTTCTGTAGATAGTCTGTTCCATTTCAGAAACTATAGTAAGCAACAACAGCATACTTTTACAACGACCCTGGTAGAAATTATTATATCAGGAAGGTGGGATCTCTTAACTTTACCACGGACTTCCTTTCCCAACAAGCTTACTGCTAATATAGATGTGGTGATCCTGATCTTGTTTTAATCCATTCATAATACGACATTAATTGGTGTCTTCACATTTCCAAATATTTACGACACTAAAAATTTAAGACGTAACATATTGAGGCATCAATTACTCAGTACTTAAAATTTGCCTATGAAATCAAAATGGATTTCCCTATACTGTACTTCACATCGCTGATATAATCAATGTAAAGGATAATGATAATTCTTATAAGTGATGAGTACATTTTAATGAGGTTCGGCTGTAGACTATGGAGTGATGGCAGACGTATGTACTTAACCTGTATGTTCGTTTAACAAAATCATTTTAGAATTTAAATCAGTCACCAAATTCATTTTTTCTCAGGATATGCCTAAATCATTCAACTCTTTCTCTCATGAGATGTTGACAACCACTTTCGGTTTTTGTCAGTTTCATAAAACTTTCCATTCCATATAAAAAGTAAACACGTTCCATGGAAAAACTATAAATTTTCTCATCCTAGACTAATCTGAACTACAGTCACCATGTAACACTGTCATGAGTTTCCCGCCCGCCTGAGAGTTTCCTGCCAATTTCGAACCAATAGACATGCCTTAGGCCTGCCGGGACCAATGAGAAAGCCGCGAGACGTGACGTCATGAAAGTTATAGCATCCTTTTGTGGGCTGAGCTGAGGCAGTTTGAAAAGCGGGGTCTGCGTTTAGAGAGTGAAGTGTGGGAGCGTTTGGTTGTCACCTCCAATAGAGGCTATAATGTGAGTACTGTGCCTATTAAGTTTGATCCGTTTCCCGATTTCATTGTGAGTCAGATGACTCTTGGGTAGTTAGTTAGTTAGATAGATTATTATTGTTTTGAAGTGTAACTGTTTATTTTGAGTAACGTCATTAATAAATGAAGAACTGTCATTCTTAGTTCTTAATTCCCTTTGTGTTGACTAAAACATTGTCAGGCATGTCTTTTGTATTATGCAGTGATACAGTGAGTCTTAAATAAGAAATAACATAACCTAATGCCGGGTATCCCGGTTCCCCAGTTATCACAGGTTACATTATTCCCCAATTATCCCCTCTCTCCATCTCCTCATATCGGCTTACACCTTGTGAAGGCCTACATCCCCAACCACTAGTCGAGTCGTCGGCCTAGCGCAAATATAAACAAATACCTTCTCACTCCCTCGTTCCTCAATTCTTCCTCCATCCATCTCACAAGTATACACTACAACGTTGACATACAGAGAGTAAAAGAATAAATAAGAGGAATAAAAGAGTAAATAAATAAATAAATATAAATAAGTAAAACTAAAAGACAGGAAAATGAATAAAAGTAAGAAAAACATTTCTTTAAGATATATTTGTTACAACCGCTATGAATAATCTACGTCATTGTGGGGTTTCGTGATGTCTCGCACTTAGGATGGGTTGGAGAAGGGAAACTCTTTATGGCGGTTTTCTTAAATAAATATATTGTAAGTACAGTGCGGTGCAAGGGAGTTGCTGTGTGGTGAGGAGCTTGCTGAGAGGTGGTGTTGCGTGTTGCGGGGCTGTAGGTTGAAGGGCTTTCACGGTAAGGCTGGGAGCTTTATAGAGGAGGACTGCCGGAAGTAAACGTTGCTGATAGCCGGCCCCGCTCTGTCTGACCACAAGGCTTTGGCTGGGAACTCGAAAAGGGGTCGGCTGATCATCGACAAACGTTTGTCACAAACAGCAGTGGCAGTTGTAGGGGAGAGTATCCACTACATCATCTCTAGCAGTGGAGAAGCATTCTCTATTGAAAATGTTGGCTATTGGAAATTTTAAAGCAAATGTACAGCACTTCCGAATGTCAGTCGCCTTGAGTTGCATACAGTATGAGATAAAATGTTCTTTTGTGCTGTGCCATCAGTTCACTGTATATTGTCATTAAGTTCTTCATTTTTTTTTCAATCAGCCGAGTTGTTGTCCTGTAAAGCCCTTCTCTCATCTCGAGCAACAGCAGCAGGCATGAAGAACCACAGCAACACACACAAGAACTGTGTGCTTGCCAAAAGCCAGATACTGAAGGCGTAGCTCTCACTCAGGTCCCTCACCCACCCTGTAACAGGTGACGCCTTACTTAACATTTTCACAAATTCAAAAAGGAAAACAATGTGTATTTATCATGTAATGCTTGGAGATCAATAGATCATGGGGGGTTGTAAAAGCATGTGATCTTATGGAAAAATATATGAATTAAACAAGCAGAGCATTTTTTGCACAACGTGCAAAATAAAGCCTCAGAGACACACTTATTAAAAAATAAAAGGAAGGGTGCTCATATAATAGGTCCCCAAAATATTAAATATAGTACTCTGTACACACACACACACAGTATATATATATATATATATATATATATATATATATATATATATATATATATATATATATATATATATATATATATATATATATAATGTAATTTCCATTCATTAATTAAATTTTTTACCCTGTAATCCTACGAAGAGGACGGTAAGTTGGTAACGTACAAAAGGACAAGACAATTTAAAAATGTTAGTATTTAAATGTCAGTTAAAGCGAGATGTATTCTAAGATCAAGCACTCTTTACCTCCCAGAGTGAAGGTTACACTTCTTACCCAACAGGGGTCCAAGGGTGATGAAGCCGAGGCCATTAAGGAGACTGGCAGCGCCGAACATGGGTGGTAGGTTGTGGATCCCCATGTAGCGGATCATGACCAGGTTGTAGAGTCCCATGAAGGCACCAACACCACATCCCCATACTCCCATGACCACCATCAGCCATGTTGCGTTTGTTAAAAACGAAAAAGCTGGAAGAAGTGATATAACGCTAAGTGAACAACATGTAAAATTAATGATGAAAAACTACCAGGTGTAGTGTTACGTTATAAAATCATGACTCACATTCACTATCACTACAAACAGACCGATCAGTAGCAAAAAGGATAAAGTGAAGTGATGAAGATGAACGTTTGCTGCTTTATGCGGCACCGAAGATCTTTGATTTAGAAGTAATTACTCTACTTATTCAGAGGTAATTGCATACATTGCTTGCTCAGTAGGTAGGGCTATATTCTGTTACTGTGTTCCAGTATGTAATAACTGTTTAATAGGTATTATATATTAATGCGTAATATGTATGTGTTAAATAAGTTAGTTTAATGTTGTGTGGAAGTTAGGTAAAATAACATTGAAATTATTGACCTGGCACCAGCACTGTGTGGGGGTCACTGCTCTACCAGCTCCTCCGGGCAGTGGGCAGACAGGTGAGTGAGGAGTCTGATTGGTGTAAGGGCTTGGTCCAAGTGCGGTGCAGCTAGCCTGACTCAGGATATATTTATATGGAGATTAGTGTATGGTAAGACTGAAGTTATGGTTTCGGTTAATTTAGGCTGTGGTTTCATGCATTTTGTTTGTTCCTTTACTTGTTCTTGTATAATTATGTGTTCTCTAATTTTATTATATTAAGTAATTCAGTGTATGATTCTCGCCAATATGTTACCCATATTTTAGTTAATCTGAGGCTTATTGTTTAAAACCTGGATAAATAATGAGTTTACAGTGTTTTCCATGCTGATATTTGTGACCATTAGCAGCAGGGATTTGTCTCTGTATACTGTCACAATCAAGCCTCACCTCTTACAGACTAATGGCAAATTTTTGATAGAAGAGTGATGGCATAACTCTGCTTTTATGATCTAACTATAGATATATGATTAACGCCTTTTTTAATGAAAAGATAGTTAACTTTTGTCTTCTTAAAAGGATAAAATGATTTATGAAATTAGAGAATATCTTAAATATGATTCTGAGATTCTTTATAAGGGGTCACTGGAACTAAAATGGCACAATATACTGTACTGTACTTGAATACAGTACTGTACTGTTTACAGGATACTGTATTAGGTTTGTTGACGAGTGTGTGATCCGCACTATTTGCTGTTACCAAAATTTACAAGGGGCATTTTCTTTGATTTCTGCTAAGCGGGACAAGATGTAACCTGAAATACAGAAAGACTGCTTGGCATCCTACCTAAACTGGAGGCAGCGATGGTGAAGATCCCAACGACGTAACAAATATGCATGTTGAAGCAGGGGCACTCTGAGAAGGCAGACATAGCCAGGCGGGTAAGCAGGTTAAAGACACCGGACACAGACACACACCATGCCGATGACTGTGGGGAGTGGCCAGCCTCCTGCACCATGAAAGGGACCATCATTATAAAGTTTAGGTAACCATTGACTACTAATGTGCTACTGACAGCAATAATCAGAGCTCTTGGAGACCTCAGGATGCCCAAGTCGCGTAATGTTGACTGGGCAACGCGTAAGAGCAATCCATTCATTTTCCTCGACTTTCTGTTAGACGTAACTTGATTTGAAGATGCCAGATTGCTGTTTAGCTGACGACTGGAAGCAGACTGACGAAGGAAGACTTTTTCCGGGAATGGCTTTCCAGTTTCACAATCCAGATGACCAGTGTGCCAAGATACTGGGTGAAAAGTTGCGGCAGCCACGCTGGTGTTTAGGACGATGGCTCCAAGGATAAGCGTGGCTCCCGTGAAGGCATATCTGTCCTGCAGGAAAGTGATGAGGTGTGGTGCGATGAACTGTCCAACACTGGTGCCGGCCATGAAGACACCATTGGCTCGACCAAGACGATGTGTGAAGTAAAGAGGGACGATGAGGACGCTAGTAGTGACGACCAGGCCAGCACCAAGACCTACCACAGCACATTGTCACTACCATAACTCATTTCTGTTATAGTAAGTTCTGAGAAGTGTTAAAACATCATTACCTGAGAAATTCATTAATAAGAGAAATTCATTAATAATACTTTTGAAGAAAACTAAAAAACTATATAACTCTTTGTGTTAGATACCAAATTAGACTAGTTATATGCATCATGTTATGTGATTTCATTTGACTCAGATTTATTGAGTAAAAATTCGTACAGCTAGTACATTATCTCAAAAAAGCAGAATTGTAAAAAGTATACTGGACTTTGTTACTTGAGTAAAGGTATTGTTACAATGGCAAAATGTTACTCAAGTTGAAGTAAAAGTATCCAAATGTCAATGTACTCAAGTAGAACTAAAAAGTATCTCATTTTTAAAGTACCCCATGAAAGGCTGAAAATCAAATTGGAAGGGTACGGAATTCGGGGAAATGTCCTAGCATGGATAGAAGACTTTCTACATGACCGCAAGCAGTGTGTGGTGATTAATGGCACGAAATCGTCATCAGTATCTGTCACAAGTGGGGTACCACAGGGCAGTGTATTGGGCCCGCTGTTGTAAGTTTGTTTCATAAATGACATGCCTGACGTTGTACACTCCTCCATACAAATGTTTGCCGATGACGCCAAGTTATTTCGGGAAATTAAGAACCAAGCTGACTGTGAAGAGCTGCAGAAGGACCTCTGTGGGCTCCAGGAATGGTCGAAGGAATGGCTGCTGAGATTCAATGTCACGAAGTGTAAGAGGATGCACCTGGGGCGTACCAACAGTAAGGAGGCGTATCATATGTCCCAAGGGGATGAGGAAACTGCACTAGTTGAGACTGTATGTGAGAAGGACATAGGTGTGTATGTTGACAATGAGCCGAAGTTCTCGGGCCATTGCGAGAAGAAGGTTAACCAGGCAAATAAATTATTGGGTCTTTTAAGAAGGTCGTTCAGATATCTAGACGGTCCGTCCTTCGTAACGATCTTCAGGAGTGAAGTGCTTCCCCATCTGGAGTACTGTCACCCCACCTGGTCCCCGAGATATGCTAGGGACTGTCAGTTGGTTGAAAATGTTCAAAGGAGGGCCACCAGACTGGTGCCTGCACTTCGGCACCTCAGCTACCCTGAGAGATTGGAGAGCATGAACTTTCCTAGCTTATACTACAGACGTGCAAGGGGGGACCTAGTTGAGGTGTATAAGCATCTCAGAGGGCACTACTCAGTTGAGTGTCCTTACTTGGAGCTGGCGGACGCTCGCCCCACAAGGGGTCACAGCTCAAGATTGAAGAAGCCGCAAGTCCAGAAAACTGTGAGGGCAAACTTTTTCCGAGTGAGGGTTGTAAACTCTTGGAACAATCTACCAGAGAGTGTTGTGACGGCACCGAGTGTGAGCTCTTTCAAGACAAGACTTGACCAACACTGGAGCAGGTTCAGGTACATTCAGGAGCCGGTGCATGCCCAGTACTTGCCAACAGTGCGTGACAGAGACGTGACCGATCGCCCGGGCGGCTAGCGAGCCGTTCTTTTGGTGAAAAAGATAAATGAAAAGGAAAAATAATCAGTAACGTGACCGATCGCCCAAGCGGCTAACAAGCCGATCAGTGGTGAAGAGGAGAAAAAAAATCGACTTGCCTTTCTTTAATACATTATACTTGATCCATATATACTCTTTCTTTTTATGGACTCCTATAACCCTATTGCTTCATCCCCAATAAAATAAACTGTTTTTACTGCAATTCTCTCATTAAGAATTCTGTAATACATTTTCCCATGATTGCTCACTTCTATGTACGTTTTCCTCTCCACCAGAAATGCAACGCCTGTTTTTAGTGTCTCTAACAATCTTATGAAGATTAGTAAACCTATGTTTATTTCATCAGTTGTTTTAACACCTTCATGCAAATTTTTCCCTTTATTTGAAAATGCACATTGTAATCCAAACGATTTTTTTTACATAGTTTGAATGTACTTAAGTTATTTGATTATTGGAGATTTTTCCTGGGGTGGCAAAGATAAAAATAAAAATGTGGTACCTCCGAGAACAGAGAAGCAAAGTAGTAAGTGCCAAGTGGAGAAGGCGAAAGAGGAGATGATGAGGGCGGCGGCCATCATGAGGGAGCCCACCATGGCCACCTTTCGGTGTCCCACCTCTGCTGTGAGCGGCCCCACCACCGGCCCCACCACGTTCCATACCAGGCTGAAGATATTGAAGATCCACGCGACTGTGATAGAGGAGGAGCCCAGGGCTAACAGAAGCTTCGAGAACACCAGGCTGAAGCACGGTCCCACCGTTGACACCAGCGTCTGAACCACCCAAAATACATTCAGTTGTCAAATAATGTTAACCATTATAATAATAAGTCTACAACATAAGTGGTTTACAATAAATGTGTTAAGAGATTTTTAAAGAACATTTCACAAACCAAATTAGAATACACCATAATGGTGAACTCATTTTCACAATAGCCTTAGAATGTGTAGCGTGAGTATGTGGCGCAGTTAGTAAAATTTCTCTTTCTTGTATGTCAACTTTCTCTTTCTTTAGGACCACATACACACGCACAGTAGCTAAAACAACTATATGTGCATACTTTGTGGGAAACAATATGAGACCATGGACGATCTATTTTGGTATATGAGGGTTGTCACTAGTCACACGTAAAAATTCGGAGCATATCGACCCCACCTGCACAGATAGTTGTTTCAGCTACTGTACATAAAGGAGATCTCGCACTCAGGATGGAGGTGAGGAAGGAAACTGAGAATAGCGTTAACTCCACGTATATTGTACAGTATGTACAATGCAGTAGGATGGTGGGGAGTTGCTGTGTTGTGGAGGAGCTTCTTGAGAGGAGATCTTGTCGGCTTGAGACCGTGGAGTAGAATGACCTTCTTGACTTGACTTGACGTCTGGGGTTCAGGTAGAGGGGCTATTGCTTATGGTGCTGGGTGGGAGGGCAAGGATTGGGATTGGAAGTACTTTGGGGGGAGGGAGGGGATTGGTTTAAGAGTAAGGTAAAAGAGGGAGGAATACTAAAGGAAAGTAAGAGATAAACAGCATCCGGGCTCAACCAGATATGCTGAGGTTATAATAATTATTTTTGATCTTACATCTTGTATATTTAGGTACTAGCTCTCAAGCCTTTTTCATTTTGTTATAAATATGTTTATTTTTGCAGTAGCCATTCTTCTAAGGAAGGAGTGAAGACCTCTAGCCAGGCTCTTATGGAGCTGGCTGAACAACGTATCTTTTATTTTAATAAGAGTGGAAGGAAGGGCAAGAAGACAAGTGTTGGAGAGGCCAAGGATAGTGTCCGTTGGTCACTCTTATACTGCCCGATACTGGGGTCACTAATTCTAAGGGGATAACTTAACTATATTCTTAATTTTAAGGTCGCTGCCACCAGACCCCCCCTGGACAGTATGTAGTAGGTAGCGGGCAGAGTGAGCTACATACTGTCCAGGGGGGTCTGGTGGCAGCGACCTTAAAATTAAGAATATAGTTAAGTTATCTCCTTAGAATTAGTGACCCCAGTATCGGGCAGTATAAATTGGTGGCTATAGCGGTGGGATTGTTTTTTAATCATTGATCAAATCCGGTGGAATTGAAGTTGTGATTAAGATGCTGAGTAGACAAATAATTTTAATTGTAGATTATCTGACTTTAGAGTGATACTTGCATATGAATAACATTGATTGGGTACAGAAATGTCAGAAGAATTTTTGAAAGTTTAGACAGTACTGAAGTAATGTGTGTCATTGATTTTTTTTGTGTTTTACCCATTGTTAATATGTATTAATAATTACTGAAATTGTGGATTAACCTTTTTGGCGTTGAAGTAAGGGAGTCCATACTGTGTCTTGAGAAGTGTCTCAAGTGGTTCACTTCTGATGTTTGTTAAGTGGTTCACTTATGGAATGCCATAGGACTTTCGGTCTCCAGTTGATGTGACTTACAATTTTTGGTGCCATGTTAAGGTGTTGCATAGTGTTGTATTGTACCATTGGTCAATTCAGGTTGTAGTAATACAGGAGAGTAGTTGTGTTAAGTGGTTCGTAGTTTTCTTTGGTCGAGTGGTAGTATTTTTAGGACAAAATGGGTGAGTCATGAGAACAGGAAAGTACCACGGTTGGCGACACAGTGGTAGAGAGAATGGAACAGGCTATGTCAGTCATCAACAGGCAACGGTCAGAGCTAGAGGAATTGCAGAAACAAATGAGGGACCTAAAACAAGACCTCTGGCATGCAAATAACCCAGACACGGATCAAGAGTCAGTTGTAAGAAATGACACAACCCCAACGGCCCCACACGCAGAAAGTTTCCGCCCTGTACCACAATTAGGGAGCGACACCACACACCCAGGTAGCCTTACAAGTAAAGTTGATCCAGGGGTTCATCCCAAACTAACAGATCATATCAAGGGAAGTGATAGGGAATCATCCTTTTTCAGCCTTAATTATGTTAAAATGTTATCATTGGAAAAACTAACGGGGTTGAATTCTGGGACCAACGTTAGAACTTTTTGTAGGAAGGTAGAGTGGCTACTTAAGAAGGATGACCATCGGGTAGAAGCGGCTCTTAGCAGAATGGAGAGTCCCGTAGATGAGATGATTCTGGAGGAACTGGATAGCAGGGGGACGTGGGATTGGAACAACCTTAAGCAAGCTTTGACGAAGTTCAGCACGGGCCAGAGTACCCTGGGGAATCCATGGACAGATTTTTTTTAGAGAGGAATATCATTTAGAGGACGATTCGGAAAGATGTGTGGAACGAATGACGCGTAAACTGACAGCCATAGAGAGGAGGTTTGAACCAGTACCAGGGAAAGAACAGATTATGAAAAAATGCATTGTATTAGGGCTTGCCAGGACAAATGCAGAGAAATTTGAAAAGATACTACCAGGTAGGCATGTCCTTAAACCCATTTTTGACCGAGTTGACAAGGTGTAGGGACTGGTATTTAAGGTCACAGGGCAGTGGACAACATCATGTTAGACAGGCCCGCCAGGAACAAGTACAACCCAGTGATGTAGATTAACATAGTATTTTCTCTTTTAATTTTTTATTTCATTTTTGTATTGTTTTTTTTTCGCCCCCCAGGTCCCGTTGTGGGTCGATGACCTGTGCCCGGGTGGGCGATTTCCCGTTAAACAAAACAAAAAAATTAAAAATAGGTAACTAGAAATGTCCAAGCAAGCCCAAATTAAATAAATAAAATTAAATTGAAAATAAAATAGAAATGACGCTGCATGTGGACGTATACATTTTTTTTCAAAGTACCACAGACATAACTTTAAAAAATGCTTAAAGGGCCAATTTTCATCCTGACAACCTCCGTGCAAACTGTCATGCTGAGAGCAGAGCCGTAGATATGACTTCTGTCAAATCGGTGACATGCGGGCGCCATGTTGTTACTTAGCTGATGAAAAAGTTTCCGGTCATACTGCAAAGGATGATGATTATGTTTCTTCAGTAAAATTGTCATACATGAACACAATTGGATAAGCAAGTTTTATTTATAAACTATGTGGGAGACAGCCCGAAAAGACTTCCCACCCGTTGAGCAACAACATGGCGCCAGGTTAGCTAAACTCTACGGCTCTGGCTGAGAGATGTCCCAGAACTGGGCAACCCATGAGGATATTTTAATACTGAGAGAAAAATATTGCACACTTTAATTTCGGATATATTGTACAGTATTTAATGACACTCGAGGTGAATGTTATTATGAGAGTTACACAAACTACCGGCGAGCTAATACATCTCCAAAAAAATTATGCCAAACTTATTACACGCACACTCGCGTGCCTCACACTCGCAGAAACATATACTGTGCAGTACAGGGGTCTTGCTAGATACATAAACAAACAAATCCTTACTTTTTGAGGACATTTATGTATTCTGGACGAAGGTGTCATGCCTGTATACCTCCAGTTCTTCATCCACTTGCTGGGCAATTGGTGTTGAATTGGGTGGGCACGACATGGTGCAACTATTCAGCCTGTTTATAACACCCTAGTTTTTGTCATTGAACAAGCGATTGTCCATCATAATAGCTACAGTTTGATCCCTTACAATGGACTCCATAACTTTACAAGTGATACATGTACACGTGACTCCTAGACAGATGATGATTCAAAAGGGAGGGACAACTGCACCAACCACCACTCAATCTATTAGAAGACACACTGAAATTTTATACTATCATTCTTTCACTCTGACACACACACACACACGCGCGCGCGCGTCTAATATTCCCGATATCCAATTTCCTATTGCAACATTTAAATAATGCAGTACCTTTGCAGAATTAAATTTCTCTGGTAATTTGGCATTTTTAAGTTTTGAATTAAGTGGAGTATGTTCTCTTCTGAGCTGAGAGGGAAGCATATAAATAAAAGTGTTGAACTGAATATATGCCAATAATATCTAACCTCAGTCAAAAATCAGTGACGTTTTTAACACCAAAAGCTCAATGCGAAGTAATGATTTGACGAAAAGGTGCAGACATTTTTTTTGCGGCCATATTCGAAATATCGGCATGTGAAATAGTTTAAACAATGTAATGCATTACATAAATAAATATTTAAGGGAAAAAAACTGGGACAGGGACGATTTCAAACCATGAATAAATACTAATCAGTATATATGGATAACATGTAGATAAACAGCACGAGGAATCAAGAAATTGACAGACATAGCAAGACTAGGGAAAAGAAATTGAGATGAGAGACCAAGGATCACGACTCACCATGACAACAAAAGCTCCGAGCAGTACCACCCATGACCAGCCGCCGTCAGGACCAGCTATTCTTATATTTTCTTCATTTTTCGCACTCTTCTCTTCTTCCTCGTATTGAATCTCTTCTCTGTCTTCTGTTGTCATCGGTCTTAAGTTGATAGCTTCTTCAATCTCCCCACGTATGCAAGATGGTATTAATTCCTGATCTGCCGCTTTTGTATCATTGCTTGTGTGTAGATAGTTAACATAACTGTGGACGATACACTGTGGAACTTGTGGTCGGAGGAGTGGCGACGCTGAGGACGGTAAGCTTGTTTCCTTTTGCATGTTGGTTTGTTTTTCGTAACTTATTTGTCATTACGCAGGAACTATCACTGAGATGATGTTATATAATTTACCTTTTACTGGATAGAGAGGTGTTCCAACAAGTGAACTGTTCCGAAGACGAAACACGCTTAGCTACATGCAGGTAGATCTACCACTTGCAAATTGCAGTTTGTTTAGATGTAGAAGCTATATGAGTACGGGATATGAAGCTTTTGTACTTGAATATATAATTATATGACCGCATACCATATTCCATTACATTTATTAGCTTTGTTACGGTAGTTCAAGCATATTTATCTCTACAACTATTAGGTTTTGATACGTCTTCAATAATATTCCTGAGAAAATGAAGAATAGCAACGCAGGCTATAGCGGAGAATGTACACTGTCAGAGAGTTGCGTATTACTGGCAACAGACGTGAGCCACTCCCCAGCCCAGTCATAGCCCACATCTTTGACCTCCTCCTCTGGCGCCGCCCAGGAGAAAGCCCCGCCCACTCCAGTTGCTGCCTACGCTCAAGAGATAAACTCAATCTGCTTCAAGCTCTTGTAACTTTATTTACTTATGCAATATGAATTTAATGTCCATAATTAAGCTACTTACTCTGAACATTATATTCTAAGAGGAGAATGAAAGTGCTGGTAATTTTCCTGAGTCAAGGTGAGGCTGCAGTGGAAAGATGACTAGATCATATCTGTTCACTGGTCCTGACAGAGCGGGAGCTTGTGCATCATATTACTGTATATTACTGTTCAACTTCTCTGTTTATTATGCTTACATCTTTCATGATAAAAACTAGCCTGTACTCACCCCTGAAGATGTGAATTACACGAAAGCGCTTGGGAACTTCGTGTTTTCTTCTTTCCTTGTGGTTATCAGCATATATATATATATATATATATATATATATATATATATATATATATATATATATATATATATATATATATATATATATATATACACAGAGGAGGGTGAGATCAAGTCCACAATGGTCAGGTATTAGGTAATGACCATATTAATCTTCAAAAAGCACGGCAGCAGTCGGTAGTCAGGTCAGAGGGTAAGATGACCCAACCTTCTCACCTGGTTACAAATCTTCTTAATTACGAAATTATCCAGTTTGTACATACAATTACTCAAATTCATGTTGACGGATTCGGTATGTTTAATGAGACTGGATTCTATAATGTTCGTACTGTCAATTGAATTACAAGGTAATATTGAGGAGGCATTATCCCAGTCAATTCCATGCTTATTATTCCTCAGATGAACAAACAGATCATTGGATTCCTGGCCTGTCCTAACACTATATTTATGTTGTTTAAGTCTAGTTACAAGATCTTTACCTGTCTGGCCTAAGTAAAACATATTACATTCCTTGCAAAGAACCTTATAAATGCAGCCACCTGTATTGTTGGGGGAGTTCTTGATTAACATTTGTTTAACAGTGCATGAGTTTTTAAATGCCACATTGACGTTCCAGGTTTTTAGTTGTAAAGGAATTTGAGAGAAATTTTTGTGAAATGGTAATACTAAGAGATTCTCATAGTCATGGGTGAGCTTGAGTTTGGTTTTATAAAAAGATTAATTAGTAATTTTCAGGCATTTGTCTATGAAAGATCTAGGGTATTTAAGGTTCAAGCCAATATTATAGATATATTTATATTCCTCATCAATGAATTCCGGGCTGCAAATTCTCAAAGCACGTAAAAACATTGATGAAAATACTAACTGTTTGACTGTATTATGGTGGGCAGAATAATAATGAATGTATGAACACACATTAGTAGGTTTTCTATAAATACTGAACTTAAAGGTGTTTCCTATTCTGTGGATCAGACAGTCTAGGAATGGCAATTTACAGTCATGCTCTAATTCCACTGTGATTTACTTGCATATATATATATATATATATATATATATATATATATATATATATATATATATATATATATATATATATATATATATATATATATATATATATATATAATTTGCCGATGCATTTGTCAAAATTTTTAGACTTGCGGCTAATTCTATTTTGATCAGGCTTATGGTACACATATGTATAATCATGCCTGATTCAGATCCACGATTTAGCATTAAATTTGATCACTTATGTATGCATTGTGTACATATATATAATATATATATATTTATATATATAAATATAGAAAAAGTGACTGTAATTATTTCATAATTCACTATAACTCGTGGAAGAGGAAAAGCACAACAGAAGGTTATCTATCAACATAATAGTAGGCTACGAGTGTCGTCACCACAGCAGGGAGCAGTAGTGAGACAAGAGCTTCACGAAATGAAATACAACTTATTTTAATCATGGCCAGTGTGAATGACCTCCCTGAAGAAATATTGGAATACATCTTATGTCTTATATCACCCTATAATGATTTAAGATCTTGCAGACAGGTAAGTACATGGGAAAAAAGTGTGGCCAATGAGTTTGATTGGGGTCTTGTTGCTGAGTTTTTCGCAGCTCCACTAAAGTTTTTTATATGTTGTTCTATTAATAATGACCATGTAAGTTATGGAGCATGTCAGTCGTTACTGTTGCGTGTCTATTGTTTCCATATTTGTGCCTTTATGCATAATCTGTGGTGTTAGTTTAGACGACGAAGGTAGCTCACTCCAATGGGCGAACGTGTTCACCCCACAGCCACAGGTAGAGATCTATGGCTGTGGTTCATCCCCAAAATGGCGCAGTAAAGGTTTAGAAGAGGGTCACCACCAGAAAGAATTGTCCGAAATGGTTTAAATTTTTTTCTACACACTAAAATCATGATATTAAACACAGGAATGGAAATGACAATGCATAGAACATAATAGAACCTGACCTAACATACCCATAGGTTGGGCATGTTAGGTCAGGTTCTATGCATTATCGTGTTAATTTATGTGTTAAACAACTTCCCTTAATATTAAGGTTGATGTACATCAGCAATGGCGAGGAGAAATACGTGGAAGTGTTCATCATTTATAGGAAACGTCTCTTGAACAGGGATTCATTGAGGTAAACAACAAAAATGGCGCTGGGAGGAGAATTGTGAAGCAGGATCGTGTAAATAAAAAGATTGTCAGGTTCTATTAAGTTCTATGCATTGTTGTTAACATTTCTGTGTTTAATATCATGTTATTAGTATTATATAAAAAATAAATACAAAATAATGCATAGGACCTAATAAAACCTGACCTAACATAACCGACGTATGTTATTCGCAGATTTGGCAATTCACGGCCATTTTGAGAACCTAACCCCCGCGAATTTGGGGGGCCTCCTGTATTACTTTTGATTTTATTTGGAAACTATTTTGTAATCTTGAAATAGTTAGTAATGATCTTTGTATTTTAGGTGTGTCATCGCTGGTACACCTGCTGCCAAGGCGTTGTGGAGAAGAGAAAATCCCGGTTTTTCACAGCTCTGAAGGTGGGCTGCGTCAAGTGGTTCAGTCCAACATATCCAAGTCACATCATTCCAATCAGCAGGCGGTATTCTCATTCAGCATGTGTGTTTGAGTCATCAATGTATGTTTTTGGGGGCTGTACATCAACAAATACAACATTTAATGATCTCTGGCGTTTTGACTTAGGGTTACATGAGTGGACACGCCTGTTGACCACTGGAACTTACCCATCACCTAAGGCATATGCTTCAATGGTAACATGGAATAATTGTCTTGTATTGTTTGGTGGTTGGACTTACCCTTCTTTGTACCCTTTGCATCAACAGTGGGTGTTATTTAGTGAGCTGCATGTATATGATATCTTAGGCAACCGATGGACTCAGCTATATTATCCTGGATCCCCCCCGCCAACAGCAGGCCATTCTGCATCTGTACATGGTAGTGTTATGGTTGTATTTGGTGGATTACAGAAACAGGAGGGTACATCTGCAAGTACAAATGATGTTTTCTGTTTAGACCTTGTGAGGCAGTGTTGGTTTAAACCTATAGTGTCAGAGCATATGCCAAAGCCACGATATGGCCACTCACAAATTAAACTGGATGAGACACACATTTTAATCCTTGCTGGATGTGGAGGCTCTAACAAACTATACAATGATATGTGGCTACTGACGATCCCTACTAATATTTACAATAGAAGTGAAAAATGGCACTGGGAACAAATTTTTGTTGAAGAATCTGACCATATGCCCTCACAGATGTGGTATAACCCAGCATGCAAGGTTGGAAATAGTGTTGTTGTTCTGTCAACATGTGGGACTAATAGTGCTTCAGCGGGTGGTAACATGGCTCAGCTTTTGGTACCTGGCTCAGTAAGGAGACAGCCAGCTAATGTTTGGATTCCCCCAGTGCAGCCGCCAGAAGTACGACCTCATGAACATCCACCTTTAGAACGCCATCAATTAGAACCAAATGTTAATGGTCAGCGTGGGTTTCTACGACCAGGTATCCATCCAGTGGACCAGGCAGAATCTAGTAGTGACGAAAATGATGATGGAAATGTTCAGGGGGCACATGTTGGGCAAGGAACATCTGGGAGAGGTAGACCACGACCTTCTATCAGGCCAAATGCATCAAGTGATAGAGAGCGTAGACTTCAGGTTTTATCAAGAATGACGGAGAGAATTAGAGAACTGTCACGTCAACAAGAACCTAGCGGTGCTACCTCCAGCAAGTCTTCACCATCTCGTAGTTCTGTTACACCTCATATGCTGGATATCAGTCAAGTTATTTCACGCAGGCAGGCAAGATGGTGGCCTATTAACCAGTCTAATGGCTTACCAACTTGTATTGGTTCTCCTCCTCAACCATCACTTCTTTACTCTTTAGTTCTTGGCAGGGGGCATCTTATCATGTTTGGTGGTATCCCACATGATCCCACTGGAGGACAAGGCCAAGAAACTGCATCAAACACTGTGATATTTGTATCAGCACCCTCCAGTTCATATTTTGCTACATAATGATGTTCAGGCTGTGTGTGTACATTTACATTGTACTGTATAAAAAAAATATTGTTTATTCATCAAAGCACTGTAACACAGCACTATATTTAAGATGTTCCACATACAGATGGAAAGAATAAGTAATTGGATATTTCTTTATTGTAGTTATATTTGTGAAGTGTTTAATTATTTTCTTGATTACCTCTAAAGGATAAAGTTCTTTGGGAAAAAGAAAAAAGGGAATTGAATATAACAGTAGAACACCAGAAGGCTGGATACTTAGTTAATTTTTTTTACAGTACTGTACAGTATTATGATTATTTTGCAAACAGATGAGTACACTCTGAAGAGCAGCTGAAGTATTCTGAATACAGTATGTGGTAGTGTAAAGGATTAATGCATTTCATATATGTAGTATCTATTGTTTTCATAAAAAAAATATTGTTAAATATTTTTTATTATTATTACTCCTTTTTACCCCAAGAATAAGCTACATAAATTACCATCAAACTTTTTTGCATTAAATTGTACAAAGTGAGGGTCCCCGGGTTACGAATGGGTTCCGTTCCTGAAGAAGTTCGTAAGTCGGATTTGTACGTAAGTCAGAACACATGCTATGTGCATACTGTAATTGCAGAACAATTTTTAAAATCCCACTATATCATAGCCTAAGTCCTTATATACATCTAAAATCACTTAATTTAAGACAAAAGAAGAAATAGAATGAGAAAATGAAAGCAAATGAAAGTAAAAAATAAGTCATCAGGTAAATAAAATAATAAAAATTTCAAGTTTAATCCCGTTTGTAAGTCGGGGACCCCCAGTACAGTACAGTATTCCCAAATATTTCTTCCACCATTAGTCGTTAATTCCAAAAAAATCATTATATATTTTCTTGTTTATCTAGGGTTATTCATCTTTTTGTGCATATTTTTTTATTCTGCAGGTTGACAAGAATTTTTTTACAATATGCAGCTTTATACTCAACAGTAAGCTAAGTTAAATAAGAAACACATATCACACTTTATGTTGCAGACTTATGGTTCGTGTTTCACTTTGAAAATTTAGGTAGGGGCATACATGAACCTCTGTAACGTATGGTTTTAATTCATACAGTACAGTATATATATTTTTGGTGTCCCCTCTTTTTTCCTTTCCTAGTTTCTCTATGTCTTTTAGAGTGCTCCTGTAGACAGTATTTTTTATACTTATGCAGTTATACAGGTAGTACGGTAGTACAGTACAGCAGTGGTTTACTAAGGTGGGGCAGTCCACCCTGGGGGTGCATCGGAAGAGTTGAAATACCAGTACAAGGCTACAAGCCAAATGAAAAATTTGCTGAAGCGATCAGATATATCAGATATGTCCATATTGAGTGTGACAGTTGAAGTAAGGGAATCATTCTTGGGCTTCTTCCCTGTTGCTGGAAAGACTGCACTGCTGAGCTCACAGAAGATATCCTGAGACATCTGGAGAGAGATGGACTGGACATAAACCTGTGCCGTGGTCAAGGATATGACAACGCTGCCACTATGGCTGGCATTCATGGTGGTGTTCAGTCAAAGATCAGAAAGATTACTTCAAAGGCTTTGTTTGTGCCTTGTGCAAATCATTCTCCGAACCTTTGTGGGGTGCACTCATTTGGTAGCACTTCCTTTATGTGTGACCTTCTTTGGAACCTTGGAGAGAGTCTATTCCTTCTTTTCAGTCTCACCTCATCGATGGGAGGATGGAGAATAGGGGCCTGACAGTCAAAAGACTTTGCCAGACCAGATGGAGTGCTCATCATGATGCCATTGAAGGCAAATTTTGAAAAGTGCTTCAAGCACTGTGTGATTCAAAAGAAAATGTGGATACAAGAGGATCAGCTCTGATTTTGTTGTTTGCTATATAAGATTTCTCTTTTTTGAGTTATCTTTCTTTCTGGTGTGAAGTCCTGGAAGAAGTTGATCTCACACAGAAGTATTTGCAAACAGTTGGAATCAGCCATTGTGAAGCTCCAAGCTTTAAAGCTGTTTCTTGAAAGTCAGCAGAATGAAATTGTGGAGAGGGCCATTCATTATGCAACTACACAGTGTGAGGAAATGCCCCGGTATGCATTTCTATGGAGAGAAGAGGGAGGATGAGGCTCCAAAAAAGGATGCCAGGAGAGATGGCAAAGGATGCTGGACTTGCATTGCCATAGGAAGTGAAAAAGGCTGTTTGATTGCCTTGTTCACTTTCATAAAGAATTTGAGATTATATAAATATATATATATATATATATCATTAGCCCAATAGTACGCGGACTTTTACATACAATCAACACCTCAACCCGCCAGGAGTCGAACCCACGGCCCACTAGCCCATGACGGTGACCGGGGAACGCTAACCGCTGGACCACCAGGATACTAAAAGCAGTCCTAGACTTTGTTATATTTCACACAAAGCCTGTTCAATGAGCTTATGGCGCCGTGAACCTTTAATGGGGACCACCCTTGCCGCTTAGGTGATCAGAGTAACGTTTTACCAAATCCGGCTTTTCATGTCCTGGTGGCCCAGAGGTAACATTCCCCGGTCACAGTCATAAGATCGTGGGTTCGAATCCGGGCGGGGTGAGGTGTTGATTATATGTAGAAGTCCGCTTGCTTTATTGGGCTAATGAAATATATATATATATATATATATATATATATATATATATATATATATATATATATATATATATATATATATATATATATATATATATATATATATATATATATATATATATATATTTTTTTTTTTTTACTTTACTTTGTATATACTTTTCTGTGAGCTGGAACCAATTACCCAATATCGCATTGAAATAATGGATTTGGTTAATGAACGACCTTTTGGATTGAATTGTGTTCATTAACCGAGGGACCACTGTATTACAGGTACCTACAATTAATTCACCAAACAAGAGTCAAGAGTTAGTCTAAGGTATTTCACTGAGGTTACAGTTGAGATGGGTTTATTCCCACACAGTACAGTACAGTGAATTTTTTTACCCTTTTTAGTTTTCTTTTTGATCCAAATAATAATGCTTCAGTCTTTCCAAGATGTAGGGATAATTTGTTGTCTATGAGCCACTGTTTGCGTGACTCCAGTTCAAATGATAACTCTTTAGCTATATAATTTGGAACTTTACCTGACACTAAAAGAACATTGTCATCAGCATACAGCAAAAGTTAACAATAACATTAATGGGCATGTTATTTACATAACACAGGAAGAGCAAAGGTCCTTGGATACTCCCTTGTGGGACTTTTTACTTTTATCCTCTTCGCCACTGATCGTCTCGTTAGCTGCTTGGGCGGTCAATCACGTCTCTGTTACACACTGTTGGCAAGTACTGGGCATGCAGGGACTCCTGAATGTATCTGAACCTGCTCTAGTGTCAGTTAAATCTGGTCTTGAAACAGCTCACACTTAGTGCCATTGCAACATTCTGTGGCAGGTTGTCCCAAGAGTTTACAATTCTCACTCCGAAAAAGTTTGCTCACAGTTTTCTGGACATGCGGCTTCTTCAACCATAGCTGTAACCCCTTGTGGGGCAGGCATCTGCCAGCTCCAGGTATGGACACTCGACTGAGTACAGTAGGATCGGGATATATTGCGACTTTATATAACGATTTTTTATATCGCGGCTACCAAATTATCGACATTTTCCTATATATAGCGATACTTTTTTTTTATTTCGCGAAGGAAATCGGGCAGGAAATATTTAAAATTTATCACAACTACCAAAATTATCGACATTTTCCAATGTATAGCGATAAATTTATTTACAGTAGACTCACAACTTACATGGAGTTGTGTTCCTGGAATCTCACATAAAGCCAAAAACCGTATAAAGTCAGAAACACTTCTAAAAATCCCCTAAATTGCCCCAAAATTATGAGTTGAAAAACTGTACTGTATTGTACTTAAATGTACTCTAAAACAGGGGTTCTCAAACTTGTTTCAACCAAGGACCCCTTATATACCATGACGCATCCAAATATTGTCAATAATCAAAGAATAAATCATAGCCAAAGCATTTGTTCATTTCAACCCAAATCTAAAATATCCTGCAAATTGGAATCGCCAAATCTCTCACAAACGTTAAACGCACTATTTCTCAAAAACTTTTCGCGGTCCGCGGACCCGTTTGAGAATCACTGCTCTAAAAGACTAAAATTTTTATCTCTTGTCGAGGAGAGACTGTATATATACTGTATAAACAAAATTTCTTTGTCCCTATTTTATACGTGCAAGTATGAATACCATGATATATGTGGCCATCTTCTCCCTCTTCTCATGTTCGTTCACCAAACTTTTCGGGCTTCCGCCCCGGGTTTTCTAATTACTCTCAGCATGCAGGCCAGAGTTAAGTTTTTCTCTTCATGACTCTATTTTATTCATGTCCTCAGTAGCGGGTTCAGCCTTTCCAGGCGAACTTTAGCGAGGCTGCCAGTCTTAGTGATCCTTCCGGACGCTGACCTTCCGGTCTTACTAGCAATCTAGAGTTATGTTGGGATGGACCTTGTATCCTCAGTTTGGGTTATATGAGAACCATTCAAGGTGGAATTCTCAACCCAATACATCTTGCTTGAGTAATGGTGAACGATGTTAGCCAATGGAGCGCTATGGTAGCTGCATAGCTTTGTCAACTCTTCCTGATGACTTGATGCTCACTCAGGCATTATCGCTGTGCACCCTGATTGGCAACAAATAGAGAACTTGGTGATCCCTCAAAATATAAATGCTCTAAAATGAAGTTAGCTTGATTAAGAAACAAAGTTCATTGAGCTGAGGGATAATTGAGATAAGAGAAGGGAGAGGTGTATGATATAGTGAGTTAGTTGTTTGTGATTGTCACACTGGTGACTTATATAACAATAAGAGATATTAATGAAATAACTTACTAAAATGTCACAGTTACGAGTCATATTAATTATGTTTGGGAGAAAATGTAATCTCTCTTGTATTATTATGATGATACAATGTGACTCATGGTGTTCTTCCTAGTTTAGATGAGTGAAGTGCAACTGGAGGATGAAGGACAGTTGTCTGGACTGCTAGATGATGGAGGAGACCATGGAACGGTCCCTGGGGAACTAGTGTTGAGTGAGGAGCTACAAGGACTGGAGAGCTCAGCTCATACACTACATACAAGGAAATGTCCATCAGTAGAGGATGTGAATTCAGTAGTAGTAGTTTCACCCAGGACCCAAGGGGACCTTACTACATGTAATTATCAAGGATGTAGAGCCACTTGGATTACTGAGTTAGATCCTCATTTGGCTTGCATAATTCATAGCAGCTGTGTCTCAGACAACCTGTTTTCACCATTGGATTGTGTAGTTTGTTATGATAATTTTTTTTAAATTAACCAAGCTGCAGGAGATAAGAAAGAATTATTGCAGATCCAAATTTAAAACAGATGGAATAAAGCCTTGAAGAATAAATTTCTAAATGTAAAACACTGGAAAGATCCCAAGTTGGCAGAAAGTTTAGAATTATGGGTGATAGGTAAGAGACTTAATCCCCCAATTATACCAACCTGCTTCTACTAAGAAAAGTAGGGTTTTCTTTTATTTAAAATTTTACAATTTACATATTGTATATACATAAATATTACATATTAACATATTTGTCAGTGAAATATTTGGATGACTTTTCTTTTAAAATACACTTGATCATCCATTTATTATAATACAGTATATCCTGCCTTTAATAAAGGCTCTAGTCTCCTTAACATTATCATTTTCCTTCCTACTTAACCACATACAGTAAATATAATCTGACATTAGCATGATCATTGTATTCTTATCCTTATTATCACTACAGTTAATATTAAACATTAAGAAATGCAGAAATAATTTGCTATTGACATTGCAGACTGTATTCAAGAAATTTTTAAACCATTTAATTACAGGTATCTCTTTGTTATGGAAACAGAAGCAAAATACATGTACATAATTGATATTCTACCTCACCACATCTTACACAACTATCATCTTGTTTAATGTTTAACATTTTTAGTCTCTGATTTGTTGGTAGAGTTTCATGAATATACCTATATATGAAGCCTCTCTGGTGAGGATCCATATACCGGTATTTACATGGAATATTTTCCCAAATAAAAGGCAAGTTATGATGCATTGTTAACCTTCTTAGGGTATTGATTGCATTACTATAATAAGTTGGAGACAAGTAGGAAACATTATCTGAAGGTTTCATTTCTAATAGATAACTGGTCCTTATACTTGTATAATATGGAGTTAAAGATTTCCTCTTTTCATGGTCTGAAGTAATTTTCATGAAAGTTGTAAATAATATAGCAGCTGCTTTACAAAACACATTAACTACTCCATTACCTCCTTGTTTGACAGGTAAATACAGAGTTTGTCTTTTAATTGGCTGGTACATACCACTCCATATGTATTTAAAAATACATGATTCAATTTTCTGTGAGTATATTTTATTTAAGGGAAATGTATGGGATAGGTACCATACCTTGGACAAAACTTTTGAGTTAACAATAATTGCTTTTTGGTACAAAGATAATTTTCTGTTTGATAAACAATTAACAGTAATGGTGATATTTTCCAAGATTTTGTTCCAATTCATATTAACTGTGTTCATAATTGTCATAATATACTGTATAGTGCCTAAAATTCTGGAATATTCTGCTGATCTCATCCACAGCACAGGCCATAAATCTCTCTTCTTCGATTCACCCAAGCCCATAATACTTGTTTTATCTTTGTTTAATTTAGCACCTGTTGCTTCCTCAAACCTTTCTATGTCTCTGCTAACCTCAATTATGGACTGTATGGGAATTTTTATGTTGTGTAGTAACTGTGGGGGAATTATTCTGGCAATGCTGTTTACTGATAAATAAAAAGGTTCTTGGAAAAATATATAGAGAATCATAGAAAGAGAGCATCCTTGTCTTACTGATCTTTCAATCCTGAATGACTTACTTTGTATGCCATTAACCAAAACCTTACTCTCACAATTTCCGTACAACATTTTAATCCAGTCTACATAAACATTGTTAATGCCTAATTTTTCCATTACTCTAAATATAAATTTAATATCAATTCTGTCAAATGCTTTTGACCAATCTAAGTTTATCATGGCACAGTTTTGGTTCTCACTACTGAAAAATTGCACTACAGGTGCTCCCCGACTTACGACGGGGTTAGGGACCCAAATCCAGGTCGTAAGTTGGAATGGTTGTAAGTCCAACACACTGTAGATAAAAAAATAAAATAAAAAACATAAAATCTACAATGAAATACAGTACAGTAAAAGTAATAAATAATGGGGAATGGATACAGTGTGACTGAGCACTTACCTTTAATGTGGTCAGCTGAATGCACACGGGGCACCCATAATTTTCTATTTACAGGTATACATAGAGACTATATTAATTGGATGAAGCAGAGGAGGAGATAGGGATGGGTGGGTCATCAATGTCGCTTTCTTCAGACAGGTTTATGTACTGTGGAAACTTGCTGGTTGAAGGTATTGGATCATCTTGAGGGAGTGAAGAGGCAGCACTGCTGGGGCGTGAGGAGACAGCACTGGGGGGACTTCTTAAAATAGATGTCCAATTTAGACTGCACAGTTTGCTTTTTCTTTTCATTATAAATTTCTCTGTAGCAAGCAAGTGCATCTTGGATCATTCTGTCAACTTTGGCAAAGCGCTCATAATTTTGATCCATGCCATCAAACATTTGCATCCCTTTATTAATTGTAACAAATGCCTCTGCCATTTGCTTCACTGAAAACTTTTTGGGGGGGTGCAGGTCCTTCTTCTACATTTAGACTCGCTTCTTCCTCTGCATCTTTGTGTGCTTCCAGTTCAATGACATCTTTGTTACTGAGCTCTTCTGCTACACTTTCAACCAACTGTTCAACATCGTCATTATCAATTTCTAACTCAAGCTGTTTACCTAACTCCACTATCTTGTTACTAATATCCGAAATAACTTCATTTTCATTAAATCCTCTAAAACTGTCCATATATCTTTTCAGGACTTTCTTCCATATTCCATTCATGCAATGTTTTGTAACCTGATCCCATGCTGCACTAATGTTCTTTATAAATGACAAAACGTTGTACTCCTTCCAAAGCTCTCTGAGCGTTTTCTCACCTTCAGTAGCAGCAACAGCCTGATCGGAGGTCGTACGTAAATAATACGCTTTAAAGGCAGCAATAGCACCTTGATCCATGGGTTGGATGACAGAGGTAGTGTTAGGTGGAATGTACACTACCTTAACATCAGGGTGCATGTCGTCCAGGTGTGGTGGGTGTCCCGGAGCATTATCCAAAATCAGCAAAATCTTGAATGGAATCCGTTGTTGCAGACAATACTCCTTGGCTCGAGGAATGAAACAATTCATGAACCAATCCTCAAACAGTACAATGGTCATCCAGGCTTTCTTGTTACTGCGATAAAACACTGGCAGTGTGTGCTTGCTGACATGTTTAAAAGCCCTGGGGTTCTCTGAATGATAGATCATGAAGGGCTTTAGCTTGAAACCAGCAACATTCCCCCCAACAGAAGTGTAATTCTGTCCTTGAATGCCTTGAATCCTGGCATTGTTTTCGCCTCTTTGTGGATGTATGTCCGCTCAGGCATGCGCTTCCACAATAATCCAGTCTCATCCACATTGAATATTTGCTCAGGCAAATAATTCCCTTCCACAATCACATCATCTAACTCCTCCTTAAAAGCTTCGGCAGCACCAACATCGGCACTAGCTGCCTCTCCACTCACCTTAACATTGTGTAGACTGTAGCGTTTTTTAAATCTATCAAACCACCCATGACTTGCTGTAAAGGTTTGCTCGCATTCATCTCCTGCCTGCTCCTTCAGGCTTTGGAACAGGCTTCTTGCTTTAGCCTGTATGGTTAGAAGGCTTAAGGGTACACGCTTCTGTATTTGGTCTTCTATCCATATCACCAATAATTTTTCCATATCGTGAATAGGACCTTGTCTTTTCTTCGAAATTATAGTCCCCTTTATAGGTGTTGTTCCTTTCACTACATCATGAATACGTTCCTTGTCCTTCAGAATAGTGGATATGGTCGAGTGCGAGAAACCTAGGTCGCTTGAGATTGTTGCTACAGTTTTTCCATTCTCATATTGCATTATTATCTTCATTTTCATCTCAAAAGTAATTGCCTGTCTCCTTTTCTTCTGAGCACCAGCAGCACTCTCACTTGTTTGCTTTCCAGTCATTATAAAGTCAATTAAATACGATGATAACGTAAGTACACAGCGCGATCAGTATAGGATATGATAGCCAAACACCAACTAAGCGCTGTACTGAGTGTAACCATGCGGTGACCCTAGCCACGCTCTCGCACGGGACGGAAACGTTTCTGTATAGAAAATGCGCGCGTCATTTGAAAAAAATTTTGGTCACGACTGCGGCGGTCGTATGTGCGGACGGTAGTACGGTCAGAGCAGGTCGTAAGTGCGGATTGACGTAAGTTGAGTAAGTCGGGGACTACCTGTATATCCATAACCATGATATTACAATCTATTATTGACCTTCCTTTAATACAACAGTACAGTAGTCCCTCAGTTAACGAATGGTTCGATAAACGAAATTTCGGTTTGCGAATTACCTCCCATAAGGATCTTCCATTCGGTTAACGAACAAAACTTCGATTAACGAAATCCTTACGAACATCACGTTTTGTTGTGAGCATCAGCTGATGGGCTAGTCTGCCAATTCAGTAATCTGTTCTATGTTTACATTCGTTTCCAGTGGAGTAAATATAAAAAAAGTTGTGCTCTAATATTTTTGCATTTTTTATATTAAAATTACTGTATTAGTAATCTTAACATTTATTTAACATGTTAATAATATATGCAGTACAGGGAACTAGTTTTTTGTGCGCCCATCAGACGCTTGACTCAGCCACTAGGCGTCAGTTGGGTTTTGTTGACAGTGGAGTGAACATCTGTTTTGTTGGTGTCTTAATATTTTTGCACTTTTCTTTGAAATTACTGGTCATTCTGAAATTTAGTTAACATATTGATAATATATAGCACAGTGCAGTGTTGATTTAAATAAAATGATCTTGAATTACACCGAGTGAACTTAAAATTTTATTGGTAAAATGACAGCATCAAGCATGGGTCCCATGAAAGGTGATTTCTCCTCCATCCCCACTTCTTTCTGTTCTCACTTCTCCTCCACCCCCACTTCTAATTCCCATCATCATCATCAACCAGGAACCTTCTACATACTCACCTCAAAGTAAGTGTACTTTACTGCATTTTTTTTTACTGTATGTACTTTTCTGTGAGCTGGAACCAATTACCCTCCATTGAAACAATGGATTCGGTAAACGAACTACCCTCTGGAACAATTGTGTTCGTTAACCGAGGGCACTGTACTGACAAAATTTTTGTTTGTAATTCCCTTTAAATGGCTGACAAGTGTAAAAGTGAGAGTTCTTGTGGTGCTGAGAAGAAAAAGAGACACCCATTTTAGAATTTCTATGTATTATTTTCGCCTTTTCAACTTACGACCTGGTTAATGGGATGGAATCCCATAGTAAGTCGAGGAGAAACTGTATATAACCCAGGTAAAAAAGTCATTCAAGACATCGTCATCGTCATATAAGACCCACCAATTCCCCTGTGTGTGTGTGTGTGTGTGTAATAATAAATAATAATAATAATAATTAATGGTTTATTAGATAACAGGGCAGCCACAAGGCTGAAAATATACAATAAACAGTTTCCTCTATTCTTATGTTCTTGTATGTGTCGCACTCATTAACAATGAACCGTCATCAAAGTGAGGTCATCATCTTTCTCAATGTCCCGACTTTGCTGTTATACCTAGGTGCTAAGGGCCGCTCCCTCACTACAGCTGCAGATGTTTAGCACATCCACCATGTGTTGGGGATGGTTCTTGCTCCCCAAGTGATGTAGTTGGGAATTCATAATTACTCGACTGGGTGGAGTAGGGAGTCCTCATTTCTCTTCTGATGTAGTGTTGGTGGGTGTATGGCGGACCCTGGGTGTGTCAGGTCACCATTGACCGCTAAGCACTGATTGTCATTGTAACAATTGCTTCTTTCTTTCGAGTTGAAATTTTCACTTTAGTATATCAGTTGTGGGTTGATCGTCAATCTTTACACTGTAATGTTGGTGGGAGGATGTTGACAAATCCAGGTGGAAGAGGAGATGGGGAAGGTCCAAGACACCAGGCTGGCAGCAGTCTCCATGGCCTAAAAGACCACGGCACCCTAGTGGATAGCATTGAATACAGTGTAGTGGATACTCTTCCCTACAACTGCCAATTTGTCGCTTACCAGCCATCCAGCGGCGAGTTCCTCAGACCAAGCCTCCCGTTCAGATTGCGCGGTGATTAGCCAGTTACCGCCTTTCACCTCAGCCAATCAGCAGAGCCGCTCACTTCCGGCAGAATCATAAATACCCCCAGCCTCGCCATGAAGGTTATTCTACTCAACGCTCTCAAACAGACAAGACCTCCTCTCTACAAGCTCCTCACCACACAGCAACTCCATCGCCGGCGGGAGCGAGGGCCGCCAGGCAGCGGCGGAGGAGGTGTAGCTTGCTGCGGCTGTAGCTAGAAGAGAGAGGTCACCACGAGGTCAGGTCTTAAATAGGGGAGGTAGGCGTGGCTTAGTAGTTGACCTCCGCGATGTATGGCGGCGCTGGTTGACCCAGACCACGAGGAATACACTGGGGAATTCGCGGGGTCGGCTACTCAGCGACAAACAGCGTTTGTAGGGGAGAAATCCACTACACCCTCGCCTGGCTGGCTCCAATCTTGAGCTGTGACCTCTTGTGGGGCGAGCGTCCGCCATCTCCAAGTAAGGACACTCGACTGAGTAGTGCCCTTTGAGATGCTTATACATCTCAATTAGGTCGCCCCTTGCCCGTCTGTAGTATAAGCTAGGCAAGTTCAGGCGCTCCAATCTCTCAGGGTAGTTGAGGTGCCGAAGTGCAACCAGCAAGGATCCAGCTTCATCTATTTCCCTCCCTATGGAATTTCATGCCCCTATGGTTTGTAATCGCCTCGTTTACTTTGATTTTGCAGTCAGGGCAACACGAGGAACAGCCTTCATGCTTAGCCGCATTATATATCGTCCTACTGAACGCCGTTTAGCCCAGGTTTCCTTCTGTTACAACCAGATAGACCGCCCAAACGGCTAGTAACGCTGATAAGTGGCGAAAATTATATTAAAAACAAATTCATGCTGACCAATCGTGAACTTGAATAACTATTTTACTGAATAAGCACCTATTTAAGATTGGTCTATCCACGGATGATTTATAGAAAATCTTTGATCTAAAGAGATGAGGGTATGCTTCCAACTCCGAAGTCTGAATCAGGTCTCCAACTGAAATTCCAGATTCAGATTCATTCTCCGTAGTTATTGGCAGGCGTCCACGGTGCTTCAGACTGAACCTGTACAGTATATAGCTTCGTCGAAATGATAATACACGCACTCTTTCATCATCAACCGATTAATTATTGCTGTATTATATTTCTGCACATATTGTTGTCTAGTTTATTACTCAAATAATAATAAAATTTACTCTTATAATTTAAAATAAGTATATGACGCCATATTCTTTGGAACTACTTTCCCGATTCCTCGAGTCTGAATCCAAATTTTCTATCAGAATTGACCCTTCCTCTTGCATGCTATTTTTTGTTGTTGTCCATTAAAGGCAATACAATCCTGATCAAACAGAATTGGAGAACATAAACTGTTTTACAAATGCGATTCGATTTTTTATAACAACAATAACAAAGTGTTACCAAGGTCAGTATCTAGTTACGCATTAAGATTACATGGAAGTTTTGAGGAGTCTTTATTAATATGGGCATGGGTAAACATTTGATAGTGTTAAAGCAGTGTAGTTAATAGGATAGTGAAGAATTAGGAAGTGTTAACTAAAACAATAAAGTATGGTGAGTGTTTGTTTAGCAACACTGGAGGTGTGTTTATTGTGGCGTCTATAGTGGAGCATTTCACCTCCTGTCGTCAACAAAGTGTGCGACGAAAAGAAAAAAAAAGTGAACACCAAAACAAAATCTGAGATAATTATACAGTAATTGTTGTACGATGGAGGTAGATGAAGACCTGGAGGCGAGTCTCCTGCGCCAGTTTAACTGCATGTTAACCACTGACAAGGAAGTTTTGATAAAGGACTTACAGACCCTTGTTGGTGCGCATCTCAATGAACACTCTGCTCGGTTTTATCTGGAGATGACAGATTGGTGAGTTATTGCTAGTTTTTTTTTACATGCAAAATGATTTGTTGGCCATTAGAGAATAAACCAGTATGTAGATTCACTGATTACATAATCAAAGGTCTATTAGGTTACACATATTCTTGGATGTTTATTTACATTTTTCTTTCCAAAGTTGGTATTTTGTTGTGAACTGATACTCATATAAATACAGTTTGGCTATGCAGTTTTGCTGTCAATTTCTTTTAAAAGATAAAATGGAACCAGTAAACCTTACTGACCCAAAGTAACTCAACTAAAATATGGTACAAGATCTTTGGTTTGTTTAGTTTTGTTATAACTTCATTGAAAAATTGGATAATTTATGATGGCACTGCTACCACCAGGAGGAGTTGCTCAATTACATTTTTTTTCCCACGAGTGTTCTTATCATTGTAGTAAGTACAGGGTGTCTATAATTTATTCGGCTAATATGGAGGACTTCACAGCCGCTTCCCCCGTCTCAGTAACAGTAAGTTCACCCACGACAGGTGTTAAGTTATGCTTGGTTAGGTTAAGGCTAGGTTAGGTTAAGGTTAGGTTAGTTTAGTTTAGTTTAGTTTAGTTTAGTTTAGTTTAGTTAGTTGGGTATTATTGCATTTTCGCACCCCACATTCCTACCCTTAATCTATTATCATATTCGAATAAGACGTCTAATTATAAGATAATTTTCATCTATTACATTACCATCGCAAATGTATAATAACGGAGATAGCGTTTCCAAATTTTTCTCTATTTCTTCCATTAATCTTTTACCATTATCGCCTGCCTCAACTCCCACACTGCGTGTCTCCTTCATAAATCATCACGCGCATGCATTCCCGTACATGTCATGCGGCCAACCAAAAGCGTATTTTTTTGGGGGGGGGGCAACCAATTAAAATGATTTGTGGTTTAATTCGCGGTATTTTTGGCCCAATCAAATTCGATTTTTATTTTGGGTCTCATATTTCCAATTTCAAATTCATTTCCGACCATGGAAGTCTGTGATGGGTGTCACTTAAATTATATGGAGCTGATTGCGAGTTTTTTGGGAAAAAACGAAGAAACTATAGCATTTTTTAGATCTCATGGTGTTCTCCCGACCTCAGTAAAGTGTCCTAAGTTCAAGAACGAATGTAAATATCATCAAGACCAACATATGTGGCATTGTGGTAACTCGTCCCTTATCCCAAAGACAAAGAAGAGACCGCCAATAAGGTAAGAAATAAGTGATTCCATCATATGGTGAGAGTCAGTTAGGTTTGGTTTATGTTTTTCTAGTGTTTTTCTTCTCGGAAAACGCCTAAAAAAAATAAAAATAAATAAAAAACCCGACCAATTTCCGACGGAAATGAAGGTCATAATCGGTCTAAACACACATAAATTCACTGCATATTTTATTCTCTGCATTAAAGCAAATGTTAAGAAGATATTTTTTCATTTGGAAAATTTTTAAATTTAGTCATTCATTTTTTTATGGTAAAAAAAAGTAATAACTACAGTATATTAGGATCAGGGAGTAGTTTAACCAGCAGGTATATCTTCTCAAGCTTAGTCCTAAATATGGAGTCTAAATATTTTAATCAAAGCAATTAAACTTTCACATGTATGAAATTTGAGAGCACATGATTTTGGGGGCTTTGTAGCATCATTAACCTTCCTGAGAAGCATATCCCTTTAAAATATTATTTAGAAGGGGTGACAGGTGTACAGCAGTGATCTCTATAAGGCATTCCTGGTACTAAGAGATAATAGAAGAATGTTTTGGTGTTGAGGAGCTTGTAAAGTAGTTGCCTGCCACGTGAGGTGATGGTGTTCAGTAGCATCAGAGTTTATTTTCCCACCTCCCATTTCTCTTATTGGTTTTTAGATTTGCAGGCCACCTTGATCTAATACGGGTAATAAATGAAATAATGACCCTAGAAATCTCACTTAATAACCAAGTCAAAACAAGTGGCATGGACCCTTCCCTCTTCTCTTGGGATTCTGTCATGGAGTTTTGCTGAATATTGTACTCTGTAAATCCCAGGTAGTGGATGACAGTAAGGAAAACTGTACAGTAGCTGTAGCACCTAGAACTGTTTACCTCTTACCCCTGAGTGAAGCTTTTGCTTCTAATTTCTCTTGGAACATCTTCTTGACCTTGTCTGTTTGGGACAAGGTTATTATATCCTTTCACCACCACAACCTTCTGCCACCTTAGGTTTCTTGCCCACAAATTGCTGTTCAGTGCCACAACACCAGCAAACCCATACATTGTAACACAGATTACTACAAGAACAGCCTTGCTCCAACTACAGTGCTTATATTGTGGAACTCATATTTGATTAAAATAATTCTTGTATATATTGACTCTACATTTACTTTTTGAAGTAGATACGCTCTAAAAGCCTGAGTCCCACAACCCTTTCTCTCATTATCCTCCATGTTACTGGGGGTATTAATATACCATGCACAGTTTGTCTTTTGTGTATTCTCAGCTTTTGGCTTCTTTATTTAAAAGAAGGAATTACTGTTATTATTGCAGTATTACTTCTTCTTGTTAGTACAGTACTCTACTTACCGTATGTAAAATTGTTCTTCATAATTGAGCAGGTCTTAGTAATTTACACTCCCATGATCCAGATTTTCCACTGTGTCAGAGGCAACTACAGGTACCAGATTCATCTGGATTTTACTTGGATGCAGTACACTCACTGCTTGCAACAAAAATGGCAACCTCTGCCAGGACATGCTTAACAGTGTTTATCTCTTACATGTCATTCAAAAGGCTACATAGGCCATAAAAAGAACCAACAAGATTAAGAGCATCCTCTTACTTATCCTGTGGTAGACATCCAAATCACTGTCAGCATTCCCACTGCTTGTAGTTTCTTTTCCTCATCTATAGTTAGCTGTTTATCTTAATGCAAAACAATGAGAGTGCAACCAACTTCATCTGGATGCCTCTGGACCTGGCTTTTGGCATGAATCTTGTAAACAAGATGATTCCTTTGTTTAAATTAACTCTTGAAAGTTCTGAGAAATATATCAAGTAATTTTTTATTTGGAATGCTTTTGATAAGTCATTAACCTTACCAAACCATAACAAATATCTCAATTAGGTTGAAACATGATCTTTATTTTACTACATTTCCTACTGTACCTAATAATGATGTCAATGGAATTTTCTCTCTTTCTAGGAACTTGCAAGCAGCTGTTTGTGCCTACTTCGACCTGCAGTCATTCAACAAGCTTCCACAAATGACTTTTGTTAAAGATATTACAATTGGGGAAGGGGAAAGTGTTCCACCTAGCACAAGGTACTTCAGTGTTTGTCCATGTGTCCCAGCCATGATTATTTATATAATCACTATTGTTGTAGTTTTCACTTATTGTAAGTTTCAAGGGTATAGAGCACCATTTGCTACTTGATAATGATTAACAAATGAAAAAAAAATACTGGAAATTAACATGCATAAGGTACCATGGTTGCTGCTATTGTAATAATGTATGAAGACAAATATTTTAATCTTAGTTCTGTAGGCTTCAACCATTTGTATTAAGTTTAGCTTTTAGCTGTGTTAAGGATATTATTTATTTCACAGCAAAACTAAACATTTAAAGCCTTCACCAATTTATGTTTTCAGAAACTTTATTTTATGACATGTGAGATCTGATTTGTTAAACACTCTGGCAGATTATGCCAGTAGCTGGAAGGCTTGATATGCTTATTGGCAGGATAAACTATCCAGACAGACAAGGTCAGGTATTGTTTTTACTGTAAGCAGCACTTTCTCATCCAGAAGCTCAGGATCAAATGTTCAATCCCATTTCAACTTGTGATTGGCTTAGGTTAGGAGGGCAAAATGTGCTTAGTAGACATGATCTTCAAGTCCCTAGAGGCCATGAAAACTTCATAAATAAATCTTAACAGTTCATGCTGCCTCCCCATGCTAACAAAACCTTTTCCTCCTGTTGTCAATCTTCACTTGTCTTTCCTTGGGATTAATACTGTTCCATAGTGAACATATATCTTGTCTTGATTTACAGCACAGTGCAGGTACAATATTTCCTATATTGGTCTTAGTTTGATTACACAAATACCGGTACTTTTCACAATGCCCATGATATTGGGGCTCAGGTGAAGGACTTTTCTATCAGACAGGCTCTTAGGAATCTTCTTCCAACACTCAATGTGATTAGTACATGGAGCTGACACATTTTTTGGAACTGAGTGTCTTTGTGATTTACTCAATTAAATTAACATTTCAAACCATATTGGGAGCACTTTATATGCAGTACAGTGCAGCCAGTCCTCGGGTAACGAACGTTCGACTTTCAAACATCCGCTGATACGAACGAGGTTCAACTTTAAATTTACAGTATTTTATTTACTTGACTTATTTTTTTGCTTTCATTTATTTTTTTCATTTTATTTCTTCTTTTTTCTTAAATTAAGTGACTTGAGATGTATATGAGGACTTAGGATATGATTGTTCTTTAAGTACAGTAAGCGCATAGCATGCGTTTTGACTTACGTACACTTTACGCTGTCAATTGAACCCACGGCGGTCCACGGAAAGCGAGAAACGCTTAAAGTGAACAACATAACATATGGGATTAATTGAAATAGAGACCGGGCCGACCCCCAAACTCCACTTTTTCCCGACCCAATACTTACGTTTTAGTAAAAATAACATCTTAACTTTATGATGGTATGCACACACACAAAATATAGAAGGGAACAATCAATAAGAGAATAATATACTGTAGGTTAGGTTAGAAAAAACAAGGTTAAGGTTAACACTTACGTTTGTAGAAGAGATGGGTCGGCGTACGGGAATGGAGGCTGGTTCCGAGGCAGAGGGCAGGCTACTGGCCCTCAGGTGAATCTTCATCACTGTCATCCACACTTATTAGTGCCTCCCTGACAAATCCCTCAAAGTCACCATCACTGTCACTGGCTTGGGCTGGCTGTGGTGGGTTGCGGGCAAAGAACTCGGCAATGCTTTGCTGACGGCTGGTGTTGATGTTGTCGTGATACACCTTGATGTAGGGCTCCATAGTCTGCAACAGCTGGGTGGTGAAGACTTCATATCGGTTATCGTCAGGGTCGTCGGAAAGGAGGAACTTGAGTTTCTCAACACACTCGATGGCACCCCTTACATTACTATGCGATAACTTGCGTTATTCTTGGAATGACGCACCACCTGCCTCTTCACTGAAGTCATCATCATATAACATCTCGTCGGCAGTCACATCAGGATCCCTTATCACCTCCAGCTTCTCTGGCAAGGTCCACTGCTACTGCAACAGTCTGAACCTCACCAGTCACAGATTGACTCTGCCTCCCACCTGGAATACCTTGCAACACATGTCTCCATGCGTGACGAACCTTTGCTACAGACAGCTGATCCCATGCCTCCACCAAGAAGTCCACAGCTTTCTTGACGTTGAATTTTCTTCAAAAACTGTTTCACAAGTACTTCTTGCTCTGCCAACTGTTGTTCCTCATCCTCGTCGCTCTTGCTATCGGTGTCATCCAGGTTATGCAACTCATCCTTGGTGTTGGTGTAGTCGTTCAGGAGCTTAAATTTCTTTGCAGAGAATGCAGCTTTCACATTACAGATCAATTCTTGGTCCATGGGCTGTATTAATGACGTAGTGTTGGGAGGAAGGAAGGCCACTTTTATGTTGGGGTGACGATCTAACAGTAGGGGCGAGTGTCCTGGTGCGTTGTCAAGCAGCAACAAAATGTTGAATGGAACATTCTGTTGCTCACAGAATTTCTTCACGTTGGGAACGAAACAGTCATCAAACCAGGAGAGGGACAGAGTAGAGAACATCCATGCTTTACGTGCAGTCAGTCAGTGGACATTTAGCTTGGTCGTGTCCATGCTCTTGTAGGCGCGCGGCTTGCGTGCTGTGTGGATCACCGATAACTTGAGCTTACAGGTACCGGAGGCATTGGTGGTAAACAGGACAGTGATGCGCTCCTGCAACTTCCGGCCCCGACACCTGCTGTCATTCTTCACAACGAAGGTCTTGGAAGGTAGCTTTTTCCAAAAAAGACCAGATTTGTCCATGATAAACACCTGGTCGTCGATGTACTGTCCTTCCTCCATAATCTCACGTAAAAACGGAGGAAAATCCCTAGCCGCAACACGGTCAGCACTAGCTTCTTCACCACCAATGTTTATGTTGGTGATCTTGTTCCTCTTCTTAAATCTCTGCAACCACCCAGAGGAAGCATTGAAGGGTTTGGGCTCTGCAATTCCCATCTTACGTGACACTGCTGCATACAGTTCACATGTGCACTCCTTAACAGAGCGCACCATGTTTCGTCGCGCCTGACGAATCAAGTAGCTCACAAGTAATTTCTCCATCTTGAGAAGCACCTGGTTGTGGCAATACTTGATCATAGAAGCACCTGTAGACTTTGTGATTTTCATGTGTTCTTTAATCTTGGCTGCATCTTTCTTAATAGTACGACTCGTAGATTCGTTGACGCCATGCTGGCGCGCGAGATCAGCTTGACGTGTTCCTTTCTCCAAATCTTGAATGATCTGGTATTTCACTTCGTAGCTTAGGGCACGGCGTGTCTTCTTGGGCTTAGGGCGGCTGGGTCCAGGTAAGGAAAGGTTTCTCTCTGGTGGCGGTGGTGGTCCGGCGGAAGCCATTTCACAGAACAATGGATGCACGTATACACGGGGTGACCTGGAGGGATGAAACTAGCGCGGCAGCGTCCTCTTTCCTCCCTCTCTCCCTCCCCCTCTCCCTCCCCGGGTGGACACGTCATATTAATTTAAACCAATTACAGCTAGCAGCAGAGGGGGGTAGGGATGCATGGCCAATCACAGTCCGATATGTCATATGACGTCAGTGATAACGCAACAAAGACACACTGTGCAACCTTACAGCGCAGCTTGCCCAGGCGGAGGGAGGGAGGGAGGGAGGAGGAGGAGGAGGAGGAGGAGGAGGGAGAGGCGCGGCAGGCGGGAGTGGGTGGCGGGTGGGGCGAATCTAAAAATAGCGTCTCGAGCCGGACACTCTGCGCGTATATGGGTAGATGAACCGCGTTAAGTGAAAGTTCGGTTCTGGCGAGGCACCGCGTATATGAGAAATCGCATTAAGTGAAACCGCGTAAAGCGGGGTACAACTGTATATATAATTATTATTTGGGGGTATAATGTGCAATTTCTGGAAATTCTGAGAAAATTTTCCCAGTACTGTACCTGGAAAATTTTGGGGATGGGTTTTTACCAGCTTTGAGGAAGTCGTTTCGTTACCCGGAATTCTCTCATTCCCGAAAATGCTCTGCACCAATTGTACTGTATTGCAAAAAGTGTCATGCAAGAGCAAAGTAGCCTGTGCGTTGGGTGGAGAGAGACAGCCTACATCATGGGAGAGAAAGAAAGAAAGAAAACAATATATTATGAAGAGAAGAGGGAATAGAGAAGGCAGAGGAGACACACAATAGGATGGCTTGGAGGCTTTTCTTATTTGGCTATCCCATTAGACTAGAGGGAAGTTCCTGGAGGAGTGAAGCATTGCAGATAAGAAAAACAAAAAACAAAATGGACTGTTTTAAAGTTGAATAATATATGGAGGATTTTTATTTATTTTTTTCAGATTCATAAAAACGTGGCGTATCCAGAATACGGGTGAGGATGGGTGGCCAAGTGGTTGTAGTCTGATATTCACTGGTGGGGAGCAACTTGGTGCACCATCACATGTATCCGTTTCATCTCTAGGAGCTGGGGAAGTTGCTGATATTTCAGTAGAGATGGTATCACCATCTCAAACTGGCTTATATTCTTCCAAATGGCGGATGACTACTGCTCAAGGGAATTTTTTTGGAGGTAAATATAAAGATATTATAATTTTTTTTTCTTTTATGGTTGATATATGTATACACCTATACTCAACCCAAGATGTTTCTCTTTAGTTGTTGAGCAATTTAGTTATATAATGAACTAATTGGCAGTGTTATCATATTTTACTAATAACAGACTGATATTAATGTGCCTTCCATAGTGACAGTTGGCTAACAGGATTACATTGTTTAGTATGTCGTCTCCATAACATATTAGGGTTGGTAGTGTGTACAACTGACATTTCCATTGTTTTTAAGAAGTTTTGTGAGACTTGGTTTCCTCAAGATTTATGCTGCCCCCCAAAATTTATCTGGTGACTAAGATATTTCTTGTATTTACTTTGTAAAAAACTACATCAGGTTAAGAGCATTGGTAGGTCAGGAGGGGCGCAGGAGAGGCTATGGTCAGCCTATCCTTTGGTCTACTGCAATCTACATTATTAAGCTGTAAATAATCTGTTAACAAGCACATGCATAGATAAACCAATGAATAAAACACAGACATTCCATTATCATGTTGGCAGTATTAATGTATCATAAGTTGCTGTACATATGTCCCATGTCCCTGCATTAGAGGTGCACTCAATGTTTATCAGTAAAGAGCCTTACTCATTAAGTGTAATATGTAATTTCTTATTGATACTTTAAATGACACATAAGAGTTCAGTCTCTCCTCGACTTATGACGGGGTTCCGTCCCGACGACCAGGTCGTAAGTCGAATTGGTCGAAAAGGCGAAAATAATACATAGACATTCTAAAATGGGTGTCTCTTTTTCTTCTCAGCACCACGAGAACTCTCACTTTTATGTTTGCCAGCCATTTTAAAGGGAATTACAAACGAAAATCTTGTCGGTACACAGCGCGATCACTAACGTCGGTACTAGAAAATACGTAATTTGTAAAATATTTTATATGACCACAGTGGTCGTATGTCCGGGTTGTCGTAAGTCGAGTATGTCGTAAGTCGAGGAGTACCTGTATATCAGAATTTAAAAACATCCCTTAACCTACTAACTCAAGATAAGTTTTGATAAAATCAATCCTATTAATGAGTAATGATTATACCACTGCTCTAGCTAGCCTTGACCTAGCACCCACACAGTGAGCCCAGTGCCACCACACCACCCGAGCATGTAACTATTAATTGATAGTTACACATTGCAATCAACAAGTGTTACAGTAAAACCCCCTAATTCGAAATCACTCATAATTCATGATGTTTTGCTGATATGAAATATGTTACAAATTTTGTAATTATTTGGTAAAACCTTGATAAATCGGACTTCAATATATCGGAATATGCTTTTTTTGGACTCTGGGGGTGCTCTGATCTCCAGAAGTACTTAAAAAATATATTTATGTACATATTTTAAGAAATGGGAAAAAAATCTTATGAAAAGAACAACACTTGCTCACTGAATACTGTACAGTGGTCTAATCAGATTTGCTATAGGACTACCAAGAACTAAGAGACTGCATATGTAAGCAGGCTGGGAAGGAGTTGATCGAGTGTTGCAACATTTTTCAGGTTTATTTATTTATTGATTCAGTATTATGTTCTCATATGATCAGTGTCGTATGGTTTATGGTTCATCATAGTTAATATAACATCTTCAATAATAGAGAAAAATACAAGATGTACAGTAATTTGTAGTATGACTTAAAAATAAAAGGATAAGCTGTATCGGAAGGTATTCACTCAGGATGCATTCCTGTGAGCGCTTTCAGCAAACCAGCTTACATTAGGGGCACTGTAACACGCTGTATAGTATTTGATATGAAGATTCCTTCCTAACAACATTATTTACTACCTTTGAGTGTTATAGGATGGCTTAATTTGGCTACTTGTACACTAAGACAAATGATTAATGAATAAACCAGGTTACTGTATATGCAAATGCATAATATTGTACACTACTATATTACTTGTTAAGTGATGATAAATACACTGCAATAGAATTTATTAATTGCAGTAAAACCTCGCTAAGGCGGACTAATTGGGGAGAAGGGGTGTCAGGGATAAGAGGTTATCCGCCTTGGAGCAAATAAAAAAAAACGACCGCCATTTAAAAAAAAAAACGAGTACAGTGTAACCCAGCTTTACGCGGTCAATTGAACCCACGTAGGCCCGTGTAAAGCGGGAAACACGTAAAGTGAACAACAGAACATATGGGATTAATTGAAGTAGAGACTGGGCCGACCCCCAAACTCCACTTTTTCAGACACAATACCTACATTGTAGTAAAAATAACATCTTAATTTTTTGATGGTATGCACACACAATTAATATTTAAGAGAAATACAGTCGCCGATTAATGTCCTTTCAAATAATGGACTCAACTCCCCCCTCTTCCCACGCTCGCTGGCTCCTCCCTCTCTGAGAAATGTTTGGGTGAAAACAGTAGGCTTACATTTTTAATAATAAATAATACCTCAGCTTTTGTTAAACCACCAATGTCAATGTACTGTATGAAATAAGTCATTTATGTCCAATGTATATTTTCAGCCTTCGGGTTGCAGAACTTTTTCAATAAACCGTTAATTATTATTATTATTATTATTATTATTATTATTATTATTATTATTATTACACACACACACATGATATGAAGGAGGATTACTTACAGTATTTAGCACGATAGTATGGCAGTGGAGTTGCCCTCACAATTTTACCTCTGATGTCCCACCACCACTGTCCTACAGATAGCAGGCAATCCCGTTATATTTGGGAATCTGAATGTAAACTATAACCAAACAGGAAACATCAGCATTCATGGATAAGAGGAGGATTACATGCTTAACACCTTAGTCTGACCATTATTAAGAGGTTACTCAGTTTGCTGTTACTAGGGCAGATTAGTGACATAATGTTCTTTGTCTACAGACACAATATGGGTGATTGTGCAAGTTGATTCAGGTGGCACACTCGCCTTGATGCAGCAGATGGTCAACCTGAAGGAATTAGGATCACCTCCATCAGCAACTCAATCTACTCCCACCACAACATTTGCAAACCCTTTTGCCCCTGTACATCTTGGCCAACATCAAGTCCAACAGCACCCTGAACAGCAAGAGCACCAACAACAACAGCAGGAGCACCAACAACAACAGCAGGAGCACCAACAACATCAGCAGGAGCACCAACAATTACAACATCAACATAATGTGAATGGAAATTTTCAGATTCAAAGTCAGCAGCCAAATGAAATTTCTGTAAGCTCTCCACTCATGCCAAGTTGTCAACAGGATGCTGATGGAGATATAGGAATGAGTTAGTGCAATTATGATATGTTAATGATTTGGGCCCTTTCTAGGTTGCTCATTAGAGCTTTCCATTGGGCGCTGTGTTCTCAGAACCTTTATATGAAGATTTTTAAAGGAACTTGTAAATTTCAAGATGGTCTCAAATGAAATAATTGTAATTTGAAAAGTTTTTCACAGTGGAATTAACAGTATGTTACCAATTTTAACCAACATAAGTAAAAGTTATGAGATAACACCAAGTAAGGAAGCTATTTTTAAAATGAATATGATATGTATGTACTGTATGCAGTACATGGCATGAAGAGTTTGGAATTTACTTGCCATCTTGTGGGTTCTGAGTACATGAGCCTGATATAAAGCTTTGTTGCATAAGTTTAAGCAAAAAATACTGCTGTGATTTCACCCACTCATGCCTGAATGTTGTATGATAGAGGCAGAATGAGTGACTGAAAATACACACTTCATCCAAGAAAATTATGAAAGTGTTGGTTTCACAACTGGAAGGGTGTCCACACAGGCAGGTGAAAGTAATTGTTGTTGAGTGTTGGGTGAGCTGAGCCAGTGCATGGGGGTGGGGTCCACAAAGGCATATAATACATAACTTATCCAGTTATTTGCAAATATATATATATATATATATATATATATATATATATATATATATATATATATATATATATATTTATTTATAAATATATATATATATATATATATATATATATATATATATATATATATATATATATATATATATATATATATATATATATATATATATATATATATATATATATATATATATATATATATATATATATATATATATATACTATACACATTTTTAAATCTATAAAAGAGTTTAAATTCAAATTGTTAGTTCTAAGTTTTAAAACTATTTTCTGACATTGAAGTACAGTAAATATATGATGGGATTTTCCAGAGCTACTTTAATTTTAGTTTACAAGAAGTTAGTCATAATAGATACTCTATAGTCTTAAATGGTGTTTTGATATTTTTTGTGTCCCTTTTTCAAGTACAGTACATTAACAGAGTTTATATTCACAGGCTGTGTAATAAAGAACAAAGGAAACTACAGTATATTTAAAAGTTCATGGGAAGTTGGTTGTGGTGTGTTCCAGAAATATTTACAGCATTCTTATGTGTTTTTAAGAAATGCCAATTTGGCTTATCATGATATGTGTGGAAGAGAGAAAGAGGAATTTTAACTCCTTCGAGGAATTGTATTAAGTTGTCAATTTACATGCCTTCCATTAAGGCAGCTTCTGTATTTTTTCTTTTTTTTACAAAGATATTTTTAAAATATTTTAGTTACAATACATAACCTGTCTTAAGTTTGAATTCCAATTCTCATCAAAATTTTTGGCTTCACTTTTAATCCTCCTGCTTTCCTTTAATCACTTGTTAGAAATTCTTTTTGTTTTCAACTTTTTTTTTTTAATTTTCCTTAAGCATTTGAAATATTATATGCACTGTATCTGATTTTGCTTAACATTTCTAGTACCCTCTTTAATCTTTATATTATTATTATTATTTTATTTTTATTTTTTTCAGTTCTTTGATATTCAGAATATCAATATCTTGTTTGGTCACAAATCAGAAGCAGTAGTTTATGTAACTGTGTAGGCTTCTTTTTTCTGTGCTGATTGGTTTATCATATAGTATTTCCATCAACTTTGTTTTCTTAATTGAGATGGTCTTCATATTATTAGTCTTTGCTGAAATAATGTATTCATGAAACGCTCATTTTCTGTGCACGAGGTACAATTTCATGAACAAGTGGTTGTAATATATGTGAATAAACAGAATTGAATAACCTATTTTGGTTTTCAGTTTTATTAAGGACTAACATACTTATGCCACTTTCTCGTTATACTATTTTCTTTGTACTTCTATAACTGATGCATTAGATTGGGCAACTTAAGGACTTTTCTGTCTTGGCTATACTGTACAGACATTCCCAATTTGATGAGAGGGTTCCATCCCTCAAAAACCTTTTGTAAATCAGATTACCTCATGGCAGCACTCCATACTGCATGGTCTCTTGCAGTCTCTTTGTAAGGTTCCTAACTCTGTCATTTCTACAACCTCTTTCCATATCATTTTTGGTCTACCCCTGGTTCTCCCCTTTACATTTAGGCCCTTGCACCTCTTGACCCAATTGGTTTCATCTATTCTCTCCACATGCCCAAACCATCTCAGCTAGCCTCATAGCTCTGAACAGGGCGGCCTGTCTTTCAGTGTCACATTACACATCCACCTCACCATTCTCATTTCAGCTCGTTCAAGTTTACTTATGTCATCCTCACACCAACCACATACATTCTTTCTTTCACTGAGAGGAAAGGTCCTCTATCAATAAAGGCAGCAGCTTGCTGAACTTCCTATAGCCACTTCTGACTTTTGCAACTGAGCAAGCTTCAGCACCCTTATTGGCACTGATCATGTCACTTAGGTAACGGAACTCATCAACACAGTTCAGGGACACATCCGTAATGTTGAGTTTCTCTAGCTTTGTTGTGGGCACATGGTTACCTGCACATACTGAACATTTGCAGTCAGCAACATCCCTCATTCTGACATCTTTTCCACTGCATGTAATCTAGCTAGTGATATCACCAGCTGACACCTTATGATATAGATGGTATATCCCATCTGCTAGTCACCTGTGAACTGGATATGATTAGTAATCCACTAGTTCACTGTAATGTAATCATGTGGTGGTGGTTGTTGTAGATAGTTTGTTATCTTCACCACCATCACACTTGTAACTCTTAATTTCTTTGTAGTTGTCTCAGAGTACTTAATGTTCACACAAATGCAATATGGCTTTCTTATTTATTTTCCAAAATATATGCACAATATGTTATTATAATGACGAATTAACCAATAGTAGGCAACTGTCCTTTTACGAGACATATTCTTCCTGTTTGCTCATATGTACCTACAGAACCTGTAAATTTTTCAAGTAGATATTTGTACAAATGGGGGTAACACTGCTGTGCTATCTCTGTTATGCTCCCTACTGGTTCCCACATGGGGAGAGGCTGGAGCAGAAGTTGTATCTCCTGCCTCCATGGCTCTTTGTATCAGACTGAGGCATATTGCATGGTGATTGGCTTTTCTAATCGGCTTGAGGCGTTGCTAAGGAGACATCTGGTGGGCTAAATGAGAAAATTTTATCCGGGACATTTGAAAGATGCCTCATTGTCATATGACTGCACCCAGCGGTTGTCCTTGGATCATTATGTGACAACACCTGTCTTTTGAGGGTTAACACGTTTGTCGCATGTGAGATACGGGTTAAGTCCACTGTGGGCTGGGTACTTGGTGATGATCTGTGCAAGTCAGAGGTGTATGAAGGACATAGGAATGTCATCTAGCACGTGAGAAGGAAGTGATAAGCTATGCTTAGTTGCTGTTTATCAAGTTTATTTGAGAAGTGTAAGTTACATAATTGATATACAGTGATCCCTCGGTTAACGAACGCCTCGGTTAAGAAAATTTCGGTTAATGAATTACCTTCCATAAAAATCTTCAATTCGGTTAACGAACAAAAATTCGGTTGACGAAATTTTTACAAAATCATGTCAACATGTTTTCGCTTGCTCACCAGTTGGAATATTAGTCCGCCAATACAATAATTGGTTCTAGGGCTTAAATTCGTTCCCATTTTCTGTAAATATCAAGAAGGTTGTACTATTCAATAATTTTCCAAGTTTTATATTAAAATTGTTAGTCATTTTAACACTTATTTAACATAATTGGAGTACAGGAAACTAGTTTTTGGTGCACCAATCAGCCACTTGACTCACCCAGCAAGGTGTCAGTTTGTATCTCTGGTCAGTGGAGGTAACATCTTGCTTGTGGCTCTCTTGAACATAAACTATTTTTACGTTTTTACTGTACAATTATTGGTCATTCTGAAATTTATTTTACATATTGACAATATATAGTGCAGTGCAGTGTTGATTTAAAGAAAATAATCTTGAATTACACCTAGTGAACTTAAAATTTTATAGGTGAAATGACGGCATGAAGCATGGGGTGATTTCTCTTCCACCCCCACTTCCTTCTCTTCTCCCATCTCCTCCACCCCCACTTCTAATTCCCATCATCATCAACCAGGAGCCTTCTACATACACACCTCAAAGTAAGTGTACTTTAAAGCATTTATTTTTACTTTGTATGTAATTTTCGGTGAGCTGGAACCAATTACCGAAAATCTCATTGAAACAATGGTTTCGGTTAACGAACGACCTTCTGGAACGAATTGTGTTCGTTAACCGAGGGACACTGTACAGGTACTTTATGTAGAAGCCCACATTTATATAAATACAGTAGAATCTCAGTTCTCTGGAATCCATGCAACCAGCAGATTGAACTAACCGGCACCAAAATGAAATAATAATAATAAAAATAAAAAATACTCCAAAATCAGCTCAAATCGCAAGTTTGACTGCCACGTGATACATAGCACATTATAAAATATAATAGCACAAATTTTATGTACATATACTAGCTCTGGGCAACTTGACACTGTTCAGGCAGCCACCCAGCTGACTCACAGACATGTACACCTCCTCACACATTCACTTCCCACATATACACCCCCCATGCTCTTCATTTTTCGTATTTTGTAGTTTTATATAATATTTAATTTACTTGTAAGCCACGTTAAAGTACAAGCTTTGTAATGATGTTTTGACAACTGTAATAGTTTCATTACATGTAAGAATTTTGTTATTTAATAGTTTCATATTATATGTTCTTATTTTTTAACCCATATTGTTTAAATTATATATATATATATATATATATATATATATATATATATAATTTAAACAATATGGGATAAAAAATAAGAAAATATAATATATATATATATATATATATATATATATATATATATATATATATATATATATATATATATATATATATATATATATATATATATATATATATATATGCTGATAACCACAAGGAAAGAAGAAAACACGAAGTTCCCAAGCGCTTTCGTGTAATTCACATCTTCAGGGGTGAGTACAGACTGTGGAGAAGTACAAAACAAGGTGTATATATACAGAGGAGGGTGAGATCAAGTCCACAATGGTCAGGTATTAGGTAATGACCCTACTAATCTTCCCTGACTTACGACTGACTCAATTTATGTCCATCCGCACTTACGACCTGCTCTGACCTTACGACTGCCGCAGTCGTGACCGAATAAATTTTCAAATGACGCTCGCATTTTCTATACCGAAACGTTTCCGTCCTGAGCGAGAGCGTGGCGTGGTTTGGGTCACCGCGTGGTTACTCTCACTCAGTACAGTGTAGTGGATTTCTCCCCTACAAACGCTGTTTGTCGCTGCATAGCCAACCCCACGAATTCCCCTGTGTATGCCTCGTGGTCTAGGTCAACCAGCGCCGCCATACACCACGGAGCGGGGGTCAACTACTAAGCCACGCCTACCCCCCGCTATTTAAAACCTGACCTCGTGGTGATCTCTCTCTTTCTACCTACACCAACCAGCCAGCAACACCTCCTCCTCCGCCGCTGCCTGGCGGCCCTCGCTCCCGCCGGCGAGCATGGCGACCCACAAGCTGTCCTCCTCTGAGCATCCTCACCAACCAGCTCTCTCTACATCACGCTTGTAACCATGCTGCCTTCCCAGCACCAAGCTGCATTGTACATCCAATACAACATGTATACAGAGAGCACATTGTGAGTTTCTTTTCTCCAACCCATCCTGAGTGAACACCAAACATCCCATACCCCACAACAGCGCTTAGTTGGTGTTTGGCTATCGTATCCTATACTGATCGCGCTGTGAACTTACGTTATCATCGTATTTAATTGACTTTATAATGACTGGAAAGCGTACAAGTGAGAGTGCTGGTGGTGCTCCAAAGAAAAGGAGACGGGCAATTACTTTTGACATGAAAATGAAGATGATAATGCTACCTGTTATCTACCTACCTTGGGGTAACTGGAACAAATATTGAGGGAAAGGGGAGATGACTGTAACACTGTGTGTGTGATAGGTCAAGGGTAAAAGAGGTAAAACTCTCTCAGTGGGACTGTCAGTCGGGAGTACATTGACTATCGGAAATTAAGAGACAACCAGATATTGTTCAGTTCTGTGGCAATATAATTAAGTTGAGAATATTCTAATCAATAAAGTATAGACCGACACTAACCCACTCACAATAGGATGGATTGTGGTGAGGAAAACAAAAAGGACAAATTGAAAAGCAAATGAATAAGAAAATACGGAAAAATAAAAATAAAGAAAATTAAAATACGAAAAGAATAAGAAAATACGAAAAAAGTACATTAAGAAAACGCGAGAAATAAAAGAATAGGAAAAATAAAGAGTAAGGAATAATAAATGGGACAGCTTACACACCAATACCCTCCCTCTCTCTCACTGTCTAAGAATAACTGCGGCAATTTTCCTGGGGATGACGATGGTAATCTAACCAGAGTGGGAGAGTTAGGCCAATTTTACCCGCGCTCATGTCTCCTACAGGCTGTTGTTGGGGGTCACCTGACTTCCTCCTCTCCCTCCCCCTCTACCAAGCCCACACATTATCTTGACGTCACTACAACGTCACTAGACACACTGAAACGTTATTATAGATGCAATACGTCACTACAACGTCACTATGGACACTAAAATGTCATTATAGACACACTACGTCACTGAAACGTCACTATGGATACAATACCTCACTATAACGTTACTACGGACTCAATACATCACTATGGATACAATACCTCACTGAAACGTCACTATGGATACAATACGTCACTGAAACATCATTATGGATACGTCACTACAACGTTACTACGGACACAATACATCGCTATGGATACAATACGTCACTGCAACGTCACTATGGATACAATACGTCACTACAACGTAAATATCGAAGAATTTGTGAGAGCGTATACTTGCAGACATATAAAATGAAAACACAAGTTGCTCACCCATACACTCCCAGCTACAGTACATCTAGGTCTTTATACACCCATCCTTAATTCTGCATATATAATTTAAACAAATTTAAAAAAATTTGTAAACCTTTTATTCAAGTTTCCAAAAAATGATCCGCCCAAAAACGATCCTCAAGGCCTCCCTATCCGTGATCGTAATCGTCAGCATAGCGGACCTGCTATTGAGGTCCTACAGCACTCGGTTGGAGAGTGACCTTCACCGGGTTCAAGTCACATGCTGCCGGGTCTTTTGTGACAACAAACACACGTCTCGTCAGAGGTATGACGTCCCCAAGTGCCGCTCTTCACTGGAGGAACTCCTTCGCAGTTTGCCTCTGGTGGGCCGACTACTAAAGACCACACACCCTCAGCTTTGCCCAGGAGAGCTTGACGGTGTGTGGAAACTACCGGTTATTCATTGGATCCGAAAGATTTCGGAAATACGGCGACAAACGCTCCAGGTCTCCACGAGCTGCACAGGGCCCATCGTCCCCCTCTCCGTCATCTTCTTAACGGCTGTCTTCATCACTGTCGTCGTCGTTGCCGGCTTAGGTTGTGGGCTATTGGTAAGACGTCTCTGGAGACGAAGCTCCTCTGAGCACGAGCACAATAACAAGCTGAAGGAAAAGTACAAATCCGTGAGAGCGAGGCTCTACGAGCCATGTCGGAGAACAAAACTCTATCGGATGCAGGCACAATCCGACTCCTCTGAATCATCGAGTTCGGAGGAGGAGTCTAGCTCCTCCTCCTATCCCGACACAAAACAGAAGAAAAGGAAAAAAGAAAAGGGTAAGAAGAAACATATGAAAAAGGTAAAGGGTAAGAAGAAACACGGAAAGAAGCGGCGTCACTAATCAGTAATTTCATAATTAATCTGGACACACACCTATACCTACACACACACACACCTATAACTACTACACACACACACACCTACCCCCCCCTCCCCAACACACCCTACTACTACTTATTACTTTGCTGTCAATCGGAATCGAGTATGACGATCATCCAGCTATGATACAATGATATGGGTTATAAGGAATGTCACCTAGGTTAGTGAATTTTGAGGTGACTATAGAGCCTGATACGGGACCGGTAGAAGTGGAGGAGGACGGAGAAGAAAGGTAAGATAAGGAGAGGAAGAGGAATAGGCTAGGGAAGGGGGAGAGGAAAATGGAAGGGGACATGAGAAGTAATCTAGAAGAAAGAGGCAAAGAGAATGGCATAGAGAAAGGAAGATACTAGGAGAAGGAACTAAGGAGGAGAGGAGGATGACACCGATAGGGTAAAAGTATTATGAGCGGGTCGGGTCGTGTTGCGTCTCTGTAACAAAGCGTGTTCGGCATTCGGGCCTTCGATGTTGAGCGGCAGGAATTGGACAGTGATTACATAAGATCATCAAGATCGTCTTAGTGATGTGAAAGTGTAAATCGATGGAGGACTTTTAATGCTAGACGCGTGGATGAGCCGGCCGCTAGAGGAGACAACTGTCTAGATACACAACATCTGTGGGAGTAGAGAGGAAGAAAAAGGGTGTGGAGGCGATGAATGTTGTGCTTCCCTCACGGCAGGTACAGAGTCCTCAGATGCGCCTGCTGGGGTGTGTGGGCCTGGGTCAGGAGCAGGGGTTGCGTCAGCAGGAGCGGATGAGGGCTCGTGACAGCAGCTGGGTCCACGACAGCAGCAGGGTGCAGGACAGTAGCAGGGAGTACCTGAGGGAGAAAAGAGGGGTGTGTTGGTCCGCACTCAGGCGCATGGGCCGCGTCGGGAGCAGGGGCTGCATTAGGAGCGGCAGGGGGTACTGCTGGGCCGGGGGCGGCGTCTGAGGCAGGACGGGTGTGCTGGGGTCGGTAGGACGTGGTGCTTGGGGCAGGAAGAGGAGCTGGTGTCTGCTTAGAGAAGCAGTGCTGCTCTAGGGTGTCTAACCTGCGGTGTAGAGACAGTAACTGTAGAGCCGATGAGAGCTGCCTTTGTGTGGATAAGCCAGTCTTCCATGTTGCTTGAAGACTGGGAGCGTGATCTGTTTCTCCTCCATCCTGTGTGAGTGCGAATCTCCGGGGGTCACCATTTGTGGGGTATGGGATGTTTGGGTTCAGACTCAGGATGGGATGGAGAAAGGAAACTCACAATGTGCTCTCTGTATACATGTTGTATTGGATGTACAATGCAGCTTGGTGCTGGGAAGGCAGCATGGTTACAAGCGTGATGAAGAGAGAGCTGGTTGGTGAGGATGCTCAGAGGAGGACAGCTTGTGGGTCGCCATGCTCGCCGGCGGGAGCGAGGGCCGCCAGGCAGCGGCGGAGGAGGAGGTGTAGGTAGAAAAGAGAGAGGGCACCACGAGGTCAGGTCTTATATAGCGGAGGTAGGCGTGGCTTAATAGTTGACCTCCATCATGTATGGCGGCGCTGGTTGACCTAGACCACGAGGCATACACTGGGGAATTCGTGGGGTCGGCTACTCAGCGACAAACAGCGTTTGTAGGGGAGAAATCCACTACAATATAACTAAATATACCTATATTTACCCATTTACCAGTGTTTAACCTTTATTTTAATTTCGTTTTCATTGGTGCCTTTGTTACATTTTCTGTGAAGCTCGTCACTGTTTGTTTTGTGTGCCAAGCTATGTCAGCTGATCCGTCAGCTGTAGTGTTCACTTGATCATGAATAACCCGTTTCTCCTGGCATTATACACACATGTAGTTGGTAAGGCTTATGTTTATTAGAAGTAGTTTATATATGGACTGTAAAAAAGAAAAACAAAGGATTGTTTTTATTGTTTATAATGAGAAATGGTGGTAAGTTAGGTTTTATCCCTTGTGTCCTGGCTCCTCAGTTGTATTTGGAACTTCACTTGGTTCTAAAATTTTGGACGTTATTTCATTTGTTGCCACCCTAAGAAATTTGAGAACTTTACGGTTGCAATCAATAGTTTAGACTTTTCTAAGACATTTTTCTTCTGTGACGTTTTCCTTGCAAACAATCTATAATATGCTGGGGGGTCCGGTTAGGAGGTTGGGTTAGGAACAGCTCTACCACCAGAAGGAGTTGTTCAATTTAGTTCATTTTTCCACAGATGTTCTTACCGTTATAATAAGTATTTTGGTAAATATTTAGAAGTTGTCCCCACCTTTTTGACTTTTGAAAATGGGTTTTTATAGTGTAAATCGTCGTGTTAAATACATATATAACCTTTATTGCCTCTGAAAATGAACAATAGTTGAGGATTATTATTGATGACTAACCCGCGGCCGAAATTCATAGAAAGCAATTTTAAAAATGCAGCAATTTCACTTTTTTATAGTGTACACTGTTGTAGTTTGTGAAAATGTGTTAAAATTTGCTTATTTCTAAAATAAACGTAACCTAACCTTAGTGGGTATGAAAAACAGACCTCACCAACCTAGCCAAACACACCTACCGGTATTCTTTTCCTTTAGGTCATAGCGCATTCGAAAGTTATAGACTACCGAAACATTTAGATCTCCTTATTCTGAGCATTTTGAACCCCCATTTATACCAGGCGGAGATGGATAATAGCGACATAATTAGATTTAATTGATTTTATGTACTTTTCAGTCTTCGTCTGTGAGGTAATGTTATCTGCGTGAAACCCACTTAATTATGGATCACGCATGCGCAATATTGACTGATGTCACCCTAAATATTAACCAGTATTTTAAAAGAGGCGATATTTACTAAAACCTAAGAGAACCTAACCTAACCAACCAAAGAAACCTACTTAACCTTACATAACTTTCTAGTCGGGAAGGTTGGGGGGGGGGTGCTGGACCTCTGCCATATTAAACAGAAAGTACTCTTTTGGATTTCTGGTACCAATGATTTGACACAATTTGGATCATGATGCAAGAGAGGGTTAATGTGAGGTCCGAATGGTGAAGAGCAAATAAGAGGGGTTAAGGTGTAGTTACACAGTGCAGCAATACAAACAATGGTAAACAGTAAGTCTAATCAAACCAAGGGTAGCCAATAATGGCATCATATGCTTATTTCCATTACAGGTAGATGGGCTTCATCGTGCAGGGTTCAGCACAGTGGAAAGATCACAGGTTCTGCACCTTGGCCATAATATAGGGCCTTAGGCTTCAGACCTCCATTTATTACTTTTATTTACAGTGCTGTGGATTGTTCTTGGTATACTGGTACTGTTAACTATTCTAGTGATTTTCCTATTTATTTCATATTGTTCTTTATTGTACTCTACTGTACTGTACTGTACAGGGGGTCCCTGACTTATGAACGTCCGCCGATATGAACGGGGTTAAACTTAAAAATTTACTGTATTTTATTTACCTGTTGACTTATTTTTTTACTTTCATTTACTGTATTTTGTCATTATATTTCTTCTTTTCTCTTAAATTAAGTGATTTTAGATGTACTGTATATAAGGAACGGAACCCGTTCGTAATCCAGGGACTCACTGTACTGTACTCTACTGTATACTGTATTCTATATACTGTAATCTAATGTCATAATTCTGTTCTCTTCCTTTTTGAATAAGCATAGCTTCAGTAGTTATTTGTTACATACTCCCCATGTGGTCCAATGGACGAGTTGACGGTTGGAATTTTTTCGTAAAATGGCAGGTCAATGGGTAAAGAAAATGCTTAAATTCACTATGGTGATGATATTTTAAAGTAAATTGGGCCAAAAAGTGTCAAAAATAAGGGTTAAAGTTGCTAAAAGGTCACGTGACTGTGAAAAGCTCTGTGATTGGTTCTGATGTCTCTGGTTGGGGTGAACTTCCCAGCGGGAGGCAGCTGCCAGCCAGCTGTAGTTGTCCAACCTTCACGGCTGATCGGCTCGGTAAATAAATATTATTAGATAATTAATTGTGCTTTATTGTGCAACTCAGTACCTCTAATACTATTTTGAATATATAAATATTACTAAGCACAAAAACTAATTCATTGGATATTAGCTGCCCATACAACAAATTTCATAGTATAAACATTCCAAACAATATTGGTATTATTTTAGTTTTGGTCATTTGGGGAACCTTAAGATTCTAACTATGGGATTAAGTACTTTAAACAATAAGACACATTATCTTTACAGGATTTCTGTCTCAAAACATTTTTCAATCGCATAAGAAAATACATAATATGTTAGGTTAGGTTAGGGTATGATGAGTTACAAGGTTAGCTTAACATACATCGGTAAGGGGGGGTTGGGGTGTAGTAACTCTACAGTATCATTGTATCATAGCTGGATGATTCTCTTACTTGATTCCGAGTGACAGAAAAGTAGTAGTAGTACAGGAGTAGTAGTGTCTACACACACACACACACAGGTAAAAGAAATAATTGTCCTCAGGGCAAACACGAAGGGAATATACATGCTGTATTTCTCCTCCACCCTTTGATTACATAAATTTAATTCAAAGACTTATTCTTATGGATATCTATGCGTATTCTCCTTTAGTCAGAGGGTCTCGAAGTATGAAAGATGGTCTCAGTTCATGGGATTTGACATGGATTCAATTCTTTTATTGTGCAGTCGGAACCGAAGTGGTATATAAGTGTTGCAGCCATTTTGTTCTCCAACAATCATCCAAATGAAATGGAAGGCAGACACAGAAAAGAAACATCCAAGGAAGGCCACTAAATAACTTGTATCTCTAACATATGGATTTGGAAAGAAGAGCAGGCATACCAATGTACCATCATATCCAGGGTATATATAAAAATGCTTCATCCTGTGTTCCAAGTAAAGTACAGCAAGGGTCACAATACTTTTTTAAGGGTGTACTTCTCAATTTGATATATATGGTAAATTATCAATGTTTATGTTTTCATAATTGGCAGCTTGTAGTGTGAGCTTGGTACCAGAGGTGAGTCAGGAGGGACTCCTTCAGCCATACACCACCTATGCTGATGTTACCCTCTTCCATTTTCACATTCCTGATGAGGTGACCAGAGTAACATGGGAATTTGCTGCCTTTATGGATGACCCGGGGTGCCCTGTTCGAGAGGTTCATGTGTAAGTGGAATAAAGAATTTTCTGTTGGGATATACATGTTTTTATTTCATATACTATTTTTGTATACTGTACTGTATATGTTTTCTGGCTGTTGCTGTAATTTCAGGTGATTCGTATAAGTGTACAAATTACTAGGTCCAGATGTCCTAAGATAAGACACTCCCCTTTGTTAGACAAGGTTGATTTGTTAGTCTACAATATCTAGGTATATCAATCACCTCTCCCTCCCCATCACATCTCCTCAAAGAAGGTGACAGTGTAATGGCTGCCCCCAAGAACCTATCAAGTCTTACTAGAGCTGTCTGTCTAATCACACCAGACACATAAAGGCATACTGTCCATCATCTTGATGTCAATTCAGTCTGCCACTTTTTAATTCAGTACAGTACTTGGCTGGTTTGCATTTATTCTACATCAGCTAATTATAATCCCTGTTCTAGATACTAATGTGATCTCTTATCCAATTACACAACGGGATTACAGTAGTGTTACCACATGTGGTAAAGTGGATACAGTGAACAATCGAAGATTCGGACTCTGTTTATTCGGATGATTCAGAAAAAAATTTGGGGGGTTCAGGGCTAAGAAGCATCCCTAAAAAGCATTCCCAAAACAGGGTGAAGGTAGTTTAAGGCTTAAAGTTTTTATCTTATAAAATGTCACACACTAAACCTAGCAGAATATAACTTACATTGCTGGAATCCTTGCAAGACAGCGAATAATTTGAGTATAGACGTTACATATTTAAAAAAAAAAAGATAAAAATTTTAGTCCTTTAATATACAGTAGTACATCGAGTACAAATGAATACAGTAATATGTTGCTCAAAATTATGCCTTTTCCACAGGAAAAAGTCTGTATAACTAACCCAAGTAGTCAGGATAATATGTACTGTATTTTGGGTGTTTTTTTATATAATTATTTATCGTTTTTATACATTTTGTACATTCGCCGGGAGATTTGGGCAATCAGCTTTTCCGGACAAGTGGTCCTCCCTTTTAGTCCGGATCTTCGATGGTTCACTGTATATAATTTTAAGTTTTAATGTTACATTGCACAGTTAAAGCTACTTTTAGGGGTGAAGCTAGTTACATTTATAAATGAGAGTTAGTAACTGTTGGGAATTCAGTTTTGCAGTTAGTGACATTGTTCATAGTGTCAACTGTTGTGCTGGTGGTCATGGTCAAGACATGTTGATGTGGCTTGCTACAAAATATGTGTAGGATTATACCTGGTATTTCTCCAAAGCTAGAGTCAAGTTATACAAGAGATATGTGAAAAACTAGGCTTTTTAAACAAAAAAATCAAGGATCGAACTACATATGAGATTGGTTTATACACAGAGTATAAATGGTACTTACAGTACCACAGCTTGGCATCACATTGGTAGAGAGAGTGGGGTGAGGTGGGCAGTACCAGGTACACAACACTAATATGAGGTACAGGACACTTGTATTATTATTTGGTTACTTCTGTATTTACTTTAAGTGCAATTATTATTACTGCCTCCAGTAATTGATCACAAATTTGCTGATGGTCAAGCTTGGGGGTTGGGGGTAGAGACAGATGGTGAAGCCTGTGAAGTTTAAGGGGGGGGGGAAATCCCTGTATCATAAAAACTGAGATGCTATTGTGAAGGGAAACCAGGAGACTCATGTGGGTGAGTGAGTGAAAGATAAATGCATACTTGACATCAAAATCTAACTTTGTGATTCAAACGGTACCGCAATATAATAATCCATCATATGAAGGGAACCAAAGCCTAGGGTTTATGAGTTCTTCTCCATCACCCCCTAATATCGTATCTTGTTTTGCATGACAGAGTTACCCACAGATGACTGAAATGTGAAATCCCATTTTGTGACTGAGAATGTAAAGGGTACTTAGTATTCCTGCCACTTCCTTGGGCATGACATGACATGGGTAGAAGTAGAAGTGAGAGTATTCAGTGATTCTATGTTATGATGGAGAAGGAGTGTTGTGATGCATTTGAGCTCAAGCAGGAACAGCTGTTTAACAGCTCTCAACTAGTTTATCAAGGTGTTTACAGATTCTGATTCTGTACAGTACTTGGAATTGGGCTGAATAAACAGCCATTCCCCATGTTTTGAGCCATAAACTGGGATATCAGAATTTAATCCTCCATTTATTTTATACAATACTGAAGAGTATTGAAGGATTCCAAAAAGAGTGTCATGAAAAGCACATAACTGCTGTGGTGTTTTGATGAATTGTTAAATACCCAGGATATTTTAAACATATCAGTTTGACTAAAATAGTATGTCCAGGCTTCTTTGCAGATGGATGCTGTTCTTTTGAAATGAAAATTGTGATCATTTAGGTGCTTTTCTACCAAACCATGTGGGCATGAAAATTGCATTACCGTACAACTCTTAAGTGAAGTGAAAAGATCGTGAAAGTATCTTGTAGGATACAGAGATTATAATAATAACCTGGTTGGTTCTTTCAGACTTGTTCAGCATGGGAGTTATCCAGTTGTTACCAAAAATAATGCAACTCTGCAAGACTATATGTACACTCAGCGATCAGCAGTGCACAAGGTAGGTAATTCTTTTTTTGTGTGTGTGTGGGGGGGTTAAAGTACAATAAGATCTCATATTTTGCGTGATTTCATTTTGCGTTTTTTAATTTTGCGAGCACTATCTAATGTAACCAAGTCTTATATTTGGCGTAAAATATCGTGAGTTTCGCGAGATCCAGCCAGCTGAACGCAAAATCCAGCAAGCTGAATGCTGGCCACCGTCTTGAATGACGTCACAGCCCTCATACCAGTTACAGTCATTTCTGCTACAACGTGTGTTTTGTCAACGCGAATTGGTTGTAACGCGATTGATGAATAGGGGAACGCTGTTTGTAAAGCGCGAACTTTTGCATACAAATGTTGGCTGTAGCGCGATTCCATCCTCAATGTTTTGATTCCATCCTCAATGCTTTGAGTGTGGTGCGGGGTTAAGCAATGTTTACAGTTCACGTTCGACATCACACGTTCAATTGATTCGTGTCTTTTGTTTGTGAAGTGTTTTTTGAGAGGTACTCTACAAATTTTTGTATTTTTTGCAAATTTAGCTGTTATCCATAAATACTGTATGAAAAGAATAAGTAAAAAGAATGTTTCGCAGTGAGGAATAATAACGGTTTACACCAGCGCTCTCTGTTTACATTACGTGATCAATATATATATATACACTGTATATATATATATATATATATATATATATATATATATATATATATATATATATATATATATATATATATATATATATATATATATATATATATATATATATATATATATATATATATATATATATATATATATATATATATATATATATATATATATATATATATATATATATATATATATATATATATATATATATATATATATATATATATATATATACATCCTTAGTTGCTTGGTTGGATTTTTCGTTATCACGCCTCCATCAAAATCTGCACACCTGCCGTTATAGCAAATTTTTCAGGCCGAGAATTTGGTTATCATGCATTTGCCTCCAGAACCTATGGGATTTATTCTAATTGGTTCCAGGCACCCAAGACCCAACCCCAATTTTCCCATTTTACGACCATTTAGACCCACTAAAGATATATATATTGTTATTGTAAGTATCAGAAACACACATACGCATGGCTAGGTTTATTACAAAATGATGAAAATGGTATGCTCAACACTGTAGTCCACAAAACATGTAGCTATGCTTTCTTTATTTGAGTCCCCCGTCTGAGGAGTCCATTTTCTCATCGCTTCAGGACGCCTGAGTCCTCCGTTTTCTCTCAATCTTAGAGTGCACCCGAGACTTTGTTATTCCTTAGTAATGACACAGAATTTGAAATTGCATCTGGGGTTGCAATTGTTGAGGCAACTTAGATATGTCTGATTACAGCAAATGTGTTATTGTCAATTTGTAGGTGAAAGATTTTATCCTCAATAGATGTAGGTGAAACAAGTGGGTAACAATACACCTGGAGGCAACTGCGTGATAATGAAATTCTCGGCTTGAAAAATGCGCTATAACGGCAGGTGTGCAGATTTTGATGGAGGCGTGGTAACGAAAATTGCGATAACCAAATGTGCTATAACCAAGGGATGACTGTACTGTAGCTACTGTGGATTTTTCTATTCGTGAAATTACTCCAAGCTTCACAGTAGACATTTTCCATGTTCGAGTTGTTGTGAGTCCATTTAACAGGAACTATGTTGACTTTTTTTTTTTTTTTTACAAATTAGGAGTACATAGACAGGAATTCCTTATTAATATACTTCATCCACAATTGCAGATCAGCACAAAGTCAGCATTTCAACCCCATGATGCAACTGTCCTACCTGTTTATAACCCATTGCCAGGAAGCTGGTTTGCTGCTGCTTATATACCGGATTGGAATGAGCAGATGCAACAAGAGGTTTGTTCTTTTATTGTATTGTCATTACATTTATGAACAGTTTTAAGCATGTTTTGATTGCCATTTTCGTATTTGTGGCTATTAGGCTGTTGTCGGATTTGGGATATTCCTTGTGTGAGATTATCTGTATAAATGCATCATACCAACATGATAGTGGAGTGCATACCTACACTATATTAGAATCAAATTAACTTGACAGTTATGCCCTACCCCCTGAATGTAATTGAGAATGAACATGTTTGGTTGACGTTGTAGTAAAAAGTGCTTGGCAAGTTAAGAGTGATATTGGTCACCTGTCCCACATGAAACCCTGGGTGGAAACATCTTTTCTGCATGGTACAGTGCTGTACCATCTCCCTCTCTTGTTCTACATATTGAGAGTAAAAATTTGCGATGAGCAAGGTGGAAACTAAATTTAAAAGGGAGAACACACAATTAGCTAAGGGAACACATTACTTGCACTACTGACAATAGTGACTGTGTTCCCACCAGTTGCTCAGCTGTTCCAGTGAGAGCGCAGGCTTGATGATTCTTTTCACCACAGATTCCAATGGGCTGTTGGTGGCTGGCATTGAAACCTCAAGTAGCCAGAAAATTTAAAGGCGGTCTGCCCTGCCTGTCTGTGCACGAAAGGGTTGGCAATGGTGCCAATGTAAGAAATTGTGCATTTCATATCTAGGCCAGTTTAGAAATGAGAAGTGATATCTCTGTTAGCTGGAACAATTGGTGCAGAGCACTTCCGGGAATGAGAAATTTTTGGGTAACGAGATGACTCTCTCAAAGCCGGAAAAAATCCCTCATCCTCGGAATTTTCCGGGTAATGGAAAATGCTCCCTGAAGTTCCAGAAATTGACCATTACATCATCTCTCAAAGCCGGAAAAAAATCACTCATACCCGGAATTTTCTGGGTTCCGGAAAACTTTTTTCTGAATTTCTGGAAAATGCGTCTGATTTTCATCTATCAACCCTGGAAAAATCTCCCCCATCTCTGGAATCTTTTGGGTGTCGGGAAAATTTTCTCTGAATTTTTCAGAAAATGTGCCCCTCAGAAAATTGTTCCCAAAGTCGGAATTTACCGGAAAATTCCGGTTTTGGGAAAAAATTTCTGAGATAATTTCATTTCCGGCTATTGAGAGTTCCGGCTTTGAGGGATTCTGGCTAACATAGATATTACTGCATATTACGTTGTTGTTCTCTCAACAAATTGTGTATATGTGGCAGAAAGTTGGATTAGGAGTTACATTGGTGACAAGGACCTCCAAATGACCAAAATAATACTGAAAGCCTTCACTTTATAACACTTTAATGCACAAATTTTCACCTCTTCCCTTTCAGACATTAATTCAGATGATAACTGTACAGTTGCTTTGCGAGAATATGAAAAAAAAAAAGTTTAAAAATAATTGTTGAATGACTGAAAGACAAACATCACTTTAACCTATTGGGTAACTATGAGGAGGGGGGCTGTGGCATAGGTGCCAAGTTAATTTGATTATAGTTTAGTGCCGGTACAATGAACACCGTATTTGGGCAAGTATCGTGTAATTTTAAGCTGTCAACATTAGATAGTGGTATAGGAAAAAAGTTCATTAATTTTGTTCAACTTTAAAAAAAATTTCGAGCCATATATTACTAGTTTCCTCTGACAGCTCATATTTAAGTTCTTCCCTGTATACTCCATCTTTTAAAAGTCTACACTGTTTGTAGATCAAGATTATTAAAAAATTACATGTACTTTTGAACGAGTATGAGAGAGGTTTAAGAGCATTAAATTAACACACACGAGAGGCAGATGTTACTCCGACAATACCAACACAGCAACTGAAGAGAGAGAGGTGGGATGGTGGTGGTGGATCGTTTGGCGGGCTATTGTTTAGCGCGCTTACGACCCATTTTTTTTTATTTTGAGCTTGAAAATTGGAAATTGTAACCTAACCCCGGGGTAATCCGTGCCAGATTTGAATCGCATAAAATAGGAAAGATTCTCTTTAAATTGACGCTCTACTGTACTATAAAGATAAAACTGAGAACAAATAAGTGTAGGAGTATACAGGGCTGCCTCACTTATCGCAAAGGCTACGGGCATAAAACTCGTTGCGAATATCAAAATTGCGAATAGCTGAACAATTTTTCCCATAAGAAATAATGTAAATAGAGGGGATACGGGCATCGCGGTGGTCACGGCCGTCAGATTTTATCACTTGTTTTACTCAATACATTTAGAACATACAATGAAGAAACAAGGGCATAATATCAAATAAACATCAATAACAAACACTCTGAGTTTATTAGGCGTGAATGTTTACAAGTACAGTATACTTTACATGTTTGAGTGTGTGAGTGTTTGAATGTTTATGTGCATACTAGGTGTGTGAGGTAAGTTTTAACGTAGACTGTTAATTTACCTCTGATGTGCTGTGTTGCTTGCTTGCTGAAGTTGGCATTAGGGGACAGGGTGAAGGTTTACTGGGGTGAGAGGAGGCTGGGGTCGTCAGCCTCACTCTCCTCACTGTGTTTAAGGCACTGGGTCTGGTCGTCAATCCACGTACTCAACATCTGCTCCAGACTCTCCATCTCAGCATCACGGAACCTCGTCACCTTCGTAGCCGTCAGTGGTGTTGCAGACCCGGCCATCTCCTTGATCTTGTCGGCGCTTTTAACTATAGAATGCACCGCAGAGGGAGTCAAGCGGTGCGCACGCCCAATCAATGATGTTCCTTCTCCATGTTCATGTCTTTTTACGATATCCAATATCACGTCCAACGTAACTGCCACACGTGATCTCTTAGCAACATTGCTGAGAGTTTTAGTAGCTGGTCGCTTCAGCATTGCGAGATCACACAAAACACACGCCAGCACGTGTGAGACTGAGGCGAGCGGGAGCGTATGACGGAGGAATACGTACACACACTGTCCTACGCTACGGTTGAGGCGCGGATCAAAATTTTTGCTCGTAAGAATTTGTGAATAAACGGGGCAACCATTGTGAATAGTGGAAATGGGTAACAATAAATTGATTGCAAATAAACGGGGTTAAGAATACCGAGGCTATGAATAACGGGGTTTGCCTGTCATGTATGTGGAAGATGAGTGTATATCTGGGAGCAGCAGGCAGAAAAGAGGGGAGGTAGCACGGGTGGGTGGCTCCCTCCCTCTCTCTCCCCCCCAAGATTCCTTTAACACTTATTTATTCAATTTCACCGTAATTCTCATATAATTTAGGTTCATATGGTGCCAGGTTGATAAAATATTATCCTAAAAGAATCAACTTTCCTGAAAAAAGAATCCTACACTGAACAGCATGAGTCATTTGTCTCATTTGTTTACAAAGGGCAAACAGCTGATTGGCTTACCACAATGTCTGTTTTCAACACTAAGTAAATTAGTACAGTCGTGTATTTATCACCACTTAATAAATACTATTGTAGTGTATTTATCACCACTTAATAAATACTATTGTAGTGTATTTATCACCACTTTATAAATACTATTGTAGTGTATTTATCACCACTTAATAAATACTATTGTAGTGTATTTATCACCACTTAATAAATACTATTGTAGTGTATTTATCACCACTTAATAAATACTATTGTAGTGTATTTATCACCACTTAATAAGTAATATTGTAGTGTATTTATCATCACTTAATAAGTAATATTGTAGTGTATTTATCATCACTTAATAAGTAATATTGTAGTGTACAGTATTGTGTATCTATATATACCCTGGTTTATTCATTAATCAGTTGTCTAAGTGTACAAGTAGCCAAATTGAGCCAACATATAACACTCTAAGGTAGTAAATATCATTTTCATATTAAATACTGTATGGTGTGTTATAGTGACCCCTGTTATAAGCTGGTCTACTGAAAGCTGTCACATGAATGCATCTTGAGTAAATAACCTTCTGATACAGCTTATCCTTTTTTTTCAAGTCATATTATAAATTACATAAGAGGCCAATCATATGAGAACATGATACTGAATCAATAAATAAATAAACTTGACGAATGCAGCAACGCCCAATTAGCCCCAGCCTGCTAACATACTCAAGTGTCTTAGTTCTCAGTAGGCTTATAGCAAATCTGATTCGACCTCTGTACAGTATTCAGTAAGTGTGGTTCATTTCATAAGATTTTATTATTAATCTTACCCATTTCTTAAAACATTTTTTTTATTATTATTATTTCTGGTGACCAGAGCACCTCAGAATCCCCAAAAAGTGAATTCCGATATATTGAAGTCCAATTTATCGAGGTTTACTTTATACTCAAATGGCGACCGTGTTAAACTTTCATTTGGCTTTTATTTACTGGTTTGGCAATACATTTTTTTTTAATTATTTATTGGTATGATTTTTAATTATTCCTCATATTTACTGGTACAGTACTTTATATATTATTTTTAAGAAAACTATGGCTACAGGAGGAAAATACAAACTAAAGTTTTTCCTAAATTTTCTCTGCTAAGATGGGGGTGTTTCATATTTGCCATAAAATACGGTAATTAAAAAATAATTATTGTAAATATTAAAGCTGGGTAACCCAAGTTGATTATTGTCCTTGTGGCAGTCAACTCTCTAGAGCAAATCAGTAATGGTATCTGAACTCTTACAAGCATTACTGTCTATTAATGTTTACCGGTACCTGCCACATTATCTTATTTTTATTTTTAGGCAACATTCTTTAGTTTTTGATAAAAACTTTGAAATTATGATGATAATAGTGAATAACCCCCACAACCATCACCATTTGTTTGTAGTCTCACTATCATGTAATGCATCTATCGGCGTGTAACGAAGACTTGTACTGTATTCATTTGCCTTTTTGTGTTTTTGCAGTGGTTACCATAGTATGGACATGTTAAGACAATTAGTAAGATCATAACAACAACAACTTGGTAATAACATATCAACACTACCAGAATTATCATTGAAAATTTATTTTATTTATACAGACTTACTGTATCATGCTCCAGATACAATAGTAGGAGTAAACGTTAAATGTTTAAATGCATTAAAAAATATATAAAACTTCTAAATATTCCCTGCTGATATGGGGGTGCATCTTAAATGCCTTTGTGCCTTATATGCTGAAAATTACGGTAAGTACCAGAAAATCTATTGATCAAATACAAGTGGAAGGCTGCATGGCTTAGTACAGTACATGAATAGGTATTTCAGTGAATGCATTGCTCTTCCTCTCTCAATAGGTTGTCTATATATATTTTAATGATATGTTGCAAGTCTCTCCTGCATGTGTCTTTCTTATGTTTTATCATTCCAGCATGCAGTCACCCCTTCTCTTTCCGGTTTTGGCTTCACTTGTTCCCCCTCCTACCTCCATTCTTAAACTGATTTTCTTCCAACACCCATCCATTGTTTCCTTAATGGGAAGTAATATGGAGAGTATGAAAAGTAAGTCATGATTTAGATATTATATAAATTAGAAGTGCTTAATTGCTCAAAATGTACTTAAAATATTTCTTAGCTCAAGAAACAAATTTAAACTACATTTTTTTTAATTTGAGGTGATGGCAGCTGATGGCAGCACTCACTTTGAGATAATGAAGGCTAACCCCCCTATATCCCTGAAAAATCAGAATTATTCTTTAATGCTGCAAATGTAAATGGAACCCTTTCATTATTACAAGACACTTTTCTATTTATAAAGAAGATTTACAAAAATAATAAGGACATGGATGTATCCTATACTACACACTTTATAGTAGATTAAGGGTAATAGAAATGTGAAGGTGGTGTCAAAGTTTATGAATGTGATCATTATTCTTTAGGAACTCTTGATTCCACTGGAATGTACTGGAGAATCCAAGATAATACTAGACTGCCTTGGTAAGAGAATAAGGGAAAGGAATTTCTTGACCCAAGTGAAAATAAAAGCATGTTCTAAGTCTTCAAAGGGGTCTTTGGCTGTCCATTCCTAGAACTTTTGCAGCATCTTCTCCCTCTTTACTTTAGTTGGCTTTGTGTAACAGAGAGCCACTTGGCTAAAGGACAATTAGCCAGAAATGGAGTAGTGATCTTGGAATTCCTTTTCTGGTTGATCAGCTGGAACTGAACCTAATTGGTGTATCTTGGCCTTGGTTTGTTTGGGTTAGTAGGTGATTTTTTAGAGGGTGCTCTGCCCTCTGCAAAATCACCATGGTATAAGAGTACTGAATCAGGCACTTATGTTCCTTAGAGGCAATTACCGTGTACTGTACTGTTCCCTCATTTAACCCCTTGTGTACAGGGTCGCCTCTGAGCTGAATAAAATTGTCTGGTATTAGCCAAATAAAATATTAAAAGTAGTATCCATGTAGTGAAGGGGTTAAGGCAGATGGCAAAGGGGATAGAGAAGGGGGATTGGTTTATCCAGGAACCCCTTAGTAAGTCGCATATTACCAGAGCCACCTGGCTTCAGGCTCCACCAGAAAAAGGGATGGGTCCCACTGGTTGGGAAGGTTGTTGACCCTAGGGCTGACCTGATCATCATCAAACTACTGGGGCCTCAACTGATGTCACTGTGGTTGCTGGAGGATCGGCTTTTTTCACCCTTCATTTTTCCAACATTCGCGGCCTGAGATCCAATTTTTCTTCTGTGGAGCACCCATTAACCCCTTCCTCCAACCTCTTGTTACTAGCTGAACTTCAACTGACCAAAGCAGCTTCACCCAAACCTTTTCAAGTCTCCAACTAAAACCTTTATACCTCTTTCCATTCTAAGGGAGGTGTATGCGCCTACTGCAACACATGTACACCTATGGCTCGACTCAAGGATCTTGAATTATCCCTTTATGATGTCATCTGGCTCAAAATATCTTTACCAACTGTGACTATTTTTCCTTGTTTCCTATACTGTTCTCCCAACTCTACTACTTGGAACTCTTTGACTATCTCACTCCTTGCCATGAGTCATTATTGTCCACACACCCCAACACCGAGATCCTCTACCTAGGGGATTTCAATGTACTGTACATCACAGAGAGTAGCTTGGCTCTGCAAGGGATGACCCAGGTGGAGCTGAGGCACTCTCTTTTTCCTTGCTTATTTATCTGGAGCAAATAATTAAACACCCTACACATCTTCCTGATCGACACAATCAACTTACTAACATTCCTGATCTCTGTTTTACCTCTAACCCCTCACACTATTCATTCTCAATTTCTGCCCCCTCAGGTTCTTTCACAATCTTATTTCTATTAAATCAAACTAGGCATGACCACCTCCTCCACCCCCCCCTCTAAACACTGAGAATGCTGTACAGATGCCATAGCTACTTCACTCCTGAGCAGTTGCTTCAAGTATATAAGGGATTCATTCGTCCTAACTTGGAGTACTGCTCTCATATCTGGGGTGGCTTTTCTGCCCAACTGTTAGATTTTTTTTTTATGGGGATTAGCCCACCCAGGCACAGGTCATTGACCCACATCAGAGCCTTGGGGGCGAAAATGTAATAATAATAATAATTCATATTAAATAAAAAAAAAATTATAAAAATACAAAATTATAAATTAAATAATCATAATTCATAGTAAAAATAAAATTTATAATACAAAATACAAAATTAAAAATAAAATAATAATGATAACAATAATAATAACAACACATAATAATAATAATAATAATAATAATAATAATAATAATGAACCATAAAGAAATGCAAAAATGAAAAAAATCAATAGTGAGAAACAATACAGTGGCCCTCGGTTAACGAACTCAATCCGTTCCAGAAGGTCGTTCGTTAACCGAAACGTTCGTTAACGAAACCATTGTTTCAATGGGTTTTTGGGTAATTGGTTCCAGCTCACCGAAAATTTCCTAACTTCAACAAAAATGGCGGAAAAATTTACTTACTTTGAGGTGTGTATGTAGAAGGCTCCTGGATGATGGTGATGATGTGCATTTGAAGTGGGAGGTGCAGGAGGAGAAGGGAGAAGAGAAGGAAGTGGAGGTGGAGGAGAAGCATTTTACTGCTTCTTGGAAGGTGAGTCACCTTCCATGAAAATGTCAGGAACCTCTGGACTGACAGATTCTCCACCATGAACATCCTCTCTCCTTCTTGAAGTGGAAGGCTGAGGGCTAGCATCTTGTTCCCTCTGCCTTTTACTGAAGAAAGTGTCAATTGTGGTCTGTGGGGCATCTGTCCTCCTCACCATTAACTTATGTTTAAAGAAGGAGACCACTGAGTCCTCAACATGACACAAAGCTAGTTCAGTTTTTTCCACTTCTGGGTGCTTTGAAGCCAGTTCCCTGAACTTCTCCCAGTGGTAAATCACATCTTTCAACTGTGTAGCTGACATATGGTCATCACTTTCAATTTCCTCCTCACCACTGTCAGCCTCTACCCGTAACATCTCATCCAGTTCCTTCAAGTCATTAGGAGTAAGTTCCTCCTCATGAGACATCACAAGCTCTTCCACATCCTTCTCCTCCACTTCAAGACCCAATGACTGACCAATGGACACAATCTCCTGGTCCAACTCTGTGTCATCCTCAAATCCCTCAAAATCATGGACTACTGATGGCCACAGTGCTTTCCATGAAGAATTGAGGGTTCTATTGGAGACTTCTTGCCATGATGACACAATCAATTTTACAGCCTCCAGGACGTTGAATTGTGTCTTCCAGAACTGTTTCAGTGTTAGTTCAGGATCAATGGAAGTTGCCTGATGACACCTCCTAAACATTTTCTTCATGTACAACTTCTTGAAGTTGCTGATCACATTCTGGTCCATTGGCTGTATGAGTGATGTAGTGTTTGGAGGCAAAAACAACACTTTCACAAAGTCAAATTTATACTCCAAATTTCTGGCAAGGTCAGGGTCATGACCAGGAGCATTATCCATGAGGAGAAGAGCCTTTAAAGGAAGTTTATTGGTGGTTAGGTAGCTCTTGACAGAGGGGCAAAACACATCAATAGCCCATTCATTAAAGAACTGTCTTGTCACCCATGCCTTACGGTTGGACTTCCAATAAACTCCAAGCATTGTTCTTACCACTTTCTGTTGCTTGAACACCCTGGGGTTTTCAGAGTGGTAGACAAGCATAGGCTTCAGTCGGAAATCCCCTGAAGCATTGGCACCAAGCAATAGAGTGAGACGGTCTTTCATGGGTTTATGCCCAGGTAAAGAGGCTTCATCCTTGGTGATGAATGTTCTTTTGGGCATCTTTTTCCAGAACAGCCCAGTTTCGTCAACATTGAAAACTTGCTGTGGAAGATAATTTTCTTCTTCCATCAGTTTTTTAAATTCAATTAAAAACTTTGCTGCCCCTTCTTTATCAGCACTAGCAGCTTCACCATGCCTAACAACACTTAAAATGTCACTTCTTTTCTTAAATTTTTCGAACCAGCCTTTGCTAGCCCGAAAATCTTCAAATTCTGTTCCTGAAGAACTAGGTTGATCTGTCTTTAAATGTTCATAAATCTCCCTGGCTCTTTCACAAATGAAATCACCAGAAACTGAATCACCTTTCATCTGTTTTTCCCTAATCCAGATGATAAGTAACCTCTCAGTTTCTACGATTAGGGATCTACTTTTAAACACTCTTGTAGATTTGTCTCTCACGTTCACTTCCTTAAATTTGTCTTTTTGTGCAAGAATTGTCGACACAGTTGATGCCGACATGCCATATTCTTTGCATAGCGCATTTGATTTAATACCTTGTTCGTGTTTTTTTATTATTTCCTGCTTCATTTGGATTGAAATCACTTTTCTTGATCTCTTAGGCCCCATGCTGGATTCAAACAATGGCAACACGTATTTTTCAAAGTTAAACTAGCTGTAAATAAAGAATATTTTCTTTAAAATAACACTGCACTGCACTATATATTGTCAATATGTAAAATAATTTTCAAAATGACCAATAATTTGCTTGGAAACACAGAAAAAAAGCAGTTAGTCAAGATGTTACCTCCAAGAAAACAGAGAGAGACTGCTGTTTTGCTGTGTTACCGTGTCACTTTACCTTCAATTTGTTCAATAATTGTTAAAATGACTAAAAAAAGAATATTAAACTTTTAAAATATTGAAAGTATAAACTTCTTGATATTTACAAAATAGTAAGGAATTTAAGCCCTAGAACCGAAATGTATTGGCGGACTATACTAAAGCTGGTTGCCCGGTCAGTGCAATGAAACATTGAGGTCGGTTCGTAAGAAGTTCGTTAAAAAATTTTTTTCGTAAAAAATTGAAATCCTTATGGAAAAGTTGTTAATAAAAAACGTTAACCGAGGTGTTAAAAACGAGGGGTCACTGTACTGTATGTTGTGTTGTCATTGTAAGAGAAACAATTGAGACCCTACAATTGTGTGTAAATGAGGCAGAAAGTCAGATCAGCAACCTGGGACTTGGTCACAATTTTTGTGATGCCATGTAGGCAGCAGGGTCTACCATTAGACAACACATTATGCTTCCAATATCTTCCCAAGTGGTAGTACCTCCCTGTTTGGTAGCTGCCTACTACTGACAAAGGCAAGAGTGGACTCAAAGGCATTTCGTCTTATTAATTCTCCTCCTTTAGTTGATAATCTTTCTTCCCTTTTTCTTCACCCCAATGTTGCTTCACTCTCTCTCTTTTACAGGTACTTTAACGGGCAATGTTCGGTGGATTTGGCATCCTGTGTACCATGGGCAAAGCCGTGGGCTCGTAACATCGTCTTGCCCGCGGTGCCCACCTTTTCTCTGTGGATGTCGGTCACACTAGAATAACCCATTATAGTAAATTCTTCTTTCCTCACACAGCCAAACTGTGGAATGCTCTGCCTTCTTCTGTGTTTCCATACTCTTACAATCTGTCTCACTTTAAAAAGATGGTTTTCCGGCATCTTCGTGGTGTAGATTAACATAATCTCTTTCTTTTCTATTTTTAATTAATTTTACTCTTATTTTTTGCCCCGTAGGCCCGATTGTGGGTCGATGACCTGTGCCCAGGTGGGCTATTCCATGTAAAAAAAAAATTTAAATAAAAAAAACTAATGATTGAGCAACTTATTATCCCTCCTTCCAGGAGATCAGTTGATTTGGATCTGAAGCTTTTGATCTGGATAGTGTGTTTTATAGCCAATATCAGCATAGCAAATGAATTGATTGAAGCCTCTCTTGTTAGTGTGAACAGCAAAAATTTTAACTTTTTAGTGTACTTTCCTATGAATTGGATTTAATTTTAGATTGTTTCATTTTTAGATGCCAATCACAAGTTATAGCCCTGGAGCCTGTTTTTTCAACCCAAGACTTGCTTTCAGTACTATTGTATATAGTTACTTGGCTATATAACAGAATTTCAGGATCAATCCTCTATTTCTCTTATCTAACCAGTAGAGGATCTGTAGTGTAGGAGATCTGAGCTAGAGAGGCATTAGTATACAGTATTTAGTAGTCATATAAGGTTGGTGTATTCTCATGGGCATGGAATTTAATTTTGGGGACTCATCATAAATTGAGACACTGTAGTTTATGTAGTCCTGTCTTTTAAAAAACCTTGTACTGTACCCTGTATTGCATATTTTCTAATACTATTTTGGTAATTTAGGAGTCAACAAAGGTGTCCCAAGCCCAGAGCCAATGAGGCTTTAATACTCTCCCACATATTTGCCGTGTGTGGCAACCCATAATACTAGAGACGGGAGTCCTGGAGGTTGAGTGCCCTGCGGCTAGCAACACATCTCTTTGGTCCTCTATTCCAGCTACTGTATATGGGCAGCTTGGTTGGGCCTGATCAAGTCAATTGGCTGGTCACAGTGTGGCTAGGGTGAAGCATGGTCTAGGAGCTGCTGTCTAGGCCACCTGGTGGTTACCCCCATATACTCCCCGCTTCCGCTGGGGTCACCAGGGTCTTATCTCTGGCATTGACCTCCCCTTGTTGAGCTCAATGGAAGGTGGATGGGGAGAGTCAAATTATATTGTTTTTTGTGTAGACAAAACAAACTCCAATAATTGGCCAGATACACCCTTGATGACCCTGCACCCATCCCTGGACCCTCCTTTGGATAATCAATTGCTACATTACAGCCCTCTCAGATTAAAAAAAAGGTGACTCTGGGTCCTGTCAAATGCCCAAGTATAAGAGCCACAGGAGGCCCACTGGTCCTGACATTTTCCATGATGCTTCTGCCAGTGAGATCTTACCAGGTGTGTTCAAGCAGGTAGACCCTGTGGTGTAATGGTCAGCATGCTTGCCTTGCAAGCGAGTGGACCCAGGTTCGATCCCCGGGCAGGGTGAAATTATGGGCAAGTTTCTTTACGCCATTTACCTCTGTCTACCCAGCAGTAATTGGGGACCTGGATGTTAATCGATTTGCGGATCGTATTCCGGGGTAATGGTTAGCCAGTGCAGTTGGCGAGTTGTCCGGTCTTCTCGGAGTATTCCTTGACACTGAGTCATGCAGCTCGTTAACTCAGGGTGTGGTTGTTGTGTTGGCGACAGCTTCTACACCTTAAACAAATTCACGCCTAGGTGGCTCTACGACCGGCCATCCTCGTTACACAAGGGGCAACCTTTATTTATTTATTATAGATTTTGCAAGATATCTAGGGCTCCATACCATGGAAAGCCAGTCTGTAATGGACCTGGACATTATTGATGTTCACAGGTAAATAGAAACACTTTATAGAAGAGAACACAAAATATCCACCCAGCAAGATAGTAGCCTCCTAGTAGAGGTCTCCCTGAGGTGGTGAGTTCTTGACTTGTTCGTCTGGAGTCCTCAGTCTGAAGCCTTTTCTCGTTGTCATTGTCTCTTCTGCATTTTTTAGACCTAGAAAAAGCATATGACACAGCTTGGAGATTCAGCATCCTAAATGAGCTTCGCAATTTTGGATGCGGGGAAATTTATCATCAATAATGGGTCAGTTCTTGGGACGTTGCACTTTTACAGTCTGTGTTGCTTCAGAAATGTCAGCAACACATAATCAGGAGGACAGGGCTCCTCACCGCAGTGTCTTGAATGTGACCTTTTTTGCCATGGCAATAAATGGGGTAGCAGCATCAGTTCCAGGAGGTGCATCAATCTCATTCTATGTTGATGTCAGTGGCTGAACATTGCATGCAAGTTGCACTAGACCAAGGTTTCACATTGGCCCACAGAGCATGGCTTCAGATTTTCTCCTTGAAGAACGTTGCCATGCATTTCAAGCGCCTTGGAGGTGTTCACCCAAATCTTGATCTACAGCTCTAGGGTTGTTATGTGTGATGTGTCACAGAGACTCATTTCCTGGACATTAACTTCGACAACCGTCTTATGTGGCAGCCACATATTCGTTACCTCAAAGATTTCTTGCCAGTGTGCTCTCAAGTTAATGAGAGTTTTGGGGCACACACCGTGGGGTGCTGACTAAGGAACTCTGCTGCACCTTTACCACATGCTAGTTAGATCCAAACTGGATTATGGATGTGAGGTGTACTCATCAGCTAGACTCGATACACTGAACTCTATTCATCATGTTGGGATGTGCCTGGTGACCGGTGCCTTCAGATCTTAGCTAATCCTAAGTCTGTTAGTTGATGCTGATGAGCCACCCTTTGATATTCGACATCAGTATATTTTCTTATGTTCTTATGTTCCTATGACATGCTTCCATAGTCTTTATTGAGAAATGGAAGTATCAGAGCTCGATTGTTAAACTGTGAGGGTGCGTGTGTGTAATAATAATAATAATTAGCTGTTTATTGAAAGAGCATGGCAGCCGGAAGGCTGAAAATATACAATAACATAATTGGGGAATGGGTCTCTTGATTTACAAATGATATACAAGTAAAATAAGTGATGCAAATATGATACTGTATATAATAATTAGGTGTTGATAATTTTTACAATGGTTGAGACTGGGCTGTTCTTATAGCAATCAGTTCGTGCTCTTATGGGCTGGATGTGGTTTGGCAGGTGTGTGGCCACGTGGCCAGGACAGTAGCTTGGGGCAATGCAGGTGTGCTCCATCCTTCAGGTTAGGTCAGGTGAAGCCGTGAGGTCAAGTCAGGTTAGGTCAGATCCAGCCGCACTCAGTATTGTGTGCATGTGTGTGTGTGTGTGTGTGTGTGTGTGTGTGTGTGTGTTAATTAATGGTTTATTGAAAAAGTTCTGCAGCCTGAAGGCTGAAAATATACATTGGACATAAATGACTTATTACATACATTGGTGGCTTAACAAAAGCCTTCATTAGGGAATGGTAAAGGAACATACAGTGAACATACAGATTAATGTAGGTGTTGAACAGCAAACACGTAGTGTAGTAACTCCCTCCCAGATGGTGTTAGGAGGGACCTGACGTGGTGTAGTAGTTCCCTCAGATGGTGTTATGAGGGACCTGACGTGGTGTAGTAACTCTCTCCCAGATGGTGTTAGGAGGGACCTGACGTGGTGTAGTAGTTCCCTCAGATGGTGTTATGAGGGACCTGACGTGGTGTAGTAATTCCCCTGATGGTGTTATGAGGGACCTGACGTGGTACAGTAACTCTCTTCCAGATGGTGTTAGGAGGGACCTGACGTGGTGTAGTAGTTCCCTCAGATGGTGTTATGAGGGACCTGACGTGGTGTAGTAATTCCCTCACAGATGGTGTTATGAGGGACCACGTGGTGTAGTAATTCCCTCACAGATGGTGTTATGAGGGGCCTGATGTGATGTAGTAATTCCCTCACAGATGGTGTTATGAGGGACTTGACATGGTGTAGTAATTCCCTCACATATGGTGTTATGAGGGACCTCACATGGTGTAGTAATTCCCTCACAGATGGTGTTATACGAGTGAAGTGTGGTCCCAGGCCTTCCTATCGTAGACAGATTAACACATCGGCGGTTGTTGTTGGGTCTCACGGGCCGTTATCACTGGGTACCTGGGACCTCACTGTGTGAAGGTTAACTTGGGTACGACTGTTACTGTTGAGTTGTTTTCACTGACTTAAGCACTGTTTACCACTGTTCACCTCTGTTTAACACTGGTTCCATTCCTTTCCTAAATGAAATTGTAACTTCTGGCGAGAACTTGTTGATATTCCGGTGGGGAGGAGGGTTCAGGGGAGGGAGTTGGTATGGGCCAACATAACAGTTGACCTGGCTGCTCCGAGAGGAGCGCCAGGTACGTCTTGACCCTTCGGTGGTCAAGGATGTGTGTGTGTGTGTGTGTTGTTTTTTTTTGGAGGGTGGGAGGTAGGCAATGGTTGGACAGCAACCCCTCATCCAGTAAGGGTGAACGGACTTTACACCATCCACCTTGACTGTTGTGAGAACTTTTGTCTGGGACTTTACGTGGGTGGCAGTCACATGTGGGGGTAATGACTCATCCCCATGCTCACCCTCTACACTCCTGAAGTATGGTCCTGTTGTGTGTGGTAGCATGGTTGGGCTGACAGTTTTGCCAAATCATAGGCCTAAAGGTGCTTGAAACACTGCATAAAAATCAAGCTATTTGTAATGCATGTAAGACCAGAGAGTACTGGGAACATTTCATCACAGATATATCTGTGATTGACTCCAAGCGGGTTAAGAGCAAATATAATTTTTCATTTTTGATGGGAAGGAACAGGAGAATAAAAACAAAATTCTTGAGGAATAATTTTGTTAAGTATACCAGGGAAAATGTATTGTAGTCATTATTGAGCAAATTTTTACAATAACAGAACATATTAGGGTAAGAGTAGTATGGGCTCAGAGAAGAAAGAGGATGAAGTTTTTCTATTAGGAAACATTCAGTGTAAAGTTTTTAATAGATATATTGGAAATATTTTTCAATTATGTGTAGATTTTGCAAAAGTGAAAAGAAAATAGGCATGAAAGATATTGACTTCAGAGTAACTTTAAAAATCATTATAAAAGTAGAACTCCAATTTTTTTTGAAGAGCATTTTTGCAGTACTTTCTGCCTAGGATAAATTCCCCAAATGAGCATCCCATGCCAATGGGAATTATATGAACAATTTAGTCCCCACATTGTAACTAACAGGTTTCTCAACACTAGTACAAGAGAAAAATTTCAAGTATTTTTTTATTTCCAGGGCATTATACACAAGTGCCGTTACAGTCTGGGATCTATTGCAATGTGGAGTCAGAAGGATCACATTCAAACTCTAAACATAGGAATAAAACAGTCAGTTAGAACTCATGAAAACCTTTCATATTATAGGTGAGTACAGTGATACTGAGTCTGCAGATCTGTATCTTATTTTGTTTCTTTCCAGTTTGTGGAAAGGTGTCAAATATGTTTTTTTTTTTTTTTAACTCCAAGAAAGAACTGTCTAAAATAACTCTTAAGAGATGTGATGATTATTGGTAAATATAATGTATTAATACAGTATAATTTTTTTTATTAATTATTTATTGAAGCACATTCATGGCATATTTGTTTTTTATGAAGTTAAAATGAACAAAACATCAAAGTCTTAGGCTCTCTGTTGACATTAATATGCAAGTTTTCTTAAATGTTTTTAATCTATTTCTTTCTCTTTAACAGGTTCTATGTTCCTTCTCACACCTGGTTTTTGCAAGTCAATGTCTCTAACTGCCATATACTTGAACAAATTATTAACCAGGATACAGGAGAGCGGCTTTTTAGATGGTGCATTCGATCCCTTGCCTTTAATGCCAGGTCTCTTCCAGCATATAACCCAGATGTTGGGGTAGCCAATATAACACAAGGAGACAGTCATGTTTTTACTGAATTGAGGCCATATTCTGATGGCTATTATTATCTCTTGGTTGTAACTGAAGGAGAGACTGGCATAGATATTACTGTTCGCACAAAAGGTAAGAAGAGTCTCTCTCTCTCTCTCCATTAACTTTGTGTAATATCACTGCATATTTTTTTTAATATACAGGCATATAGTACAGTACCTTGTTAGTTGACTGTACATTTACCCATTAGGAATGACTTTTTGTGTAACATTCAATAGGTAATGTTTGAGTCACAGTTACTCTAAAACAGTGGCTCTTCATCTTTTTAGGGTCATGCCCCCTACAGCAGTTGGTCCTCATCTCCACACCCTCCTCCTCAATTCTGGCAAGGCACCGCGTAAATGACCAAACGCGTTGACCAAAACCGCGTAAATCCAGACTATACTGCAGTGATTTAAGGGCGATTTAGGGGAATTTTAGGAGTGTTTCTGACTTTATGCATTTTTGGCTTTACTTTGTATATACTTTTCTGTGAGCTGGAACCAATTACCCAATATTCCATTGAAACAATGGTTTCGATTAACGAAATTTTTGGTTAACGAACGACCTTCTGGAACGAATTGTGTTCGTTAACCGAGGGGCCACTGTAGTTTTACGGGTCACACTAGTAGGTGGTTTGGGTCACAGTACTGTGATCCAGGTCACAGGGCTGGGGATGACTGGTTTAACAGCACGTAATAACTCATGATCAACTGGCTCTCCTAATGGATGATTTTTTTTTGCTTGTACTTGGTCTGTTCCTATTTTAATACTGTGTATTTTTCCATGATTTACTTAGTGTTTACAGAACATTTAAAACAGTATATTTAGATTCAATATTATCTAAGTTTATAATGATATTTCAGAATGTGGTAGTGCCTTCAAAAAGCTTTGGCCTCATATCCGAGATGTAAAAGCATCTGAATATACTGAAGTATCTTCTAAACAAGAGATGGAGTTTGTTGGGACGGCCACACCTATAAATATTACTGTATCGGTTTCAACTAGTGAAGATTATGGTAACTCCCAGCATGAATCATCAAAGATGTTGGACTGGGAAGAAATGTGGCCTAATATAACAAATGAATCTCCACTTGTTTTGTCTCACTTACCTGATGAGTCTCCTCCTATACTGGATGCTGACTTTGCTGCCGTGGGTCATCAGTGTTACCCTGTGTTGCCTCTGGCTCGCATCAAGCATGCCAGTGATTTTACTGACACCTTTTTAATACAGGTATGGTTCTATTTTTTGTTTTTATGAAGTTGTCTGTTTATTAATGTTTCAGCAATTACATTCACTGCATTTACATGCATATCAGATTTGCTAAAGAGGTTTGAAATTCCTATATGGAAGAAGTAAAATAACTGCTTTTCCATTTATTTTGCTTTTCAAAAAAAGTTGTTAAAACAATTCTGAATTCTTTCTAATAAAATTTGTGTGCATATGAATGTGAAGAATACAGATTGAGTGAAGGAAAGGCAGTGGTGTGAATATTTTTTAACTTCTGAGTTTTTTTAGTACTGTATATACAACCATTGTTACCAACTCATCCAACCCAGAACGTGCAATACATTCGCTAAAACTATATATTTTTACAGCAAAAAGCGCTAGACCTTAGAACCTAGAATACATAACTCAATATATACGAATTCATTCATACATACATTACATGAAAATATGCATAATAAAATGAATTACAATGTACTGAATACAGGATAAATATATACACCCATCAACATATTAATGTAAGTATACAGTATTAACTGTTACTATTTCACTTTACTTACCCTTATAAACAAAAAGTTACTTCTAATTCCTTATTAGGTTCCTTTTGTGAACTGCAGCTTGTTTTGGCTTCCCCAGGCACTGAGTCTTCTTTTCTGGGCAAATATGCCAGGTTTGTGCCTATTGCCTTCAACACATCACTTGAAAATTCATATGTGCTGCAACTTTTCCCCAGTTGCTTTAAGCCACACCTCACTGTTCGTGCTGAGTCTGTTTCTTAACTTTGACTTAACGAGATTCACTTGACTAAAAAGTTTCTCTACTTCTGCATTTGAGTGTGGAAGGGATAGCAAGCTCATTGCAAGTGAAGAAAGTTCTTTAAAGGGCTTTGTACTAGCAGAGTCTGTGGACTGTTTAACCTCGATCCATAAATCTACTGTCGATGTTAAGTTATTCCACTTTATTACAGCCAAATTTCTCCACTGACTCTCAATATCTTCAATCTTGCATGGCTTAAAGCACAAGCACTTAGCAAGTTTCATTATGGGTTCTTTTATTTGATTTGTGCACATCTCAACAGAAAACATTGACTTTTGTTTTATTACTTGGAAATTCTTAGGAAGCTTCTCTCTTAATTGATGAGTGAGTTTTAGATGAATGATATGCATCTCTGAAGTAAAAATTTTTCTGCATCAGTATCTAGTTTTGCTTCCTTGCACTGTTTTTCAAATTCATATCCTAGATACTCCATAGGATCAACATAGTCAACAATAGGAGTGGTTAATGGATCTACTCTTGTTGCTGTAAGTACCAACTTTTGACTAATTTTTGGACAAGACTCACAAGATCAAGATGTAGCTTTGTTGTGTCATAATTTTCACTTTTAAATGTTTTCACTACTCTCTGAACGTCTTTTAACACTGATCGTAAACACAAAAGGTACAGCTTGTTCACCGGATCAGAGTACATTTGGAATAACATTTCTGCATGAAAATAGTTTTCAGAACTCCTAGATATACTGAAGTGCGTCTTGAGCTCATCCCATTGAGAAAGAATACAAGTGACAGCAGTTTCAATTGACAACCAGCATGTGTCACAGGCACTGGTTATTTGGAGGGGTTACTTTCCGTGATCCAGAGTACTGTATATTTGTTTTATGCTATCTGTCTCTTTGAAGAATGAATGAACCAGTTGTAAGCTTCTTTCTCTAAGGAGTCGATGTTTCGTGGCAAACTATCCCTGGTAGCACTGGACACAGCAAGTTGAACTGAATGGCATATTCATCTTACCATTACCAAACGACTTAAAGCGAATTCCTTCTTTGAAAGTTCACAAACCCCACCTCCGTTTCTCTCTGGATGTCGGTCACACGAAAATAACCCGTTATAGTACCTCCTTCTTTCTTCACACAGCCAAACTGTGGAATGCTCTGCCTTCTTCTGTGTTCCATACTCATACAATCTGTCTCACTTTGAAAAGCTGGTTTTCTGGCATCTTCGTTTTGTAGATTAATAAAACCTTTTCCTTTTCTATTTTTAATTTCTTTCTATTCTTATTTTTTGGCCTCCTAGGCCCCGTTATGGGTCATTGACCTGTGACCAGGTGGGCCAATCTCCGTTAAAAAAAATAAAAATAAAATTTTTTTTTTAAACCAATGAAAATATTGTAAAAAAAATCATATACAGTACAGTAAACCATCAATAACTCGGCAGTTGATAACTTGGAATTTCATATAACTCAACATGGATATGGTCTCAGAATCTATTATTATAAATCGGGAATGTCAAGATATGTAAAATTATCTGGGAAATCTCAGCATATCTGGCCACCTGCATCACTTACCATGCCTCTGTGTCACCTACCATGCATCTGTGTTACCTACCATGCATCTGTGTCGCCTACCATTCCTCTGTGTCACCTACCATTCCTCTGTGTCACCTACCATGCCTCTGTGTCACCTACCATACCTCTGTGTCACCTACCATGCCTCTGTGTCACCTACCATGCTCTGTGTTACCTACCATGCCTCTGTGTCACCTACCATACCTCTGTGTCACCTACCATGCCTCTGTGTCACCTACCATGCCTCTGTGTCACCTACCATGCCTCTGTGTCACCTACCATGCCTCTGTGTCACCTACCATGCGTCTGTGTCACCTACCATACCTCTGTGTCACCTACTATAATGCTTCATTCTTCACCTGCAGTGCTGGTAAGTGTTATTTTTTTACATTTAGTAATTACATGTACACACATTTGGGTTGGAAATTTTTTATTGTTGTAGTTTTGTCGGAGGGGGGAAGTGCCTCGATAAGTTGAAATTTGGGATAACTCGGCAAGGCCAGAACCCCGTATGTGCTGAGTTATCGAGGGTTTACTGTACATTTAAAATTCATCAAATTTACAAGCTTCTTTGTCTGAAGCAAAGAGCTCGTCATACACATCCTGAGTCTCGTTCTTTACGTTGTCGTCGTAGGGGTCCCAGTCCGAATCTGGTGCGTTAGAGATACATACTGCACTTTTTGAAACATTTTATTTCATTCTCTACTTTCACTTTATTCCATTCTTTGATAACAAAATCACACAGCACATTGAGTGGTGCAGCTGATTCAAGGTTGACTGCGTCCCCACGACACTTAGGTATGTAAACAATATGGTCATCGACCTTAACATACCAATACCAAAGATAGTCTTCACATAGTATTTACCATAATTCAAATGAGTTACTAGTAATACATTAATCATTTAAAGTATTTAATGCATTAAACATATCATTGTATTGGTGGTTTGGTGGTCATTGACCAAAACTTTACCACAGGTGGTTTGGTAGTTTGGGGAGTCATCTTATAACACAGATATCATCTAAAGCCATGAAATTTAGACTGAAATTTGGGCCTCGTCTTATCTGAAGGTCGCCTTATCCGCTATGAAATACTGTATACTAAACCTTTCTTATTTAATTATACTGTAGTATATAACTTCACATACAGGAACTTTATGAGTCAGACACATGTTCAAGAATATGAAAAGTTTACCTTATTGCAAATTTAATATTTTTTATCTAAGATACACACAAAAGTAGGATTACCGTGGTCATAAGTGTTTTTTTTACAGGGATTAGCCCACCTGGGCACAGGTCACTGACCCACATTGGGGCCTGGGGGGCAAAAATGTAATAATAATATTAATAAAAATAATAATAATAATTCATAGTAAATAAAATTTATAATACAAAATACAAAATTGAAAATAAAATAAGAATGATAATAATAATAAAAACACTGTAAGAATAATAATAATATAACTCCTCCCCGACTTATGACGGGGTTAGGGACCCATATCCAGGTCGTAAGTCAAAATGGTCATAAGTTGAAAATGCTTAAATAATTCATAAAAAATCTAAAATGGGTGTCTTTTTCTTCTCAGCACCACAAAACTCTCACTTTTAAGCTTGCCAGCCATTTTAAAGTGAATTACAAACGAAAATTTTGTCTGTGTACTGACGTTGGGACTCGAAAATACATAATTTGACAAAATTTTGGTACAACTGAGGCGGTCGTAAGTGCAGGTGGCCATAAGTCGAGTTGGTCGTAAGTTGGGGAGGAGCTGTAATAATAATAATAATAATAATAAAGAACCATAAAGAAAACTAAATTGAAAACAAAAAAAATCAAAAGTGAGAAACATATGGCAGCAGGGTCTATCATTAGACAATACATTATGCTTCCAATATCTTCCTGGGCGGTAGTACCTCCCTGTTTGGTAACTGCCTACTACCTATTAAGTTTACTGTATAATATATTATTTTATCCTATTCCTTATAGGAGTTGATAACTGTTGATGGGAATTCAGTTTCAGAGTTGGTAACACTGTTCATAGCATCAACTGTTGCGGTCGTGGTCACGGCCAAGATGTGTTAGTGCGAATGTCTTGCTACAAATTATGTCTAGGATTATACCTAGTATTTCTCAAAAACTAGGATCAAAATATACAAGAGATATATGAAAAACTCAGGCTTTTTTACCCCATAAATCAGTGGTCGAACTGTATATGAGATGAGTTTATACATGAGTATATATGGTATGTTGTGAAAAGAGTTCATTAAAGCATTTTTTATTGCTAAATGAATTCTTACTTCATCCTATGTTAAAGAGTATACATGTGTTTATGTGGCATAGAAGACTTAAAACCTTCATCCTTCTGACCAAATTTTGATACCAAGAAAGAAGTTGAAGGACATTTTTATTTACTTTGAGTATTTCATATGATTTTAGAATACAGTACAGTCAAAGTTTCCAAATTCCTTGTATTTTCCTTTATATACACTCTCTGTCTTTCATGTCTATGCTCAATTTTCTTGTGTATTGCACTCAATTTGTCCATTTTCCTCCATGCTGTGCAGTTACTCTTTTCTTTAGTATAAATCTTTTTGCATAACTATTAAGGCATTAACAGCTTGCATATAATATCAAGTATATAATTTACAGGGGCCAGATTGGTACAGTACATGGTTGTCAGTACAGAGAGACTTGCCGGTCTTCACGTATCTTACACTCCTGCCCTTTACAGACATTGGTGGAACTTTGAGTGTAAACATACTCTTGGACGAGTTACTGATGGTGAGTACAAAAGAGTGATTATATATATATATATATATATATATATATATATATATATATATATGAAGGACCTCATGTGGTCATGTAGACACCGTGTTGTGTGGGGTGGTGTCACAGTACCTCACTCTCTGCTAAGGGGTGTTGTGTTATTTTATGGTCAGGTGTAAAGCTGATTCACGGTTGTTCCCAGAGTGGACTCATTAACACCGCCTGGTCAGAAGATGGTGGTCGTTTCCCAGGGGTGCTTATCATTGGGTGTGGATCTCACTGGTGGGTCACGGCTCTCGCTGGTACTGTCTAGTGCTGAATTCACTTGCTTAAACACTGTTCATCACTGTTCAACACTGATCCCACTTCTTTCCGAAACGAAATTGTCACTTTTGGCGGGATTATGTTGATATCCCGGTGGTGAGGATGGGTCAGGGAGAGGGATTTGAGAAAAGGGCCAACATTGGCTGGGGGCAGCTCCACAGCAAGGACAGGCGCCTCATAGGTCTTGACCCTCCGGTGGTCAAGAATGTAGTGTGTGTGCATGCATACATACATACATACATGCATGTGTGTGTGTGTGTGTGTGTATGTGCTGTGATGTCACATCGGGGGAAAGCAGAGTGTGACTGGGTTGCCATTCGGTGATGCAGTTACAGTCCACTGCCTCCACACATCCAATCACTTCCCACACATACACACCAATGCTCTTCATTTTCAGATTTTATAGTTTTATATTATATTTTCTTTATTTCTAAACCACATTAGAATATTGTAATTATTTTCCACAACCTTATTAGTTTCATCACATTTAACAGTGGCAACATGCCATCTCATAGGCCACCTCATCTTCAGTTTTTCCCCATCCCAGTGAGAAGCTGTTGTTAAACTGAATTTTGACCTAAAGTTAAGTGAGAAAGGGTGTCAAGATTTATTTATCACTAAACCGAATTAACGTAAAGTGAATTAATGCTAAACAAGGGATACCTGTATTGATATTTTTGTGGAAGCTCCTTTAGGGCTCTATTTGTTGCTGGAAGGTGGTGCAGTGGTAACATGCAAGCCTCTAATTACTGCAACCTGGGTTCGATCCTGTGTTGGGTGTGAGAAGAGTATTGTCCAGTGTTGCCCTTCTGAAACTGTGAAGGGTAAACTCATAAGGAACAATATAGGGATTAAGCAAGCCATCTTCCAGCCAAAAGGTAAACTAAACGAATTAACAGCTCTTAGCAGCTCAAAAGAGATGTCAGCAGTCTTTGACACCATAGAAAATTAAACTACTTTAAATATAAGTCACTATTTATGTTCAATCTTCCATTTATGACAAAATTCTTAACTTATGTAGGCTTCTTGTTCACAGAGCTTCTCACTGCCAAAATATGAACAATTTAGTCTTAAAAGTCATAGAGCTTTGCATCTCCAGGTGCCAAACGATATCATTCAATGTCCACAGAGCTTTTAAGTGCCGAATTTTTTAACAAGCTTACATTTAATGCATTTAGTTGCTTTTGCATTTATCAGAAAAACAAATGACAAAGATTTTTTTAAAGCAAGTTTGCATGGGGCTAATTCTGGATTCACCATTTGTCCAATACTTTGCAATGAAATTTCTTTTTCAGAATGCGACCCATCAGCTTATAACAGTCACAGGTTGTGTGAGAAAAGGTCGCCCTCCAGATGTTAAAAATGATACACTCATTTGTGGGGAGCCACAGCTCACCCTCAACGTCACCTCCTCCTCTAGAGCTACTGTAGAAGATTTCATACTCATTCCATTCCCAGAACCTGATGTGTGGTTCTTGGCTCTCCAGACAATTTGCTATCACAAAGGGTAAATATGTGCTTTTGCTTTTTATATACAGGTATAAAATTCATACAAATTACCCGGCCAGAATATAATTTACATTGCTGGAATTCTTACAATATGATGATCATTTTGAATATAAACATCATAGATTTTGCATTAGACATACAAATTTTAGATATAATGTTTACTCTGAGTAAATATGTTATCTTTTGTGCAAAATATATGACATTTATATTCAAAATATTCCTGGTCTTACAAGGAATCCAGCAATGTCAATTATATTATCCTAACTTTAGTTTGAGGTATTATTTATAACTAAAAAGGTAAATATTCTGGTTTTCCCACACATCTGGTAGGGAGGGACCGACCGACCATCTGGCACGGTGTGAAGAATATATATTTTTTTTTATTAACTGAAGATATTTGTTTTAGCTCATAAAACTTCATACAAATTACCCGGCCAGAATATAATTTACATTGCTGGAATTCTTACAATTTGATGATCATTTTGAATATAAACATCATAGATTTTGCATTAGACATACAAATTTTAGATGTAATGTTTACTCTGAGTGAATATGTTATCTTTTGTGCAAAATATATGACATTTATATTCAAAATGTTCCTGGTCTTACAAGGAATCCAGCAATGTCAATTATATTATCCTAACTTTAGTCTGAGGTATTATTTGTTACTAAAAGTTAAAAATCTGTTCAACGCCTCCGCCTTGTCCTGGTCAGAATTCTCGTGACTACCATCGTCGCGCCTCAGGTCCGATACGCCTTCTCGCATTTTTTATTTCGACTTTGCCTAGTGGTAAAACACCTTTGGGTTTGACTTGACCTCGCTCGCAATCTGCCTATGGGACTCTTTTTTCAGCCCTTCCACTCTGACTTTGCTTGGTTCCTGGATCTGGCATACATCCTACTGTCCTGCTCATCATTTGTCCTAACCCCTGTCTCAAATTTCTGAATTTTCTTCTTAACTTTGTTGACCGTTGCATGGTTCATGTGTAACGGTCTCCATGTATTCCTGGAGGCGCTGGATTTGGTCTTGGGTACATATTTATTGATCAAATTGTTTACTTTACTGGCTATGATATTAAGCATAGTGTCTGCTTTTTTATATCTTAGTGAGTCAGGCCAGTGAATACCCCTTATCTCGTCATAATTACCCTTGTAATATTTGAACCTTGGCCTGGTTTTGTCTTGAATCAAGTAACAGTTAAATCTGAAGGAAAACATTATGTGGTGACTGGTACCAACGGGGGGCTTGGTGTTTTAGCTTGGCCACCATACCCTCTTCGTTAGTTTTGATGTGATCCAGTGGTTTGGGTGTTTGGTCCCTTCTGTAATGAGCCGGATCTTTAACATGTTGGAATAGAAAATTGTCTCTCAGAGTTTCTACAAAATGATAAATTCTCATAGCCTCCTCTTCTGTGTCAGTAGGTACCCCCCTTGCAGGTTATGCATGCAAAACACCTGTCCTATTTCTGGACATTTAGCATCCTTAAAATGATATTGCAGGTCACTGCACAGTAAAAATGAACTTGAACATGGTCTAATGAGTAGTGATTTGAAGTGATATGTAGTCAATGGACTATCTAAGTTATGAGGATTTGGGAGCCAGAGAAATCTAGTAAAATCTTTATCCTGTTCCCATAGTTCTACTCTGAGAAAGGCCTTGGAGATGTCACTGAAATGTAGCCATATTTTTTAGTTTAAATTTGGGCAATACATCTTCTAATTTCTCTATTAGATTAGGTCCCATATAAAAAGAATTGTTTAAATGAGGTACATCTTTGGAAGCTTGAGAGCTGCAATTAAATACTACCCTTATAGGAGTAGTAACTGAATCTTCACTCACTACATTATGAGATAGGTAATGATCTACATTCAGATTCACCATCCCGGGGACTTTCCCCACAAAATCACTATCATAATGATGAAGTATATCGCATCTCTTCTGTAGTTTATTTAATAAAGTTTGGATTTGTCCCTTAGCATCTCTATAGTTAGTGGATAATTTACGGACATTCAATTTCAGTTTTCATTGTCTTAAAATAATGTTCATCAGTGATGGTATCTTCAGGAGTTAGGTTGATCAGGGATTATTCCTATGGCTTCTAAATCTCAAAGCTTGTGAATTGGTTCAGTATTTTCCTCCATTATTTCTGTAATTTCTGGGGGGTACCACTTCTGTCCCATTTCAGACAACCATGTAAACTTGTGGTGTTACAAATACTGTACCGGATTTACTCACTTATTATCAAAGTCAACAGGTTTAATGAATGATACAGGATCTAATATTCAATTCCCTTCAGCACTGGTGAACTTTGAACACCAAATTTATCGACAACCCTGTTTAAAACATCCACAATAATCAGATCCAATGATAAGTCAAATTGGTCCAATCACATCAGCATTAATATTCTTATCAGCCAATTTCACTCACTTGGTAGATATAAAATCTACAGTCTCCTTCAAATCTTTAGTAACTATTTTTGTGTCCATTTTGTCCAGTACTGCTGCTGTTACTCTACACTTTTATCTTCCCAACTATAATATTGTCTCATACATACAATTATGCTTACATAGTGTATTTAATTAATGTAAATAACCAAAAGATCTATTTTTCCATCACAGGCAGAAGACTCCCTGTATTAGAGATCAAGTCCTGGTTAGTATTGACATCCGGACTCAGCCTTGTGTCTTTGCTGGTGAAAGTCCATGTGGCAACAATGGTTTATGTCAAGAGACCCACCGTGGAATGTTCTTCTTTACCAGCTGTGTGAGTATTGAGAGAAGTATCATGTATGATACCATTATGTAGTTAGCCACCAGCAAAATACAGTAAAGCCTCGAATAACGACGTTAATGTGTCCTCCAGTATTACAGTGTAAGGCGAATCGTCTTATCGTGAATCATTAATTACCATTAAAATAAAGCAATAATAATGAGATGCGTTCCCAAGTGTGACCTTTTCATATCTTTTGTGTGGCTTTTTAACCTTCTTTTCCCTCAAAAACAATACAATTAATGAAAATTGCAAACTATATTCTTTAAAAAATGTTTCTTAATGCACCTTATACAATATAAATGAATAATAATATGGTCACACAAGAGGAGATGGGACGCCATTGTTTTCGTTTGTGTTTACAGCTGTAGTAATTTTAATGTAAAAAAATTAATAAATATGTTTTAAGTAACGTTATTTAATGTTAATAAATGGAACACTAGGAGTAGCTAACCACCAATGGTAAAGAAATAAGGCGAGACGATTGGGAACGCCAACGAATGAACAGTTAGTGCGTACATGTGAAAACATATCGTCATTTCTCTACTTATGAATATGAAAACACTTATTTGCTGTTCATATATGTTTTAAATAATATTTACGAATGTAAAACTAAAATTCTATTCACCAATGGTGGTAAAGTCTAAAATATAAGGACAGCCAATGAATATTGTGTGAGTTTTTACTCAGATAATGAAGTCATCAGGTTCAACTCTGGCTGAAGCTGTAGCCTTACATAAAGCTGTTGCTGAAACTGCTACTGAACCTGAAGTTGATGTTGAAGCTGCTTATGATGCTGAATTTGCATTTATTTAAATTTTAATGCTTTGTTATGTAATGGATCCACTTCAGAAAATATGTTCATTGCTTGCTCCATATAATATCCACAGACCTCTCACCTTTTTCATATTGTTTTAACACATAGTTTCTTGGCTAAGCTTCAACACTTTCTATTAGCTTTTGAAACAACACTACCATCACTTGCTCTCCTGCTCATGTTGAATAGGGATGCAAAAATGCTGTAAGAAACTTCAGAAAGTTTTTCTCCCTGTTCTAGATACGTGAAAACAAAGGGCCCACCAAGTTCCGACTGTTGCTTACCACTCATTAGCAAGGCAGCTTCTTTGTGCAAGGCGCTCTTCATTTTTTTACAGTAATTATTTTTTTTTTATAATGTCAGGATTTAGTTATTATTTATATGAAAATGTAATTTAATTTTATTTTATTATATTTTGGTCGTAAATACGAATGAAATAAGGACGTAAATTTAATTGGGTCCTAAATTAACTAGGGTTTTAAATATGAAAAGTTGTTGGTCAAACCGTTGTTATCGGAGGCTTTACTGTACAAAACTTAATAAAACAGAGTTTAGAAGATAGTACACTGTTGTGAATACAGTAGTACCGTACATTGCTTTACCAGATTAAATATTGTGCTGAATGGTTTGGACCTGCCACACTTACAGTACATTATAATGAACCTCTTGCAATTCATCTTCACATCATTGTGAACATGTGTGAACTTGTATGATGATTTTTACTGAATTAGCCCCTTGTGTATGAGCTGAATAAATTTGTCTGGCGTTTGTCAAATAAAATATTAAAAGTGGTGCCCTCATAACAAAGGGGTTAGTGGAGATAGTATACTAACCCCTTGTGTATGGGCCTCCTTTGGGCTGAATAAAATCTGCTGGGGTTAGCCAAATAAAATATTAAAAGTGGCATCCTTGGAGTGAATGAAGGGGTTAATATCAATTACTACACTATGTTTGCATTTGTCAGACACATGTATGTATAAAGCCTCACCATTGAGCTAAACATTAAAATTAACTTTTGTATGAATTACATTTTTTACTACAGGTATTTTTGTTCAGTAAAAACCCACCAGGAAAGCTAGAAAGCTACTTTTGTCAAAATATGATTATTAGAGAATCCCCAGTTTAGTCTTACGATGTTTAGGATGTACAGTATTTTTTTTTATTTAGCGAATGAATTTGAGCCACCCCTTTCCGTTAAATCAAAATTTCCGCTAAATCGACTTTCCATTATTTTCACCCGATTTAACGAACTAGTTCACTAAATTGAACGTGATTCCGTTAAATTCCGTGCCAAATGCGCTCAGTCTGTATCCTGCCACCAACGCGTGTGTTGTTCACTGCTACCTCTTGGTTTATTTCTGGATCAACTAACTACTGTGTTTAGACATCACACTGAAAGTCTCTCGGAAGTCTCAGAAAGGAAGTGGTGTGAGGGAGAAAGTTCAAAAGTGCAGCTATCAATTGGAAAAAAGTTTGGAAAGGTGTGTATGTAGAAGGTTCCTGGTTGATGATGATGATGGGAATTAGAAGTGGGGGTGGAGGAGAAGGGAGAAGAGAAGGAAGTGGGGATGGAGGAGAAATCACCTTTCGGGGGACCCATGCTTGATGCAATAATTTCACCAATAAAATTTTAAGTTCTCTAGGTGTAATTCAAGATTATTTTCTTTAAATCAGCACTGCACTGCGCTATATATTATCAATATGTTAACTAAAGTTCAGAATGACCACACATATTCAAGACACCAACAAAATAGATGCTCTCTCCACTGTTTTCAAAGCCCAACTTACGCCTTGTGACCAATTCACGCATCTGATGAGCGCACAACAAACTAGTTCCCTGTACTGCATATACAGTACTGTATTATCAATATGTTAAATAAATGTTAAAATGACTAATAATTTTAATATAAAACATGCCAAAATATTCAAGTGCACAACTTTATTGATATTTACTCCATTGGAAACGAATGTAAACATAGAACAGATTACTGAATTGGCAGACTAGCCCATCAGCTGATCAGCTGATACTCACAACAGAAAATTTTTTTCGTAAAGATTTCGTTAATCAAACTTTTGTCCGTTAACTGAATTGCTCTCAAAGACAGATAAATAAATACGCACTAGACCTTTGGCGCCTGCTGTCAAAACACCTCCCCCTCCCCTATCCTCCCAGCCAGGGTTTGGTGGTTTTAGGCTTAAAGTTTTTATCTTATAAAATTATCACAGACTAAAGTTAGGAAAATATAACTTGCATCGCTAGAATCCTTGCAAGACAGCGAATAATTTGAATACAGTATAGACATCGTATATTTTACACAAGAGATAAAAATTTTAGTACATTATTGTAGTACATTTAAGTACAAGTTTTTCAACTCGTATTTTTGGATAGATATATGTAACTTTCTTCTTTTATTTTTATTCATTTACATACACACACCATGCTAAATACATAATTTGAAAAAAGTAAAAGAAATAATTGTCCTTAGGGCAAACCTGTACTGTACTGTACACTTCTTCGTTGTTGAATCCACTCAATTAGCGCACGGTCAAGATCTTCATTTTGCCCAATGCAATGTTTTCCAAGTTTTCATTAGTTTATGGTCACCACTGTCAGTGTAAAACTACAACAACTTGTCTTTCTGTTTCCTTGAGTCATATACTGTGGTAGTTCCCACACCATATTCTTTAGTAAGACGCCGCACAGACACACCACGATCAAGCTTTTCTGTAATAACTCCACTTTCTGTTCTACCGATAATGAGAGATGCTTCCTTTTCTTCTTCTCACTGTTATCCATAGGGGTATCTGAAGCTATTTTTTTATATTTTCATAGTGAAATTAAACTCAAAATCACAAAAAATACCAAAGAGCAGCAGACGCATGTGTGATTGGTAGCAGCGCTGAGACACAACTGACGCCTCACCTGCTTGGGCCAAGCTTTGGCGGCGTCGAGTCATGTTCGGCATCACTCTGGGTATGTCGTGCACATGAGTGATGCTCCACGAAAAAAAATTTTGTTTGCAGAGCTTCTCGGATTTTGGAATTGCAGATAAGGGGTGGTGGACCGGTATAGTACAATGTTGCTCAGCGGAAATTTTATCAACAAAGATAGAAAAGTGACAATTAGGGAATTTTATTTTACTATAAGTTCTCAGCTTTCCTCATAGCAATGCTTTTATAGATGATTGAATCTCTTGGCTATAATTGTTTTGGTGTCATAATTCTTTGTTTTAAAAGTTTAATTTTACTTTTAAACTTCCTCAACAGGTTTGCACAGCAGGTTGGCGAGGATGGGGCTGTGAAGATGGTGGATCTGCACAGGGCTGGACCTCTGTGCTGACTGGCTTATGTCTCCTTACACTTAGCAATATTTTTTTTCTGCCCCCCATTATTATTGCTGCACGTAGGCACTTATACTCCCAGGCCCTGTTGTTTACAGCTACCATGATTGCTTCTATATTCTACCATGCTTGTGATAATGAAGTAAGTAAATAATCATACAAAAATTTCTTAGCTGGTCATGGCAGGTGCTTATTTGTTGTTATAGGGAATTTGGCAGAACAAGTTGTCCCAAGGAAAAAAAATGGAGAAATGATCTTGAAATCCCTTTTTTGATTGAGGCCTTGTAGTACAGGTTAACTTAATACAGTAGAATTCCAGTTATCTGGGGTCTGGGTAACTGGCAGATTAAACTATCTCGCACAAAATTGATGTCATAATAAAAATAAGAATTCCTTCAAAATTAGCTAGAATCCTAAATTTAAATATCATGCATAATGAGGTTGAGCTGCCTTATTTATTGCTATGATAAGCAATAATATTTTTAGATAGCATCATAAAATACAGAAGCACATATTTTATGTATAAAAAAATAGCTCCTTCCACACTCAAACCATCCTCTGGGCAATGCGACCGACTACAGTCAGACAATCAACCAGCTGACTCACAGACGTGTGGCTGGCGCACTGAGCTGTGTGTTTGCCATGACGTCACATCAGGAGGGAGTGAGGCCACACAGTAATAGCCCACCGCCTCCACACACATTCACACCCATCCTCTTTTTCTTTCTTTTTTATTATACAGTAGTTTCTTTTTTTATAAGCCACATTAGAGTATTATATGATTTTTCCACAACTTTTATAGTTTCATTGCGTATAACAGTAAATGCGGCAGCTGGGCTGGCGAGTCAGTGACGCAGTATAGGCCACCACCTCCACACACATTCACTTTCCTCATATACACACACCCATGCTCTTAATTTTTCTTATTTTATAGCTTTATATTATATTCTCTTTATTTGTAAGCTACATCATTTATATAGAGTGGAATGAGTGTTCAAGAAATCCATTTATCTGAGACTAATTTGCAAGATTAGGCTGTAACACTGTACATTGTAGAACTTATTTGGGGATGCTAAGAGTGATGGTCAACTGACCAGAAAATCTCTTTATTCGGCACCTCTCAATCCCCATAGCTGCTGGATAACTGGGATTCTACTCTAATGAGTCCTTGGGTAGGGTTTTGCTAACATGTTAGCCAGTTCAAATATGAAATCGATTGAAAATTCTGAAAAGAATTAATTCTTGGTAATGGAATTTTCATCCTGCTGAAATGTTCAAGTTGGATAAACTTTCTAATCCCTCAAATTTAATAACCTGAGTTTTCCTTGTGTTAACATACAGCGCTGTAAAATAAATTCCTTGGAAAGGTGAGATCGTGTTGTGCAGATGTATGAGATGTATCAGTCATTGTGCAGCCCTGTATTTATTCTTTTTCATCTTCTTTGGATACTTTGCTGTGCCATTAGCTTGATAACACAATATGAATCTGTCATCACCAGATGAATTTGAACAAGATAATTATTTTTTTTCTTTGCAATACTGTATGCTGTATATGTTTAAATACTGTACTGTGTCCATAATATGTAGAACAGCTCCATATTTGAAATTTTGCACATACATTTTACATAGTAAAAAAAAATATTGTTAAAGGGAAATAGACAATTGGGGTACTTGAAGCCAGAGTGACAAATGAATCAAGTTTTGAGCTGGAGCCATTTGAAGTTTGCATACCATAGGATTTTCATGTTTTGGGTCTCATATGATAGGAAATTTATTTAATTTTAGGGTATACAGGTTTGAAAAAAGATTTAATTGGTCGGGTCTAAGTTAAAATTTTAAATTAAATCAGCACCTGTAATAAAATATAAATAATCTTTATTATTAATGTATGATATTACTGTGTAAATAATTGGCTGAGCACCTGATGTCACACCATTTCTCACACCAGGTTGGTTATATTTGCCTGCAGATTTGTCAGTCTGGCTCTGGTGACTCCATCTCGGTAGCTCATCCAGGTGTCAGCCCTTAAGGTCAGGAAGCAGTACCTTTTCAACAGGAATCTGGCTCTTATGCTAAGACGAATATCCCCTCTCTTACCATCTGATATGGAAGAGAAACACTTGGCCGATATGTTCAAACACAAACCCAGAAATCCAGGGGTTGATTGATTTGTCACTCTGGCTTCGAGCACATCAATTTTGTCTACATATTTTATCTTAAGTATGACTAAATACTTTCTCTTTTGCAGGTTGTGTCATACTGTGTGACTAAATATGAGGTGTTGCAGTTCACAGACTTCTTTTTTTCACTACTTTGTTTCTGGGTGACAGTTGTTGGCCTTGGGGGCATGGACGAAGCCTTTTGTCCGCTGTTTCATACTCTTGGGGTTATTATTATTGCTCCAGCCGTCCAATACAGCCGAACAGCCCTCGCATCATTTACTGTACCCATGGCTGTTGCAACTGCTGTACCTGTATGTATCCAAGTAGCCATATACTGTACTGTATTACCAATTAGTTATTCTTGAGGTAAACTTAAAGATCATTTTATTAGAGATCCCTCGGATAATGCACATTAAATTTGATCCTTGGAAGCACAAGTGGTGTTCAGTGGTAAATATAAAGAAATAATGAATAATCAAGTTAAGAAGTAGTTCCCTGATGACCTGTTCGGGGCAGTTTATTTACAGCAAACTGTATACAAAGCCGTTGATAAAAAAGGAAGTATTTTGGCCCACACTGTACTCAACTGTCTTGTTTTCTCCAACTGTAAAGTTAGGTAATCATTCACAGCAAGGAAAACTTAGAGTACTCTTGGTGCAAACCAATGACCTTTAGGCCTAGAGGCTCTGTTACCATTTGTACATGAAGCAAGTAGTTCTCACTGATTCAAGCCAGATCATTGCAAATGTGCTTTATCTTAGAATGTGAAGAATTAAATGTTCAATATGTAATAATCACTGAACAATATAAATTTTTTAATGCTGTATATTAATTCCTTTTCAAGCTCAACAGTATTGCATAAAATAGTGTAGCATCAGTTTCCACCATTATCATCATCATCATCATTTATTAGATGATTTAAGGGATCTCTTGGCTTTGATATTATTAAGCTCATTTTGTTGTAGATGTGTCTTACATACTCATGTGGTCCCTATTTCGTACTTTACTGATAACAGAGTCTTGGATATATCATTAATGTGGTAGGAAAGATTAGAAAACAAATTAAATTTTTTTTTTTTACAGCTTTGCCACATTGTGTACCAGCGGTGGCACAAGGGTGCCTGGCCTTCCGTTCAGCCAAGGCAGTTCTTGTACCGTGGTATTGGTATAAGTCTTGCTCTTATAGGCCTTATAATGTTTGCCCTCATACAAACCAAGGATAACTATAAAGTAAGTATTTTTATAGTCTGTGGGTCATTCAAAAAGTGACTGGAACACTTCCTGGCAGAGCCAGATGTACAGTACTGTACTGTACTATATTGTCAGGTCAGTGCAAATTGCTGCATAATCTTCTACTCAGTCAGTCAAATAGGGGTTGACAATGTGGGGTCTCAATCCCAGTCTGGTAGTTGCTTCTAAAGCAAGGGTACCAAAGGACCTCATAATTTTTTATTGTTATCACCACTGGTTCAACTTTATTTTCCATAATTGGTAGCTTGATGTCTGCTTCCTTCCTGTATATTATCTCCATTCTGTTGATATCATTGTATACTTCTGCATACTCTACCTACTTTTTTCCTTCTGCTTCAAACAAGACATTATTTTTATTTTTGCTTTTTATATTCCCATTTCATTCATTTCCTCTTTTCTGGTTTATTTCTTTTTATACTTTTGTGCACTTCCCTGCAGTTGTATCTCCTGTCATCATCATGTATCTAATTGCATCTTAAGCCATATTGCAAACCTTGAAAATTTCTTTGTGAAGTTCTTTGTAAATTTTACTTTTTGTTCAATCCAGAATGCGACGCCTAGCTTATACCTAGGTATGTTAATGCCTAGCAATAACTTGGAAAAAACACGGCTTTCTCTTATCAGCTTTCTTCCCTTGTTCATTTCCTTTTACACTTCATTTGCAATTTACTGTATTTACTTATGTATTTGCCTACCTCATATATAATCTGACTGATTTTTTTAAGAACCAAAAAATATTTTTTCATTGTACATGTACTGTAGTACTGCCATTTTATTTTGAAATCAAATTATATATCGTTTTTGTTCTATTATTTAATACTGTAGGTATATGTTATATGAAACACACCATAATAGATTGATCATACGGGAATACAATTATTAATAAATAAAACCAAACAGGTGAACGAGGCAAAAATTTGTTCCTAAAGCCGGAAATTTTTAGAAAATTCTGTCTTTGGGAATGATTTTCCGAGCAAATTTCAATTCCGGCAATCACAGATTTCCGGGTTTGAGGGATTCCGGCTGATGAAGATATTACTGTACTTCGGGAATAATGCTTGTGACGTTTTTTTTTTTCCCATACACAGCTTATGAATTGGAGAAATTGAACATAACTTTGTATTATAAATAAGCATCTTAGTACCTGAGTAATGTAGCCCTGTGATATTTTCTATGAGACTCAGGTATGCCATAATGCCCATCATGCATGTTACATGTACAGAGTGAGGAACATTACCAATAAAGGTGTAATGTTTTTCACTCACAGGTTTAAATAAGAAATCACAGGAGTTAAACTGAATTGTAAATACATTACATTACAAATTCATTGTACTGTATTTGTAATTTGGCATGTTAACTTTTTTTTTTTTTTTTTTTTTATTTATTGGGCACTCCCCTACATCCTTGTGTAAGGTGAAGCACAGAAGCATTTACAGTGCCCAACAGGGAAGCATGCTAAGTTCATGCTTGCCTTTATGTCTCATGAGTTAAGGGCATAGAAGCCTGAAGAGTCGATGGTTTATGTCATCAAGTTATTGGAAGCTCCAACAACTTGTCCCTGAATACGAATTCGCAACTTTCGATTTACATCAGGTACCTACTTTACTGCTAGGTGAACAGGGACTAATGGGGGCTAGGAAGTATGTCCAAACAACTTCCACCGGCCCGGGAATCGAACCCGTGACATCTCGCTTGCGAAGGCAAGAGCGGTACCACTCTACCACCAGCACCCCTAGGCATGTTACCTGATAGTTTTATTTTTTCCTGACTAAATTGATTATCTGCTGAGCATATATAATGTACTCAGTTCCATCATGTCTCCAATGACACCAGCTGAAAGACAACGAAGATACTACACAAAATCCATTCAGCAGTGCAGATCAGTTAAACCTCTTGGCCATTATAAAGTTTCACTGTATCACAACACTGCAGGTCAAACATCATTTAAACAATGTTATCTTCAGCATCTTGAGTATGGGTTACTAGATACTGACACACAAAATTATTCCAGTAATAGTAGTGATAGGGAAAATACACCATCTCTTACACACATGTCTGAGTCATTCATGTCACAACCTGAGTCTACTGACGCTGAGCCAACACCAAAACTAGCATCCGGAAATTTTGTTGGTTCATTATAGAACCAAAAAGTTCTCTAAACATTATGCTGCAGTTATGGAGTCAGTGACAGAAGAGGACATGAATCAATGCTAATTACCTCAGAAACATGTGCAGAGGTCGATTGGGTCATATTCGTTTTCATTTCCCTGATAACCCAGACAGAGATGAAATAGCAGAGGAAATGGTTGTGCAGGCTTTGCCAACTCCTGAAGTATCAAGAATGTTACCTACAACAAAGGGGTAACCTTTCCATCCTCCATCAACTAGAATTTATTTATTTTTTAATCAATATGTACACCCTGAGTCAAAAGTTGGCTCCCTCCTAAACTGAAGCAGTATCGACCCCAGATGAGATAAAACAGCACACCTGTACCAGATGACAGTCGGGGTAAGTTAGTTCGGAGACTCATTCCCATGACTCGGTTTCACCACAGGGAGCCAACTTGTGTCCCTGACTGTACATCTCTCAAAGTTGTAACATAGGTATATACACACATCATTTATGTTGATGTAATTTAAACAAGCATTGTCTTGTGGTTTGTTTATTATGTAAATTTTACATTAGTACAAATTTCTTTTATGTTTTTCATACTTACAATTACATTAACAGTAATAATAGTTGATTGTATACAGTACTATATAAGTCAGTAAATATCGCACAAATAACATTCCTCGCTTTTCCGGTAACATGTGTGATGGCATAATGGTTATCAGGAATAATCAAATCTGCTGGGTATGGTTATTATCTTTATCAATTGACTTATTATTGATATGAAGCATTCCTTAATTGAACTAATTCAATCACAGAATTACTGAAGTGATTGATGCAAAGTGACTAGAGAGGTAACATCGCAGTAACGTTTCTCACTCAACATTTAAAAATCTATATAAAATCTAAATTAAAACATAGAAGCAATCCAACAGTGTTATGATGTAGCATGAAGTGTTGGTAATATATATTGCAAGAGCCATTTGTTTCTATTGCTTACTTTTGACAATATAATTGAGAATACAGTATTTCAATTCGTTGTCTCCATTTGTAACATTCCTCACTCTGGAAAGAGCCTACAGTATTGTCATGTTAATTGGATCAAGGAGGGACTTGTCTAGCCATGCTCCTACCTATCCCACACAATTCACTTCCCGCTCTTTAATTTTTCTTATTTTAAAGTTAAGGTAATAGCTCCGTTAGCCGGAGTCCCTCAAACCCAGAAATCTCCGATAGCCGGAATTGAAATTTACTCGTAAAATCATTCCCAAAGCTGGAATTTTCCAAAAATTTCCAGCTTTAGGAACAATTTTCCAAGGTTGAAAATCAAGAGAATTTTCTGAAAGTGTTTTGAATAAAGATGCAATTATTTTTTGGGGAGACCTGACCTGACTCAATGGCAGGTGGAGGTAGGGTGGGGGATTAGTGGTCTCATATACTGACCTTCTGATGGAATGTCGGGTCACCCTTTCTTTGGTGGGGGGATTAGTGGGTCTCATGACCTGAAAATTTCTTGAATAAACACGAAAGCTAAAGTATTTTTAGAGAGATTATGATAAGTATAAGTATAAATGAGCAAAGTTGTATCCCTTCAGCATTACATAACATTTTAAAATATGGAGTGAGAAAGCAAAGAGGTATGGGTGATGAGAGAGATGGAGTGGAAAGGAGTGGTAACATGCACCAGTGTTGCCAGGCGATAAGCTCCTCAACAGCTGATCTTTTAATTCGCCTCCATGTAGTCACACAACAAAACCCTCACTGGATGCTTGTTGTCTTAATTCCTGTGTGTGTTTTAGCTTGCCAAGCACATTGTAGGATTTGAAGAAGTTGATGAAGAGTTTGTTCAGGAGTCAGGTGGTGAGGTGACATGCCAAGACACTTACACAGCACACATTAACAGCACTACTAAACCATTGTCTTATAACATTTTACATTATAATTTATATTTTAAAATTAATTAATTGATACATGATAACTCAATAGGACTACTTTTGGACTTAGACAACTGATCAATGAATAAACCAGGGCATATGGAGACTCATTATACATTAGTGATGTCACAAAGCTTTGAAACTACAACCACATAAATTATCACAACCTGTACTCAAATGTACTAAATTATTACTAAAATTATTATATATGGTGCAAAATAAGGGATATTTATACTCAAATTAATCGCTATCTTACAATTATAATTCCACCAATGCAAGTTATATTCTCCTAAGTCAAGTCGGTGACATTTTATAAGCACCACCCCCCTCCCCTCACTGTTTGTCTAAAGTACGGACTCATTCATGATACAATAATATTTGTTTTTCATTAATTAGTACAGGTACAGTACATTACTGTAATAATCTGTGCTTATTAATACATGTACCCTTCATATACAATACAGTATAGTACTATGTATATACCTCATAGGTAAAAAATAATGTCATTCAAGACATATTCAGGTCATAAGACCCACTAATCCCCCACCCAACACTGGGTGACCTGACGTTACATCAGGTCAGGTTAGTAACGTGACCCAATAATCTCCCACCCAACCTTCATCACAAGTGTTAAGACATGATTAGTTATGTATTACAGTCAATTGAGTGAAGTGTGTAACAGAAACGTGACCGATCGCCCAAGCATCTAATGAGCCGATCAGTGGTGAAGAGGATAAAAGTATCACAGCTCTATTCACGCCTGTATCATATATAGCTTTTGTTTTTTAAATATTATTTAACCAAACTTTTAGATAAAGTATTCAGGATTATTTGATAAGAAAATGGGGTGTTTAACGAAATTAGAACTGATTTTACTGACTCCGGTATCAACATTTCTTACTTTTTTTCTTTTTTAATAAAAGAATGGAATTTACATCACTATATCATATAGAAATATTTTATTTAAGGATATCTTATTGGAACCATTTGGTATAGAATTTATTAAGCATCATTATTGTATCAAATTCATCTCCCTATCACAATTAGCCATGTTTGAGCAAGGAAGGGGGGAGGGGAACTGTCCACGAAACCCTTCCCCCCAAAAGGGTTTCACTTCCATCAACACACCAACACCACCTACACATCACACATACACCCCTACATCACACACAAACACACCCTCCAACAACCACACACTCCCCAATACCACTCACACCCCCAGCAAGGGAATTAAGACTCATCTGCTTGTGTGTGACTGCATGGTAGTGAGTTAAATATCAGCTGTTGAGGAGCACTTGGCAACACTCATTTCCACTCCATCTCTCTATTTACTACACTTTTCTGCTTCCTCACTCCATATTTTAAAATGTTATGTAACGTAATGTTGAAGGGAGACATCTTTGCTCATTTATACTTATATCTGTACTTACCATAATATCTCTAAAAATATTTTAGGTTTCGTGTTTATTCAAGACGTCTTCAGGTCATGAGACCCACTAATCCTTCACCCAAGAAAGGGTAACCTGACATTCCATCAGATCAGTAATATGAGACTGCTAATCCCCCATTCTACCTCCACATGACATTGCATCAGGTCAGGTCAGTTACACAAGACCCACTAATCCCCCACAGCTCCATGGGAGTGGAAAATAACAGTATTTGCTGTAACACACAGCTTCATTCATGCCTATATCCTGTAGATTTATAATTTTTAAATATATTTATTAGACCAAACTTTTAGATAAACTATTCTGGATTATTATAGTAAAGAAATTAAGTTTCTAATTTAATTAGAACTGTATTTAAGGATTCCAGTAGTTTATTCTCGAGGAAAACATCTCCGGCACCCAGAAACGTTGTGGGGAGGTGGGCTAATGTGCGTCTGTGCAAGAGGTCTCGCTTAGACACTCAAAAACTTTTCCCAGTAACCGGAAAAGGTTACGGGGGATAAGGAATTTTTCCGGGTTTGAGAAAGTCGTCTTGTTACCCAGAAATCTCTCATCCTCGGAAGTGTTCTGCACCAATTGTTCTGGCTAACAGGGATATAACTTTACTGTATTTTATGGTATATAAGGCGCACGGCAATTTACGGCAATTTACCAAGGAGTATTTAGGAAAAGAAAATTTTGTGTGTGTATTTTCCTCCTGTAGCCATAGTTTTCTTAAAACAATATATACAATACCACTAAATGTGATGAATAGAATAAATAAAAATAATAACAATAAATAAGTTCCAACAAAAAATACTTTATTGCCAAACCAGTAAATAAAAGCCAAATGAAAGTTTAACAGTCGCCATTTGCATATGCGGTACATCTATACTTCCTGTTTATCATAGTAACGGTGACGCTACGTTCGCCTATTACCTAGCAATACTCCCCTCCCCACCAACCGCCCAGCCGTCCTCCCGCTCCCCCACTAAGCCAGCTAACTCGTGTGCAAAGAAATGTATATTTCTTTTCATGTGTTTGCTCTTAGGACAATTATTTCTTTTACTTTTTTTACAATATGAATGTAGGATGGTGTGTGCATGTACATGTATCCTTGATAATCACGGGTCCCGATAATTGCTGATCTGGTTTATCACGATACAGTATCCTCAATTGCGACCATGTGTACGCTTATCACTGATTGATCTGGGTTATCATGGGACAGCGGCGGGTCTGTGAGAACCAGCGGTAGCAGTGACTGCCAAGAGATGGCTCATGGCGCCAGCTTCCAGTGATAGCATTTGCCACCTCTTAACATACTTAATATAATGATAAGATTGATTGATTGATTGTGGTAATTACATCCCTGGCTATGCAACAGCTTAGGTCATATGTTGCTGAATTAAAATTAAGGTTTAAAACACTAAAATAAAATAATGCAAGGTAAAAACACAATAAATAGCATAAAACTTTCATAAAAAAACATCAATGGAAAAAATGAACAAAATCGAACAACTTCTGGTGGTAGACGCCAGCTCATACATTACCCAATGTACGTACAGTATAGTGAGAGCACCCTGTACAGGTACACCTCTGGTACTCTTTCTTGGTAACTGGTTTATTGGGGTAAGAAGTATTACCTGTATATGCAGCAATTTTTTTTTATCTGACTGGACCATTTACCTACTTCTACATAGAAGTACCTGGAGTAGGTTGACTCTACCAGGAGGGGTCCTGGTAAAGTAATCTTGTTTCTTTACGCCAGATATAACATGGGATTTCATTCTTTGATTCTTGATTTGTGATTTTTCTTGATTAAATTTCAGTCCAAATGAATACAGTAGAACATCGATTTAAAGCAATTCAATTTAAGATTATTGATTTAAAGCGACACCCACAATTAAGGACATTGTTTTAATTTAAAGCGAATCTTTCCTATTTTGCGCGAGTCAATCTGGCGCATCATTGGCTCTGTTATAAGATAGGATTTTATGATTAAACCTTTATTTAGGATTTAATATTTTCTATTCTATCACCATTCCATTGCTAAAATATGCAAACTCTTCTTTACAGTATGTACACAGCACCTGGCATGTTGTCATCGCGCTCTCTCTTGTCTTCCTGCTTCCGTCCCGCAGTCCATCTGTCCTGGCTCACAAAGCAAATGGCCAAGTGACTGGGCACTCTGCTTCTTTAGCCAGTGATGACGCAGAGTTAATTGATGTTGGGGAAACAATAGTAGATTATACAGCATCATCTCCTGTCTTCCATGTTACCTCAGATGTTGACTTCCTGTTAACTGATAATGAAGAGGATTATCACAGCTTAGATAGGGAAGATGAATAACTTTAAAGGTATTTTGTTTGGTTTATACCAAAAACATTTTTTTTCTAAAAGACATGAGTATGTCTGCAGTAAATAGTTTAATTCATTGGTGACAAAATGATTAAACAAGGGCTTCGTACTTTTGAATGGTCCCAAAGAGTGTGCTACAAGATTCTGTAAATATGTAAAGACTTGTTTATATTTGATTAAAAGTAGAAGGATGATGATGAATGTGTGTTTAGACATTTAGTTAAAAGTAAGATTATTTATAACTGTTCACGCCTTATTCATTTTGTCATCACATCAAGAAGTAGACATACATTACTTATATTTTATGTGTATGGATGAAATAGTAGTGATACTTAATATATCTTCTGGTTTATATAGAAATATGTATTTTGATGGTGGTATATGTAACAGTCATCTCTTATTTCACAGTATAGGATTGATTATTATCATTGATTAAACTGAATATGTATGTAAGTACAGTCCCCCAAAAAAGTATCGTTAGCCTTGGGGGTCAATGTGATTCAAGTCTTTCTGAACAATGTTACTCGACCTGTTTCTGAAAGGTTGGTAGTTCTACATCCGCGACCTTTGATCATGATTGAGTATACAGGCACTCCTCGACTTGCAACCTACTCGACTTACGACCACCCGGACATACGACCGCCGCAGTCGTATAAAATATTTTTCAAATTACATATTTTCGAGTCCCGACATTAGTGATCGCGCTGTGTCCTGACAAAATGTTTGTTTGTAATTCCATTTAAAATGGCTGGCAAGCGTAAAAGTGAGAGTTCTCGTGGTGCTGGGAAGAAAAAGAGACACCCATTTTAGATTTTCTATTTATTATTTTCTCATTTTTGACTTACGACCAATTCGAGTCGTCGGTCCCTAACCCCGTCGTAAGTCGAGGACTGACTGTATACATTTTTGAACGGTGTGTACACTCCAAGGCTTCAGATCATATATTACATGACTCGGAGTGGATGTCATAAATGGATACGAATGCCATGCCAGTCATCAACGGGATCTTACATCGAATGGAGCGAGAAATTATTGTGGAGACAATGCAAAATGAGAGAGGTGCTATTATTGCCCTTCACAATGAGGGTATACGTAACAATGAGATAGCACGGCGAACTAGGGTGAACGAACCCACGGTATCATGATGGGTTAGGCACCATGAAGCAACTGGTGCCATACTGAAACTTACGACCACAAATGTCTTACTATAGGTGGATGGAGTGTTAAGTTCTGTTGCCTGCAAGTCGTCTTGATTTGAAACCTTATTTTGGTGTTAAATTAGTGCAATTTATAAGTCAGTAACGTGGTAGATTTCATGTAGACTGATATATTGTGTATTGCTGAAACAGTTCAATCTAATATCAAGAACTATTTACTTACTCATTTTTCTTAAATCAGACATATACTGAACAACATGAATAGGCATATTGTGAAACTCGATATAAATGAAACTCCGTTAGTACAATGGCATAATGGTTGAAATGTCTGTTTTGAGGTCTGTCTCAGTCTCATTAATGATGTTCCAAAACATTTCCATTTAATGTATATTTCAGTGTTATTGTAATCATCAGTCAGTGGCTTGTTTACATATGCCTTGCTTCTACCCAGCACAATACATACATTAATATAGCTTAATGGAATTCTTGTTATTTTGAAGTATCTAGTATGCCATACAAGGACAACTTCCTCCTATACTTCAAACCTAGCTGTTGCTGATATGGCGAGCAGGCATACCAATTTATGATGATGCACTGGGGGTCATATCAAAGCTTTAAATCTCGCACTTCAAATTTTCACGACAGAATATCTAATGATACTTTATTTGGGGGACTCTACATACAGTGATATTCACTGAGACTCTTCAGTGATAGAAAACAAATGACATGCATCCATTTATCTTATATCTCATTGAATGAGGTTCCTTCATCTGGTCAAGAAGAAATAACTTAATATTGGAGCTGATATAACAGAAGCCAACTCTGCACATACCAGAGAGAGCAGCCTGCCATACCATCATGCCACTCAGGATTTGCACTAGGAGTCTCATCTTATGAAACCATAGCAGTACAAGGTAGGCTACATATAGTATATTTAGCTAGATACGGTATAATGATTCGTGCAAATCATAATAATACGGTACAAGTTTTTGCACTCTTAAACACTGTGAGGATTGCACTGGTTTCTTTTTGTTTATTTTTTAAGTATTTGAGTAAGGATAATTTATCTTTTCTACTGACCAGCAAGTTATTTGAGAGATCTTTTATATCTATTAATTTTTTTTTAACATTAGTACAGGTATATATTATTTTACAGACCTCTACCTCTCACTTGTTAGTAAGAATACTGTACTGTATATCTCCTCTCCTTTGAAGAAAAAATCCCTGACTGAAGTATCACATGGAACACTAGTGTGATGTGCACATTCTTCTTCAGACTTAAGGCTTAATTTACAGTTTTACTGGATAGGTTAAGTCCTGAATGCGTTGTGTCATTGCTGTATTCATTGACATTCTTTATAGAGGTATGGAGGTGCTAGAGTCATATGAATACTTTGAGAGTAAGATGATGATTTGATTGCATATCAGCATTGTCATTCTATTCAAATACTGATGATGTAGAAAGAAGCTAGACACTAAAAATAAGTGACTGTTGGTAAATGCTTGGGAAAGGATTAGTAATTGTAAATTTCTTTAGAGATGAGTAAAGATTATGATGAATGAATGACTGTACTTATGAGTTACTTTTATAAATGAGAGACTAACCTGTTTAGATGTTGAGATGGGAATGACTAACTATACATGAGTGAGGTAATGAGTACTAACCAATAATGCCTGTAAGAGGAAATGGAAAACTTTTTGTGGGAAGGACAAATTGCAAACTTTAATACTTGGAAAAGTTTTCCTCCACAAGAGTTTATTGATCATTAACAAAATAAAAAATTAGTACAAAAGAACATGTCAATATAACAAGTGGAAAAGGGTATGTACTTTGTACAGTATAGATGAATTTGTAAAGGTACGAGTAAATGCTAAAACTATAAGTATATTACCGTACGTACTTGTAATGGATGTAGTCAGGAACCAGAGTTACAGTACTGTACACTATTTAAACACCAAGTGGGAGAAAATTATTTTAAAATCTCTGAAAAAAGATATGTAAGGCTGAATAGATTCAGTATGTAGATCAAAATATTTTCAAAACTTTTGACAATACAGGTATCCCTTGCTATACAAATGTTCGAGATATGAAAATTCACTTTTACAGATTTCGTAAATTATCACCTCTTTTTACTGCTACGAAAGTTTCCCTTGCGTATGCGAATTTGGGTCACAGCAGAAAATTTAAATAAGGTACTCACTGGAGTCAGCTGGAGCATCCACATGCCCCTAACCCTCTCACTACCAGGCTGAGGTATGAGGTATGTTATGGTTACTTTTCAACTTCTAATTTCTGGTAGGTATACAAAACTTTCTTCATATTTTTTTACTCACATACTCACACAATACAACATACAGAATGTGCAAAAAAAAAGAAAGATAAGAAACAATTATCATAAGGTCAAAAACATAATGGGAATAAACAGTTTTTCATGCACCAGGAAGAGTTAACAGGATGAGCTGGGGAGTTATGTTATGGTTATTTTACGAATTGTAATTTTGTATACCGTATCTTACGGCTTATAAGACTCGCATTTTTGTCTGATAAATGGCTAAACATCAGCCTGCAGCCTATATGTGAAGTTGCTGTCCCCAGCAAGCTAATGAATCCTCCAGTTGCTGTCTCCAGTAGTTTAAATTCTATCTAACCCAACACCAGAATTAAAAATATGTTATTGCTTACTTAAAAACATTATTAGTAATAATTGTAAATATAAAATGTCGATATAAACTACTCTGTAGTGTACTGATGACAATAACCCGAGACGATAAACGGCAGACACCCAAGTCTTCAGAGGTAGCTCAGCAGTAGCCATTTCTGAACTCTTACAAGCAACAATCTGTTAATACCATACCTGCAACATTTATTTTTAAATCTACAAATACCTGATACAAATGAAAATTTACAGATAACTATATTTTCACATTTACATCTGTTAACATTGCTGGCGGCATTGTAGTCAGGTTAGACTCGTCTCTGTTACCAGGCTACTGGGACAAGCTGTTGTTTTTCAGCTCATATTTTCAGGTAGACATATGTAACTTTCTGCATTTATTTTTTCTGATATACAAAACAAAGGCCACCAAAGCATGACTTAATTTAAAAAATCTGCCCTCTTAAGACTTGGTAAAATATAATAGAAAATATTTTTAAAATCATACAATATTTGATAAAAAATAAAATTTATGAAAAAATTAAATTATTTTGCTATACAGGGTATTGTAAAATTTCTGCTTATTTTTTGAAAAAGTGTACAGAGCAGCACCTACGGTGACGATGTAACATCAGCCTTCCTGTACCATCCCTATCAGCCAAGATGGCTGTAACACTTTCTACAATAATGGTCATTTTAGTTAACAGGTAACTTAAATGCCTTTATATAAAATACTGTACAGTACTGTATTATGTATTTTATTTTGCATTAAGTTAAATGAAATATTGGAGGTTGGGAAGATTTAGGTTTCTTCTCTCTTTTTTTTCCAACTTTTTAACTCCATAAACTTACAGAAGATTTTCCATTAACACAAATTTTTCTTCCATATCTCAAAATTCATTTCAGGTTCCAGTACGTAGTGTGAATTTCCTTAACTCAAGGGATGCCTGTATTAAAAAGATTTATTCATAGTGAAGACATTTATGAAAGAAATCCACTAATACTGTATTTCCAAATTTATTACAAATCATAAAATATATCAAATGGTCATGTTTTCATTGAGAGCTTTTCTGTGTTAAGTTTGGTGTGGCTTAACTGTGACTATACCTCTCACATTTAGTGAATGTTGACATGCCTGTTAACTTATATTGGCGAGTAAAAATCAGTGCTTGGTGTACTAGTGAGAAATTTGAGATACGGGTACATATGTCTTGTTTATTCACTTTTTTGAAATGCTGGTTATATCATATTCTGTGTTGATTTTATATTTCAAGTACATGTATGATGAAATTTGTGATTGATGTAAACTATGTAGAATATGAGGCTCATTCATGTTATAAAGATGTCCATATTTATGGAGCATTTGGATTAGAGTTATAAAAGTGAAAATGTAAGAGTTACTATTTTATCGACATACTGTACTGACTACATGGAAAAATATTGAGTTATGATATCCATACTGTACTGAGAAAAGTGACATATATAAATATTGCTGCCTGTTAGATAACCCATTTAAGGAGATTTATATGTGTGTGTGTGTGGTTGAGCCTTATCCCAATATAGTTAGTTGTTTAGGTGAACCAGATAATATTTTCACACCACTGGTCTACCCTAGGCATTTCTACAAGTAATGAATGAAGCACAAATCCATTCTCAACACTTAAACTTGTGAAGTATCATGTCGGCTACTAGTTACCTACCTTGATGACCTGTTTATTTGCTGAAAGCAAGTTATTATGGTTAATGATGATCCTTTTTATCTTGAGCCTCTCATGCCTTACTACCTCATTTCAGAATCATTATTAATTTGTGTAAAATTTAAATTTAATTTCATGTTGTTGTTGAGTACTGTATAAAAACTACAATCTATTTTTTTACCGTCATTCAGATACAGTACAATACATTTAACCCTTAGGCTCCGGGTGACGTTCCAGAATGTCCGACTAGCGCGCCCCGGGTGACGTTCCATAACGTCCGTCTATTTTCCCACCATGGTTCTTTTTTCATTTTCTTTTTATTATTATTACTTTTTTATTAATATTTTTGGAAAAGTTTATTTTTTCTTGATTTAACCCTGCGGGGTGGGTGGGGGGGTACTGCCAGGAGCACCCTAACCCGGGGCTTAAGGGTTAAGGTTTCTTTTTGCACTGAAAATTTATAAAATAATATTCTTTCTGTTATTTTAATCTTGGCATTTATTGCTTATTTATATCACAGACATTCAATCTTATATTTAGCCTTGGTAGTGGAAGATCTTTTAAAAGAACTAATCACTTTATTCAATTTAATATTGGAAGGTCAGATTATTTAAGGTGTCAAAAGTGAGTATAATTTTATAATACTGTACAGTAATGGGAATTTTTTATTAATAAAGTATAGAATCTTTCCAAACCACTTTCGTTACCAAATAGTTCCACACCTCCGGTGTTCAGTGACCCTGGAGCAAAGAGTTTAATACAGTATTTGCTAACAAAGTCTTTCTGTTGGTGTGCAAGAGGAAGGAACAGTTTAGAAGTAACGGAAATAAAATGCGTAAAAACTTTGTGGGTAAATAAGATGCAGAAACTTAACAAAACAGAATTAAGTTAGATATAGTATATGGAAGAGAAAGAAGTTTTAGGCAGAAAGAGGTTCAGGGCATTTACGCGGTCAATTGAACCCGTGGAGGTCTGCGTAAAACGAGAAACGCGTAAACGAAATAACAGAACATATGGGATTAATTGAAATAGAGACTGGGCCGACTCCCAAACTCCACTTTTTCCGACACAATATGTACGTTGTAGTAAAAATAACCTCTTAATTTTATGATTGTATGCACACACAATTAATATTTAAGAGAAATATCAATAATATTAGGTTTTTTAACACTTACGTTAGTAGAAAAGATGGCTGGGCACACGGGGATGGGGGGGTTGGTTCCGAGGCAGAAGGCAGATTATTGGCCCTCACCTGTATCAATTGTATCACTATCCACCACAGAGGCTTGCAGGGCCTCTATGTCAAACCCCTCAAAGTCCATATCCTCACTATCACTGACTTGGGCCGGCTGTGGTGGGTAGCGGGTGAAGAACTCGGTAATGTTTTGATGACTGGGCGACCTAGTGCACACCCTGCCCGCGCCGCTTCCTGCGTAATTAAAACATTTCATTCTGGCAAGGCACCACGTAAATGACCAAACGCGTAAACAAAAACCGCGTAAATCCAGACTATACTGTACTTCGGTGATATGGACATATTGAATGAATGGGAGAGAATATATTTCAGATGTAGATGGTAACAGGGAAAACCAAGAAGCAAATAGAGGCTTGGTTGGAAGATGCCCTGAAGGTGGAAGGAGTTATACATCCAGGAAACAATGGGATGTGTGAAGGAACAGAGTGCTTGTTGTTGATTTTTAGGGAAGGACAAACACCTGATGGGCGATGCTAGGTTGTTTTAAGTAATTTGGTTTAACTAGAATTGGAACCTTATTGTAGAAGGGAAATGTATACAGGTACAGTATTTGTTTTGATTCTGATAACCCTCCATAATATGGGAAGAACTTCAAAGATTTTTTTTTTTAAGTTAAGTTCAGTATGTGTGAATTTGTTACACAGTATACAGTACATAGAGATTTTTTTTCCAAGAACATAACCCCCACATAAGACAATGGGACCAGAACTTTTTCTAATGATTGACCTTGAGTGAGCATTATTTAATATTTATTTTAGAGAGGTTCTGACAATACCAATATAATGAAAACAGTTTTAGCTGAGATAAGAAGTAGGAGAGGAAGAATAAAGAAAAACTGATGTAATATTTACCAGACATTCCATTGATAGATCCTTAATCATGACATTAAATATCAGTTTTTTCATGGGGAGAAGATCTGTTTCCTTTAAATGTATTGTAATCAACTTTCATTGTATGAAGCATTATTTGATGTTAGTAAATGTTGTATTCTTAAGTATATGCATGAATATTTATAGTATAAATATACACTTATCTGTAGAACATTTCCAATATCTTTGTACTAATATATAGACTGTATATGTATGATTTATTTGAAGGTTTTCCGTGTTATTGTACTTTCAAAGTGCCTTCTCATATCTAGTGCACTGAAATTTGAGTACTGTAATCAAATCTTACAGATTAGCAATACAGAGGGTCCCCGGGTTACAAACGGGTTCCGTTCCTGAGGTCGTTCGTAAGTCGGAACACATGCGATATGCATACTGCACTTACAAAACAATGTTTAAAATCTCACTATATCATAGCCTAATTTCTTATATACATCTAAAATCACTTAATTTAAGACAAAAGAAGAAATAGAATAACAAAATATAGTAAATGAAAGTAAAAATTAAGTCACCAGGTAAATAAAATTCTGTAAATTTAACGTTTAACCCCATTAGTATCAGCGGACATTCGTATGTCGCACGTTTGTAAGTCAGGGACCTCCTGTATACAGTACAGTACATATAACATATATCAAGTAGATTGTGTCATTTTATACTATGAAAATACTAAGTACTGTACTGTATTTTGAGAACTTCTCTGTTGAATGAAAAGATATATCTTTAATAGGTACAGGTAACAAGAAACAAAAATTATTTTAAAATTTTCATCATAAAAAGAGACCTTGGATTTATTCTTTATTACATTGGTGTAAAGTAAATTTTTACTGAAATGTAATTATTTAAAGACAGCTGATGATCTTCTGTATGGATATACTGTACTAAGTTTAGTTTTGCTCACATAGTACATGTATATACATTACTGTACATGCCAAAATACAACTCATTTATATATAACATGTACAGTATTACTAAAAGAAATTTCAGACATTTACGGTTCTATTTTTCTCGGAGTAAATGCATTATCACTAAATGAAGACATGGGGTGCATGATACAATTTGAGCCACCTAGCTAGAGAAGGCTTTAACATGAGAGAAAGAGGAGGAAAGAGGTGATACAATATCATATTTGGTATCATGACATTACAGTATTGACAAGCAGTAAACACATTATGTTTCTTCACAACCCATTTACCACTCGACACAGGGTGGCTGTAAAACATCGGATATAGGTCATTAGATCGTCATGGCCTTCAAAGGCTTTCTGATAGACAGCTAGTAGAAAATTGCAAGTCTGGACATTTATGTAGAAATATAAGTTTAATTTGTGATTTGTGGGTAAATCTGTATAAGCTAGTTATGATACCTTTGGGCCTTGCTATGAGAGGGAAACAAAAGCAAAACACCCCAAACAAGCATTTTGTTTGAGCCAGAGAAATAATGACAGCAATTAATTGGAGACTCAATGTTGCTGTTGCTTCCAACCAACCTGTACCATGTGGGAAAAGGCATTCAAGAGTGAAAAGTTATTATTTGGGTTGTGCTATTGCTATGGATTTAAGATTGGAAGCTGAGATATTAAAGATAATATTAACTGTTAAATAAAAAGTTTGAGTAATGAGGAAAGCAATAGGGCAAAGACTATACAGTAATTGAAAACTCAAAAATTATAAATTTTTTATATCTTACAAACTATATTATGATAAGATGTAAAATACACTGAAATGGGATGCAATGGAAAGAAAGTGAGGAGGATTAATTACTAAAAAGGGATGTTGGAATTATAGAAAAAAAGAAAACCGCATCAGAAACCTATGAGAATTAGGTGGGAGTTATTGGTAAAGTAGTGAGTGGAGCACTATGCTAGGAGAAAACTGTACAGTAGTTCAGAACAGCTATGATAGCAGATAAGTTTTTTAAGCTATATGTAATTTAATACTGGGGTATATTTTGTGTACTACAATAATATCTCTGTTAGCCGGAACAATTGGTGCAGAGCACTTCCGGGAATGAGAAATTTCCAGGTAATGAGAAATTTCCAGGTAATGAGACGACTTTCTCAAACCTGGAAAAAAGTCCCTCATGCCCAGAATTTTCTGGGTAACGGAAAAATTTTCTCAGAATTTCCGGAAAATGTGCCTGATTTTCATCTCTCAAACTCGGAAGAAAAACTCCTCCATCCCCAGAATTTTCTGAATTTTCCAGAAAATGTGCCCCTTGGAAAATTTCAATTCTGGCTGTCGGAGAGTTCTGGTTAAGATGGATTCCGACTAGCGTAGATATTACTGTATGTACTGTACATATATTTAGATAGACCAATGACATGTAGAAATTTTGTATATAGTGAAGGAAATGAATCTTTAATTCCAGTATGAAAAATACCAATATCACAATAAGTATATAAGTAAAGAGTACTGCAACTGCATTTATAGCTTTGGTATTTTCAATATTTCTCTACATTTTAGATACAGTCTGATTCTAGTCACTGGATGTTAAGTGTGAATTTGACCATACACAAAATATTTTTTCTAGGGTTATATTATGGTGGTCTCTTTATTAAAAAGTGAAGTGAAGAACAATAATATTTGTATAGGTCAGTGATATCAACTATGATATGCTCTTAACACTGCCATAAACATAATGAGAGTTATGAATGGATATGCCATTCTTGTAAAGATTACTGGTTATTTTAGATTGCCAGAATCTTACAAATTGCAGAGCATATTTTCCGCCCATTTCTGTTTTTTCCCCCAAGAAGTTTAGGTGTATAGTGGTAATATAATGACATACAATAATGTGTAAGAGCATGTTATTTCTTTAAGAAATAATTATTTCAATGGTAATAATGAATATTTTATACATTGTCTGTAGTTCTCATTATTATATAAACCTCTAATGTACTAGGGAGAATTATCTAATAAACCTTCCTACACTGCTGACTTATTAGGTAAAGTTTTCTCCATAGGACATTAAATAAGCCCTCCTTTAGTAAAGGATTATTAAAAATCATCCTATATGGGAGAATTCAACTGAAGTGTTTTTGTATGTCACAGGCTTTAAGATGTTTAATAACACCAGTACAGTACTTGAAGTAGAAAGCTTTTTTGTAATGTTTTACTGTACAGTATCTGATACCTGTATTCCCAAATATAGTTTCTACACTTCTTTAAAGGGAAATAATAATTGGCTAGAGTAAAGGTTTAGAATTAAGTCACAATTTATTTAAATACAATTTAGAACAATATATACAGTACAGGTTGTACCTCTCTAGTCCGGTATTCTGTGGTCCGGAAACTCCCGTGGTCTGGAATGATTTTAGTTTGCCCAATAGCCCTGATGTAACTCAAATGTAATTTGAGTTATGGTACCATCACTTCACTTTGGAAGCAGAATTATGGTAGCATTAAAGGTAAATGAAATAGTATTTTAACCGTATTACTATTTCTTATTTATTTATTTCCTATCTTATGTTTTTATGCTTTATGTAGGGTGTTTCGAGGGTGAATGTCCATGGTCCGGCACCGGTCAGGTCCCGAGGTTGCCGGACAAGAGAGGTACAATCTGTACTGTACTTCAATTTCCTCAGATTTTTCTTTTCTTTCTAATGGCTCTCATTATTCCTTTTAGATACAGGTATATTTTTTCCACGGTGTACATTATATCTTTTGTTGATTCCAGTTTGAATATGTATGTTCACTGTCTCTCTTATGACCTCCAGTTTTATATTGTTTATGATAGTAACTCATCGTCCCATATTCTCTTTTTATATCCCATGTTTCTTCTATCACTCCACCATCTTGCTCTTCATCTTATTCCTACATTGTATTGGTAAATGCAAAAAAAAAAAAAAAATACAATATATTGTACCATCTACAAAGCATTATTTGTTTGTATAGTATTTAAAATTTGGAGATAATTTACTTTCTGAAGGGATTCCAACTTATTTGTGTGAAACCCTTTGCAGCTCTGGAGAATATATAACAGACTTATTTTTTTGGCCTATATTTCATCCTCATTTTGTGACTTATGGTTCCTTTTAAGTGACATGCAAGATATTATCAATCACTATTCCCAGACAGTGATTTCTAATTACCAGGAAATGTGGTTCTAGAACAATTCGTCAACAGACAATTTGTCACCAGGTTCTGTAATTTTGTCACCGGTATATAAATTTGATTTTTCTGGTTGGTGTTGGTTACCATAAAGTCTTAAACTCCATTACTGTATTAGAATCCCAATCTTCTGTGACGTTAATATTTTGTCTTTACAGGTATCCCTCATTTAACGAATGGGATGCATTCCTGTAAACCTAACATTAAGCAAAATTATCGCAAAACAAGGAATAATATCCTAAACGGAGGATAATGAAGAATAACATCAATGGAAATGGCATGTTGCCATTATTACATGAAACTATAAAAGTTGTGGAATAATAATTACAATACTGTACTTTTTTTTTTTTACGGGGAATAGCCTACCTCGGCACAGGTCATCGACCCACAACGGGGCCTAGGGGGCCATTGCGAGAGGAAGGTAAATCAGGCATATAAATTATTGGGTCTTATAAGAAGGTCGTTCAGATATCTAGATGGTCCGTCCCTCGTAACGATCTTCATGAGTGAAGTCCTTCCCCATCTGGAGTACTGTCACCCCGTCTGGTCCCCGAGATATACTAGGGACTGTCAGTTGGTTGAAAATGTTCAAAGGAGGGCCACCAGACTGGTGCCTGCACTTTGGCACCTCAGCTACCCTGAGAGATTGGAGTGCCTGAACTTGCCTAGCTTATACTACAGATGGGCAAGGGGTGACCTAATTGAGGTGTGCAAGCATCTCAAAGGGCATTACTCTGTCGAATGTCCTTACATGGAGCTGGCGGACGCTCGCCCCCACAAGTGGTCACAGCTCAAGATTGAAGAAGCCGCAAGTTCAGATGTAAGGGAGTGACTTTCCTTACTTCATACTATTCTTCAGATTTATTCATATACTTATTTCAAATATTTATTCTTTTCAATAAGTGTCCTGTTTTAGTTAGAGTTATTATTCTTCAATACTTATATACCAATTTTCTTCTTTCTTAAATTCTTGTTTACTTACTCATGTCTATCTTTTATATTCTTTTCTGGTGTGCATACAGTAGTTTAATAATTTCATATTCTATGTCTTTCTCTCTAGAAGTATATATCTTGTTCTGGTTATATTCTAAACCATGGATTAGTCTGGGAACCGTGTTATTCTTATTACAACACTTATTATACTTACCACGGTAGCCTGCCACCACCCAGACTTTGATTAGAATATAATATATCTCATGGAACTGTTAGGTAGCGTGTTAGCGAGTGTCTAAGCACGTGAGTTACTAGTTATTTTCAGAGAACCAATGTGTAGAAAGGATAGAGTGGTGATACTTGTAGTTTACTAATTTAATATTTATTAACATATGGAGTGAATAAGATGTTAATTATGTTCACTCAGACCAGACCCTTAAGTCTTACTTTACAAGTAACAAATTAAATCTTCAATTCTTATTACATCATTAAACAACTTCTATTGCTAATACAGATGGTTATATGACACACTTGACAATATCCCAAATTAACTTATAACATCATGTTCTTCTGGCATGAATAACATGGCACGTCTCCGTCAGTTGATGCACTCACCTCACGTACATATTTACTGATACTATCAATTGTTATGGGATCACTACTCAACCTGGGATAACTAAATTTCTGCTAGTTATTTCCAATCATGTACAAAAATAATACTAGATAGAACTCAGCTAGTAGGCCATATGGAGGATGCACTCCCAACAGCCCTGACAACACAGTATTACTGGTAATACCAATACTGCTCGGTACATATGACGAAGATCAATGGACGGACAAGACTGTGTCCACTAGGGACGGGAGCTGTTTACGCCAGCCGAGCAGAAGCTCGCTCGCAAGGAGCGCCTGGGGTGGGGCGAGGGGGGGGTAGACTCGTGCAGTGTCTCCACATGGCGTTCTCTGTATAATCTTGTCCTCGTATTCTTATCTCGCCATATTAAAGACATCCTTCAAGGACCATCTTGCCCATAGGCAGCTACCGCACCTCGATAGTGGTGACAATACAAACAGTGCCTGGAGATGCGTTGAGGAAGAGTCACGAATGTTTAAATGCCTAACTTCAACTATACAAAACATACGTCTGGCAACGACAGACAACATTTACGTTATATTTATCCTTTCACTGGGTAAATGATAATTTCACTGTTACAACATGAACACTGATATTCACAAAATCGACTAGGTTAAATTGACTTAACCTGGCAGCGGGAACAATCGTTTACATACCTGGAGATGCGTTGAGAAAGAGTCACGAATGTGTGACTTTTCCTCGCACATCTGTACATACGTGAGCTTGGGGCAGTCCCGGCTCGCGCATACATACCAGAATGGTTAATCTCACCAACAACCAAAATTATATTCAACTGGGTCGCTGTACATTTAGCTATGAACGTCAGTGTCACAGGCCAGGCTAATTTTCCAAGTCTGTCTTTATAATCTAATCCGAGATTGAGTTTGTTCAGGAAAAGGTGAAATGGACATTAAATACGCTCTAACAACTTTGCTTGCCAGAAACCACAAACCACAGCCAAGGAGTTGTTCCTGAGAAGAGCCATTAGGTCTTGGAGATTTTGAGTTTGACAAAATCTTTTCAGTAGATTAATGACTTTCTAAAATAGACAACTGACACTAACTGAACTACGAACATCCGATTCTCTGATGTTTGGGCATCACAATAATCTAACTTCAGTAAACCTTGGAACTCATGGCTATCCCCACGGACGATATAAAGATATGCCATTCATACTGACAAACTCGACACTCACTTACTTGACAAGTTTTACAAACAATAAGAACAGTTGAAGCTTTCAACACCATACACAATGGATCTTGAATGTTCCAACTGTAATCAGACATATCTAAGTTGCCTCAACAATTGCAACCACAGTTGCAGTTTCAAATTTTGTCATTACTCAGGAATAATGAAGTCTCGGGTGCACTCTAAGATTGAGAGAAAACGGAGGACTCAGGCGTCCTGAAGTAATGAGAAAATGGACTCCTCAGACGGGGGACTTAAGGAAGGCCTAGCTACATGTTTTGTGGGCTATTGGGCGTAATATGAATCGTCTGATTTTACGTTAACTGACGTGTATGACCGTGGACATTACACAAAACTGTGAGGGCAAACTTTTTCGGAGTGAGGGTTGTAAACTCTTGGAACAACCTACCAGAGAGTGTTGTGACGGCACCGAGTGTGAGCTCTTTCAAGACCAGACTTGACCAACACTGGAGCGGGTTCAGGTACATTCAGGAGCCGGTGCATGCCCAGTATTTTCCAACAGTGCGTGACAGAGACGTGACCGATCGCCCAAGCGGCTAACAAGCCGATCAGTGGCGAAGAGGATAAAAGTAAAAGTAAAAAAGTTCAGGCGCTCCAATCTCTCAGGGTAGCTGAGGTGCCGAAGTGCAGGCACCAGTCTGGTGGCCCTCCAAGAGAGCCCAGGCTCTCAACTGGCTCAGCAATGTTAATATTGTTATTATCCACAATATCTGTATTTTACTGGCTAAATAAACTGTTTCAATATCAGTATTATGAATTTCATTATTCAGTATCACCCCCTTTTCATGTAGTTTGGTGTAGTTTTAAGGCCTCCTTTTTTTCAAATGTGAAATTAAATATGTGGGAAAGCATTAGAAAAAAAGGTAAGAGCTCGGCTTTCTTACATTTATATGAAATAGTAGTCCTACCCTAATAGACCTAATGGAAGTATTTATACACGTAACAGTGGTAGACTGGTAGGAAGAATGTTTCCCCGAATGGCCAGTAAGCTAAGTGGTGAAATGATTAAGTAAATAGTAATTTAACCATTACTGTTTATGAATCAATCACATGAACTATGAACTTACATTTTCCTTAGTTTTAGGACAAATTAAACCACCCGTCATTGAATGAAACCTTACATCTCATTTCCTTTGTTTCTCCCACGCCACCTACCACACAGGCGGTCCAGTACTATCACCAGTCTGAGCATCCACCTTATAGGGATTGAATTACTCCCTTAACACTACAAGTTTCTTATAATGTTTATTTTTAATGCCCTGCTGCCTTTGTTGAGACTTTAGAAAGGACGAATTCGCCTATGTGTGGTAACATATGGAGGCATCAAGGCCAGGTGTTGTCTGTACGCTGATGGCAATACTCACATGTTTATTATTTATGTGACCCAAAACAGGTGGTTGATCGGACATTAAATATACTGGAGTATATTCTGCTGTTACGTGAGTATGTTGAAGACTTGTATATATGGTAAATATTTACTTTAGGACAAGAGTTCCTATGGGGTCTGACTAATTACCCAAATGTACCCGGAATGAAGTCCAATAATGGTCCTACATGAATAAATCGGACTGCCAATCACTTCTCGACTAGTATTTGGTGTTAGAAAGTCACAAAAAATTGGTAAACTTAATTTAATCTGAGTTAATAGATCAAGTGCATGTACATAACCTAACCTAATCTAACCTAACCTAATCTAATCTAATCTAACCTAACACAACACAACTCAGATTAAATTAAGTTTACCAATTTTTTTTACTTTATGACACCAAATAATAATCGAGAAGTGATTCACAGCCCGAATTACGCTTGCACGACCATCATTTGACTTCATTGCGGCTATATTTTGCTACATATGGGTACATTTGGGTAATTAGTCGGACCGGTCCCTATGTTTTCCCCCCGTTTTTTCAGTGTATTTTGGTGTGTTTTAAACGAATCTGACCTTCCTTTATGGCGGAAATTGTTCGTCCCCTCCCACCCCTCCCCAAACAATAATGGGGGGAGAGCCTGGGTAATTGTTTTTCTTGGGGTGGGAAAGAAAACGAAAATGAGTCCTCTAACCTAACAAAACCTAACCTAACCCTTAGTCTGGGGCTCGGGTTAGGGTCATTCAGGTATTTTTGCGTTTTCACATTCCACATTCCTACCACTAATCTATTATCATATTCTAATAAGACGTCTAATTATAAGATAATTTTCATCTATTACATTACCGTCGCAAATGTATAATAACGGAGGTAGCGTATCAAATTTTTTTATATATTTTCTTCCATTAATCTTCTGCCATTATCGCCTAGCTCACCTCCCCACACTGCGTGTCTCCTGCGTGTCTCCTTCATAAATCGCTCACATGCGTTCCCGTACATGTCACGCAACCAGTCAAAAGCTTTTTTCTTTTTTTGCAACCAATTAAAATGATTTGTGGTTTAATTCGTGGTATTTTTGGCCCAATCAAAATCGATTTTTATTTTGGGTCTCATATTTCGAAATTTAAATTCATTTCCGACCATGGAAGTCTGTTATGGGTGTCACTTCAATTATATGGAGCTGATTGCGAGTTTTTGGGAAAAAACGAAGAAACTATAGCATTTTTTCGATCGCATGGTGTTCTTCCAACCTCAGTAAAGTGTCCTAAATGCAAGACTGAATGTAAATGACAGGAAGGTGATCCTTGGAGTAACCTTTCAGGGCCAGTGGGTTGACAGTGCGAGAAATTAGCATAGGCTTCAGCATGAAATTGCCAGCAGCGTTCGCACCAAGCAGCAGCGTCAAACGGTCTTTTCCCGCTTTAAAACCTGGCACTCATTTCTCTTCCTTTGAGATATAGGTTTTATCTGGCATCCTCTTCCAAAAGAGACCAGTCTTCATCCACATTAAAGACTTGCTTCGCTGAGTAGCTTCCCCAGTCATCTTAATGTTATGGAAGTTATAACTGTTCTTAAAACTTTGAAATTATCCTCGGCTGGCCGTAAAGTTCTCTTCCTTTGATCCTTCGCCCTCTTCTGCCTTTAAGTCGTCAAACAAGGATTTTGTTTTATGCTGGATACCCATAAGGCTCACAGGGGCATTGCATTGATTCTGGTCCTCCATCCACACAGCCAGCATCTTTTCCATCTTTTCTTTCACAAAACTTTGAGTACGACTTGTCTTTGTTACACTCAGAGAACTACCACTTCCAGCACTAGCCTTAATCTTGTCCGTGTTGGTCCGGAGAGTACGCACTGTTGTGGGGAGTTAGTCCAAGTGCACCATCAATGTCCACCCCACGTTCCCTTTTTTCAAAACTGGTTAAAACCTCCATTTTCGTAGCAAGGCTAATGGTCTTATGTAGCACTTGATGGACGCTTGGAAGCCATTTATTGTTAGAGTACAGGATTACGAGCACAAACACTTGAACATGTAAGAATGCTGTGGAAGCCTAACAAAGACTGGCGTTGCTTGGGTACGCTGTGTGACGTTCCACGAATGAGAGGTAATGCTCCAAGCTGATAGAGTGTAACGCAGCAAGATGAGAGAGATTGGTGCGCCATACAAAGTGGTCCGTGAAGACGCAAAGACGATGTTATATTGAGTCGTCGGGACGATAACTGAATTATTGGTATCTAAAGAGTAGCAACGTTATAACGAAACAACGTTAAACGGGGACTTACTGTACAGGCATCCCCCAGGTTATGGAAGGGTTTCCATAATGCAGGGGTTGCCTGTACATACAAACACTACACACTAGGCTACAGTACACAAATGCTGTCCACACTTACAGAATGAAAGTTACACTAAAATACACTGTAATCTCTGTTTATATCTTAACACTGCTTTAACACTAAGTTTTGGGCTGATTTTGTTCTGGTACAGTAATGTATAGTCCAAGTGTACTGCACAAAACAAATTGTATGTAAAAACATCAGCAAGTGAGGGAACAACCTTGTACATGGCAATAGACTATGAACTAAGCTTGTCATGATGTTAGGGTTTGGGGGGATAAGCTTGGAGATGTATCAGCTAATCGCAGTCATCCCATACAGCCACATGACAGTACAAAATTAACCAATTGCAGCACATGAGCCTACACCCTAAGTTACCTAAGCAGCTAGCCCACTCACGTGCCCGACATGCAGGGAGCCATCAGAGCATGATACAATCTCTTGGAACTCCTGGAAAATTTTCTTTGAATTTTCTGGAAATGCAAACGATTCCATCTTTGGAAACTTGTTCCCATTCCAGGAATGGTGAGATATTACTGTGCTGTACTGTACAGGGTATTGTGTTTTAATGTGAGTGTGACACTATTTTCTCATGTCTTGTTGAACTGTAATTGATTTTTTTTTTTTTTCAGAATAATTAAGGATGGCAAATGAAAAAGAACAGAAAAGTATTCACTTCAACACAGATTTCCTTTCATCAAGAGTACAAGCGAAGCCAAAGGTTCATGTCAATCCAGCTTTCTTTCAAAAATCCCAAGCTGCTGAATTAGGAGAGCAGTTTTTAAAGACTATCAGTACACAATTGGCACACATTAACAGTAGTCATCATGTTCAAAAACAAGTAGAAAGTTTTTTGCATGTAAATGGTGTTGGAACATTAGGTCAGTGCATTTTGGGACCGGAAAATAATACCTGCACTAGTTCTCAAAGACCTAAAGTAAAGGAAAATGATATGCATTCACCTCTTCTGAAAGAACCTCCAAGTCATGAACATGCATTAGGTACTACAAAGTCATATGTTCCTACAGTGAATAGTTCTAACTATCAAAAATATCATAATATAAATATTCATTCCCAAACTGGAGGAATGAGAACAACCCAGTATTCAACATCAACACAAACAAAGAAAGGAAGGAAGTCTTGTGTTTATTCCTGGAAGGCAGGAGGTACTAAATTTACAACTGACTTGCATAATGTGAGTCAGCCTATAAATCAGAAAATACAGACTGCAGTCTTTTCTGATAACTCTTCTTCCCATAAGTTTTACAACCAAAATTTTCCAAATAGAAAGGCATTGGACAAACCTCCCATTGAGCCATTATCTAAAGTGTCCCGTACAGAAGAAAAGATGAAAATCAACAGTGATAACAATAAGTTACCTGTATTGAAACATAAGAAAAATAATCTTTATCATGACAATAAGAAATATGCTTTTCCAAAGACTGAAGAAACAGTAAGAATCAATGATTTCTGTGTGACGGGAACATCTGATATAAGCAAAATGAAAAATAGTGAGTTTAATGCTGTCAAAAGTTCAGAAGCTGTTCTCAGTAAAAGCAAAGTCCATTCGGAGGGAGAGGGGAGAAATAATATGGGTAAGTTTGTAGAGACCTCAAAAACTGTGACCCAAAATTCCAGAAATTCAAATATACTCATAAACCCAAAACTTTTAAGATATTTGTCTAGTAATGGTTCCCAAGATAAAATATCCAAAGTATCGGCTAAACCGCAGTACAATCTGTCACATTCCAGCATAATAGCAAATGCAGATGGAATTGCATCTTTATCTACTTTGAAAAATAATAATACAATGGTAATTTCAGAGGCTTCTAAAAGAAATGGTAAGTTTAAAGTCCTATCAAAAACAAAGCTTGTAAGGAGACGGTCTACTAGCTCTTCAAGCCAAACTGCAGTATGTGGTGTCCACCCTAGATACAATGTTACAAAGACCACTCCGGAAGCTTTTAAGAAGAATGGTAAATATAAAGTTGTCTCGAAAACAAAGCTTGTAAGACGACTATCTGGTAGCTCATCTAGCCAAACTTCTTCGCTCTCTATTCAGCCCAAAATTAGAGACTTGAAAGGAAATTCAGAGGCTCTTAAGAGAAATATTGGGTATAGAGTTATCTCTAAAACGAAGCTTGTACGTCAAAGCTCAGACAGCTCATCCAGACATGCAATAGAAGTAGCTGCAAAGACAAAATCATCTGAAACCAGTTCTTTAATATTGCCATATTACACTCCAAAGGTTAAAAGTGTTCCTAGACCTCTCAAGTTTCCAACAAGAACTCGAAGATTTTCAACAGGTACTCGGGCAAATGTCAAGAGAAGATACTCTGTCATGTCACCTACTAAGCTTATTAGAAGCTTTTCTAACACCAGCAGTTCAAATGGAGATGGAATATCTGGGAAGCCAAGGTATTTCATAAAGACTGATACTAAACTTGTTAGAAGATGTTCTCAAAGTAGTACCAGTAATTCAAAATCCCTCACAAATGATGAAGAAACGAAGACTAATGTCATTAAATCAGTTTTTGAAAAAAATAAGAAATTTTCCATACTATCCAAAACCAAGTTAGTCAGAAGAAAGTCAGAATCGGGTATGAACAAAACTTCTAAGCTTCTAAAAAATACAATTGTATCTGGCCCAGGTATTCGAGGTGTGCAAACAATTATAAAACGACATAAACTGGTGCGAAATGCACGTGCCAAATCAGGGTGTTGGTCACCAAAGATATTAAGTGCATCGGGTGGAAGGAATATAAATACAGTGTACAAGATTGTCAACAATTGTGTCAAACTGTCCTCCAGGCAAAAGGCTGCCAGAGGCATCATTTCTAAGTATAAGATAAATCGCCTGAAGTTAGAGTCCTCAGAAATTTTAAGGAAGAATGATTTAAGGAATTGTAGTCACCTGTCAAAGCCAGAGAAGAAATACAAGTTTTCACATACAACAAGAAAGGGGTAAGTACCTGTACTATTTTCTTTTCAATTAAAGGTTTCATGTAATAAAGATGTTGCTTATACCGTGAATGGATAAAGGTTTGCTCTTTGTGACATGAAATAGATTTCAATGTAAAGTAGCTACAGTATTTGAAAAATTTATGAAGACCGTTGAAATCCTGCATACGAAGAATAGTTATTCACTCCTAGAACATTTTGTTCATTAAGTATTCCATATAGGTATTCCTTATGTCCTTTGCATATAAAGTTTTTTAATTCTGCCTTAACATCCTCTGCCAGGTAGCTCTGATAATACAGAGCAACTTATTAGAGCGACCATTAGTCTTCAGATAGGATCCCTCAAATTCGATTGGGTTAATCATTAATACAAATGGTTAAACCAACCAACCAACCCTTCTCTCATTTTTACCACCATCCTAAAATAAAAAGGCATACAATATGTACTGCACATGCCCTCTGAATTAACACCACATTATAAATGATGTTTTCAGTCCCCAAATTCATTTTATAATGGAACCAGCCTCCCTGGAATTTCTTCAGAGATTGGCTGGAGTGAGGGGTTTGTTACCATCAACCTAATTTTAAAATTTTCAGATTAGGTGTGATCTTCGTAATAGAAAATATGGGCTGTGTGGTGGTATGATATGTCCTACTCTCTCCTATCATGGTAATCTTGTCACAGGTAAATGAGCGATTTCATTTCCCTCACTGGCTGCTATACAGTTCATTGGATTTTCAAGATCAAATTTTTCTTCCTTTTCATCTTCTAACCTGTAACTGTAGGTTATGTATATAAGCTACTGTGCCGAGTAGCAACCCTGTATATAAGCTACTGTGCCGAGTAGCATTTATATATATTATCACGTGGCAACACTGCACGTTATGTGGCAACATTGCCCCAAGGCTGCCATATGGCAAGGCAGCCTCGGGGCAATGTTGCCACATAACGTGCAGTGTTGCCACGTGATGATATATATAAATGCTACTCGGCACAGTAGCTTATATACAGGGTTGCTACTCGGCACAGTAGCTTATATACATAACCTACTGTACAGTAACCACCTTTCACTGTGAAACCTGCAACTCTCTAAAGAAATTCTTTCACTTTACAGAGCTGTAATTAAACATTCAGATAGAATCATCAATATTGGAGGGATTCTTTACAAATCAACAAAAACATCACTAAGAAAACAGTTATCAAAGACAACACAGGAGAGTGCTGCAAATGCTTCAGGTAAACTGCTTTGTAACTTCAACAAATTTGGGTAGAATTTTAAGTGTATGGATCTTGTCCATTAGTATTTATTCATCCCAATGGGGTTAAAGACTCTTAGGTCCTTGGATGACAGTGCTATAATATTTTTGAATGATTTGGACTCCAGACTCACTGAAGTTCTCACAGTTCTAGACTAATTGGAGGAACCCAGTCTGAAAATGTAAAGTTTTAAATTGAAAATAGGGTCCTCTGAGAATTTTTTTATTTTTTATTAACACAGTCATTCAACATTCACCCACATGGGCAAGTACTCAGCCAATACCCAGTTCTTTATGATTTGTCAAATACAAAAGTGTTATGAAGTTATTGGCTGACATTTCAAACCTTTCTTATGTTTATTCTTTGTCTTTTCTTTTATTATATTTAACACATACAGGATTATGATTTTCCTTGTACAGATATCCCTCGTTTAGCAGTAATTCACTTAATGTTAATTCGGTTTAGCGATAATAGCATTTTGACAGTCTTTTTCACTTAATGTTAGGTCAAAATTTGGTTTAGTGATAGCTTGACTTACTAGGAAGGGGGGAAAATTGGGATAAGGTGGCCTGTGAGATGGCAGGTGGACTTTGTTACATGTCATGAAACTATAAAAGTTGTGGAAAATATAATACTAGTGATATCCCTGTTAGCCAGAACAATTGGTGCAGAGCACTTCCGGGGATCAGAGATTTCTCGCTAATCAGACGACTCTCTCAAAACCGGAAAAATTCCTTATCCCCAAAATCTTTTCCGGTTACTGGGAAAAGTTTCCGAGTGTGTAAACTAGACATCTTGCACAGACGGACATTGGTCCACTTCTCTGGAATGTTCCTGGGTGCTGAGGATTTTTCCTTGATTCTAAACCCCCAGAGTCCATAATTGCAGTTCTAGTTAAATTAGAAATTCCATTTCATTACTATTATAATCCAAAATACACCATTTCACATGTCCGTTGAGACATTGTTACATAACTTAATTGTGGGTGTCGCTTTAAATCAATATTCTTAAATTGAATCGCTTTAAATCGACGTTCTACTGTACTGTACAAAGAAATTAATGTATGATATTTCCCTCAAAAGAAGAGAAACACTAACCTAAACTGGTCAACATATCAAGTTTGTCCACTTCCCTACAGAAAGCTCAGCCCACCCACTCTACATGAATCACATTGTTTTGAATGTAGTGTGGCATAATCATGTTTAGGTAAATACTTTAATTATGTTCTTGTTCCTTTTCACTCACAGTATCTATTTTTTTTTAAGTGTATTTCAGAGTATGATATTTATTAGTAACCTTGATTTCTCATAGAAAATGAATGCATTGTGTGGCTTCGTGGTGACCAGTTCCAACTAAGTGCTGGAGGACGAACCTTGAAACGTGTTAAAGATGGGTCAGCCTCTTCATTCTCTAAACACAGTCTTCCGAGGGTTCACATCGGAGGTCTCACATATTCACGCACCAAGGCTGGACAGTATGAACTGACACAGACCCACCAAGCCAGGGCAGTCGTGAGGTATGTACTGTATTCTTTAATTTAGTTGTAATTATTTTTTGCACTTGTGAAAATGGCATCAGATGTTTCAGTAATTTCTTAGACCAGAATGGGTATCCAAGGTTTTTGATATCAGGGAAAGATGGCATTGACTGATAGGACAATGGTGTTTAAGAATTTGAGTGTGGCCTTGGATAAGTCCCACTAGAAGAGAAAGGCTTCCTTCTGTACTCTTCCATGAAAATCCATCCTCGTTTAACCAGGGAACTTTGTTTAGGATTTTTATTTCAATATGAATTTCTCTTCCTCAACATCTGTAAGCTTAAGTGTTTATCTTTTAGAGGCATCTGTTTTGTGTTGTGCAACAGTTTTAACCCGATAACTGCTGTACAGTGCGCAAAAAACACATACAGTACTGTACTGTATATCTATTTTCCCCGAACATCATTGTATCTCTTATGGATTAAAACAGTACAGCATGCCCTTAAAATTCACTGGGGTTTGGGTCTCAAAATGGCCACGAATAGCCAAATCCATGAATATCATTTGCTGACCAGGAGGTGGGGGGTGGTTACATTTTTACTCATGTGCAAAGAAATTGTATTCCTTTTATGTTTGCTTGCCCTTAGGACAATTATTTCTTTGACCTGTATTGTATGTATGTATGTGTGTGTGTGTCTAGGCAAACACACACCTACCTACCTCCCTCATAACACCATCTGTGAGGGAATTACTACACCACATCAAACCCCCTCATTTTACCATCTGTGAGGGAATTACTACACCACGTCAAGCCCCTCATAACACCATCTGTGAGGGAATTACTACACTACGTGTCTGCTGTTCAACACCTCAGCGAACAAGATCTACGTGACCTCCACTGTAAACATTAATCTGTATGTTCACTGTATGTTTCTCTATCTTTCTCTAATGAAGGCTTTTGTTAAACCACCAATGTATGTAATAATTCATTTATGTCCAACGTATATTTTCAGCCTTCGGGCTGCAGAACTTTTTCAATAAACCGTTGATGATTATGATTATTATTATTATTATTATTATTATTATTATTATTATTATTATTATTATTATTATTATTATTATTACACACACAACACATCCAATTAAATAATAATGGGAAATTCCTCTCACAAATAATAAGAAACAAGACAACAAAATGTATCAAAATGTAGGAAAAATAAGTCTACCCTCAAGTCAACTCTGTGCTTTTTTATTAAAGTTGAGTAATAACAAAGCATGGAGTTGACTTGAGGGTAGACTCACATTCCTTGTACATTTTGTTGTCTTTTTGTTTCTGATTATTTGAGAGAATTTTCCCATTATTTTGTGTGTGCGTGCATGCGTGTGTAATAATAATAATAATTAACAGTTTATTGAAAAAGTTTTGCAGCCCGAAGACATGGGGGGAGGGGGGGTAACAAAAAGCCTTCATTAGAGAAAGGAAAAGGAACATACAAATTAATGTTTACAGTGGTCACCTAGTTCATGTGCACTGAGGTGTCTTGTAGTAACTCTCACAGATGGTGTTATGAGGGACCTCACCTGGTGTAGTAATTCCCTCACAGCCTGATGTGGTGCAGTAATTCCCTCACAGATGGTGTTATGAGGGGCCTCACATGATGCTGTAGCAACTCATTCACTATGTAGCATCATGGGGACACCATGGGGGGAGGGGGCTTTGAGTTGTCACGTTACCTGGAAGTCTCTCTTTCCCAGAAGTGCTCTGAACCAATTGTTCCGACTAACAGAGATATCACTGCTCTATCAACAAGTGTAATTTGATGTAATACAGAAGTTGTTACTAGGTAATAATAGTGCATTTCAAATATTGTGCCTCTTCAGTAAATTCCTACCTTCATTAACAGCTCGGCAAAGCAGCGCAGCATGATGACACTCTCACAGAGGAAGAAGAAAGGCATCCTGCAGAAGCGTAATGAGCACTGCATCTTCTTTAACCGATTTGGACGATGCACAAAAAAAGACAAAGGACAGTGCCCATATATTCATGATCCACAGAGAGTTGCTATTTGTACAAGGTAAGTGAAATACTGTATATGTATCATCTTACTAATTTATAAGAGGTGAGAGCACTCTGTACATTACTGTGCCAGACAGTCTTTGAGGTATTTTTAAGCTGCAGTTTAAGTTTGAAAGCTAAAAGCATATATAAAGTAATGCTATTGGTGCTTTAACTAATGAGTAACCCATATGTGTCAGCAGAAATTCAGGAAACAGCATACACTTTCTATGAAGAGAAGATTTATAGGTCTCCAAAGTCACCCCAAAGAGTGGATGACTTCGGACTTGCTATCTCTCTTTGGTGCTGTGGGAAGGGATTGGGTAGCATGGGAGGGGATGTCCTCTCCTTTGTAAAGCCGGCCTTCTGCATAAGCTTAGAGTTTTAGCCTTCTAAGCTTTTACTTTAATTCAGCAACACATGACCTAAGCTGTTGCATCAGCAACGATGTAATTACCACACTCAATCAAATATTTTTTGTAGCTCAGATATGATTACTTCAGTAGTGTCGTGAAGGAAATGCACTGATCATTTTTCCATTTTGATGACAAATAATAGATATACTATGTTGATATGCCAAGATTTTTTATTGATAAAAATTAATAAACTCTTTCATTACAGGTTCTTGAGAGGTCGTTGTCCTGTGAACAACTGCCCATTCTCCCACACAGTGGACCCAGACAAGATGCCTGTTTGCTCACACTTTGTTCGAGCCACATGTACTCGTGATGGTTGCCCTTATCGCCATGTAAGAGTCAATCCCTTTGCACCAATTTGCTTGGACTTTCTCAGAGGACATTGTCTTGCAGGAGAAGAGGTAAGTTTGATTATTTAGACCTTGTCCCCTTTATAATTTGTTAATTACACTCATCATCCAATACAGTATGATATCTACACGTATGGAACCATTTATCCGACATGCTTGGCACCTGGAAGTTGCTGTATAGGAGGTTTTCCGGAATATGGAGCACCAGGCCTAAAATGTATAGCATACCCTCTGTAACTGGCTGTGAAGACTGTTCAGATCACAAGATTCATCCATAAAAGCAGCTTTAACACCTTTTGCCCGCTGATGACACTATTTGTGTCATTACACGGACCTTTAGAAGCGAGATGTCTTTCATGGGTCTGAGCGCTCACACTGGCACGTATGATATTATCTTTTCACACTAATTTACTTAGTTGAGTGCCCTTACCTGGAGCTGGCGGACATCCACCCCACAAGGGGACACAGCTCAAGGTTGAAGAAGCCACAAGCCCAAAAAACTGTGAGGGCAAACTTTTTTGGAGTGAGAATTGTTAACTCTTTGAACAATCTGCCAGTGTGTGTTGTGACAGCACCGAGTGTGAGCTCATTCAAGGCCAGACTCGACCAACACTGGAACAGGTTCCTGTAAATTCAGGAGCCAGTGCATTGCCAGTACGTATTTGCCAATTGTACATATCGGAGACATTACCGACTACCCAAGCGGCTAACGAGCCGATCAGTGGCGAAGCGGATAAAAGTAAAAAAGTGATTTTTTTTCACTTTCTATATGTAGGATTATATGCTGATTATGTGTGCATGCCACTGAGTCAAAAAAAAATACTGAAATAAAGAGTTGAAAATGCTTTATACAGTGAAACATACATATATACAGTTGAACGTCGATGTAACTAGAGATACATTCCAAGAGAGGTCGCTTTATACCAAATTCGCACTAAATCGAAGTGTTGTTTCAGTGGAATGATTTAGCTTGGTACTTGATAGAAACACAAAATACTAAAAAGACTGAGAGTCTAACCAGATGCACCTCAGCCCATCTCCTAGAATAAACAAAACATTGTTTTTTGTAGTATTATGTTAAAACAAACACTCATAAATCAACACAGCTAAAATTATGGGACGTGAAATGGTCTGTTTACTCGCTGGGAAGTTGGGGGGGAGGTGAGGTGATATGTTTGACAGTTGATGCCAAGGTCTTGTGCTTATTTGTTTATCTGTCCTTAAGATTGACTTTAAGTTTTTCTCTTGTAAAATGTTCTAATTAATTTTATTACAAAGGGCTAAAAATTTTATCTCTTGTGCAAAATAAATGACGTTATATTCAAATTATTCGCTGTCTTGCAAGGATTCTAGCAATGCAAACTATATTCTCCTAACTTTAGTCTGTGATATTATATAAGATAAAAACTGCCTAAAACCACCAAACCCTTGCTGGGAAAATGGGGGGGGGGAGGTGACATGTTTGACAGTTGGCTCGGAAGGTCTAGTGAAGTATTTATTTGTTTATTTGTGTCCTTTAGATTGAGTTTTTGTTTTTTGTCTATAAAATGCCACAGAAGTGATGAGGGAGAATATAATTTACATTGCTGGTATTCTTATAAGATAGTGATTAATTTGAATTTAAACATGCTATAATTTGCACTAGACAAAAATTTTAGTAATCATTTAGTACATTATTTTGAGTTTATGTACAGTACAGCTTTGCCCTTAGGACAGTGTAGCATGCCCAGAGAAACATTAGGTGCAAATTTTAAAATATGATACTGTATAGACTCTTCTCTCCATGTAATCTGCTTAATGGGGGTTTCACATCTAACAGACCCTTGATATAACAGACTTTCATGTCAACATACAGTAAACTCCCCAAGTACCAGACAGCTGAGTAAATACGCGTCTGAATATCGACGTGAATCTTGGACAAATTTATTTAAAAAAAAAAATCTTGGTATCTTGCAAGTCATTGCTATTGTTGTGGAGCAATGCAACTATGACCACATGGTCTTACCAACCCTGCCTGTATCACAACAAAACAGAATAATGAAGGATTGGAACCTATTCCATTTTATTAATTGATCCTAGCTTTTGAAAAATTATTTGCTTTAATCCTAGACATACAGTAATTTGTAGCAAGACTACACCATTGAGTCTTGGCCGTGACCACCACCACCATAACAGCTGACGCTATCAACAGTGTTGCCATCTCTGAAACTGAATTCCCTCCAGTACCATATGTACTGGCATACAAAGTGATTTGGTGTACGAGACGACCCCAAATTTAAAATTTAAGTTTTGCCTATACTCGCTGCATAAGACGACCACTAATCAGTAGTCCTCACCAACCGTCCCACTGACCATCAGTACTAGTAAACAATGCAGCCTAAATTCATAATCTAATGTTAATAAAAACAATACTTATTATTTAATGTAATGTCAGTGCAAAAGGCATGATGATATATATAGCCTTTACTGTTTGAAACAAGGTCAGTTCACATGACTAGCTGCTTCAGCACAGGTGTAGTGACTATAAACATTAGTGGCATCATCAAGGCATCGGTTCTTTACAGGAACTTGTTTCTTGATTGACTATGGTAAAATCTTGCCATTTACCTGACACTGAAGGTTTGATTCATTTCCTTCTAAATGTAATACTGTATATAGTACAGGGAGGCGTATATGAAATTTAAGCATCAGTACATTTTTCACCACACAGCTTACAGTTGGGGCATGGTTGGAAATATCCTCGCCCTGGGATTACTTGGCACTCATTTTAAATAATTTGTCCAAGAACAAAGCCCGTTTTAAGAGCTTTCCTGATGCCAGAATGTCAGGTAAATGGTCCTATAGTACAGTACAAGGGGATCTCTATAATTGTATTGTTTTGGGGGGAAAAGAGGGTAAAAAGCCACACAAAAGTTATGAAAAGGTCACACTTGGGAACGCATCTCATTATTATTGCTTAATTTTAATGGTAATTAATGATTGGCGATACAATAATTCACCTTACACTGCAATATTGGAGGACACATTACCGTCGTTATTCGAGGCTTTACTGTAGTTACTCTCATTAGGCCTGCCTTATGTCATTGCAATTATTGTACAGTATACTTATTGCCTAATGGTATTCAGTTATATCTTCTTTGTTTTTTTCAGTGCAAGAAACAACATGTTTTGGTATGTGAGGAGTTTAGTAGAACAGGTAAGTGTCCAAGAGGTTTGTCCTGTCCACTTTCTCATCACAGAGGAAGAGGCAAGTTCAGAAAATCTGTTACTTTAGAACCTGCTGATGGAGAAAATAAAAAACATTTTAGTTTTCTGTACAGAAAGAGAAAGAGAAGTGAAAGTACAGATGTACTTGGAGAATTAAAAGTAAAGAGGAGGACAGAAAAGAAATTTAAAGAAAATGCAGTCAAAGTTGTCAAACAGAGGTACTTTCATATTCCCACACACGGAGAAGATGATGATGAAGAGAAACAAAAAACAGTCTCAGAATGTACCCAAAGTTATGGTGTAAAAACAGAGGAAGAAAATAGAGAGACAAAATTATTGAATAAACAAAAAGATAACAGTACACCAGTCACCAGCAGTCAGTCATTTGTTGCTTGTGCCATTACCCTCCAAGAAAAGCAAATGCCACACATACATGAGAGCAGAGAAGAGTATGGCAAGACACAAGGAAGTTTGTTTTATAATAAATCCTCAAACACATTAGACTTGGAGGAAATTAGGCAACGAATATTACAGAAAGTTGACAAAATTAAATACTTATACAGTGCTCATAAAAACATTGTAGATGTACAAACTGACCCACAAAATTATGAAAGATATAATGTTAAGAAAGAAACGTATCTTTCATTTGATAAAACAGATCAGCCAAGTACTGTTGGTAATAGGGAGGAAATTCACAAAATGCAGGGTAATACAAAAATACAAAATAAAGAAAAAAGTCTGTTGGAATGTGTAGATAATGCAACTGACACCACAGAGAGTGACATGTATAGATTACAGAGGGCACCACTTCCACAGAGATTACCATCTTATATCCCTCTAAGTATGGATGAAGAGGCTGAGGATTTATGATGGAACTTTGCTAGCAGTTGGATAGTAATGATAATTGTAAGACCTAGACTCCTTATCCCTCTCTCCTCTCCTCTCTCATTTTTTCCATATAGATAACTGTATTGTTGTTACAGCTTTACTGCATTATCAGGACAACTGTTTGCATTGAAAAATAAATTAAGAATTAAGCACATCACTATAATTTGCTTATTAATAATTATTACAGGTGTTTCTGTAAGTATTAATGTTTTACATTCGTAGATGTGACCATATGTTTTGACAAATGAAAATATGTATATTCTCAGTTCAGATGTCTGCTTCAAATATACAGTGTGTCTTCAGTAATTCATTGGTAGATAATGTAGACAGCATTATGAGATATTCAAGAGTGCCATCGTGATAAAAGTTAAAATCTTATTATTTTAATTTCTATATACTGTATACGTACTATATTCCAACTAGAATTCATTTGCTCTTTCATTCCTTTTCTTTCCAATTCGCTTCTCACTCATTTTGCTCTAGTAAAGTTTATGTATGTCCTTTCCATTGGTTTATCTGATATCTTGATTTCTTGTCATTTTACTCTTTCGTCTTCCCATTCTGAATCTAAAGGAAACATTGTAATAAGAGGTAAGGACATAAAAGTTACTAGTACTGTTCAGTTATTAAAAAAGTATCAACCCCCTTGTCATGTGTAACAATATGAAACATTGTGCAAAAACTGTAAACGTGTGATTGGTTACCAGCGTCAGTTGGTTGTTATTGCACTTTTTCTATTCCATCGACCTTGGTGTAGTCGATACTTATTTTACTGACTGACTCAAAGAAATAAAGTAGTCTTGAGTTTTTTACACATACTGTACAGTTGCAATGGGGAATACCTCGAGGGCTTAAATTGCCTGTGTTAATAATTATATATCTGTGATATAGTACCTGTATGTATTCAATGAATGTCAAGTAAAAGAGATTGTAAGTAGTTTTATAAGAATACTGTATATAATAAAGTACATGTTTAGTGTTCAACAGAACTTGAATGATAATAACCAAAGCTACTAGAAATAGTGTGAGGTTATAAGGATTTTAGTTAGGTTATATATTTGCTTTATAAAAATTTTGGCACCTGGAAAAGATTTCCGTTAAGGATAAGAAAGGAATGTAGTATAATGTTGAGAGATAGGCTGTTTTTAGACGAGTATGCGTTCAGAGAATTGTTTTCAGATTTTCCCCCATGTCACAAAAGGAGGGGAATTGGTATCTTTGATACGATAAACTGTTTTGCTATTCCTTTATTTTAGTCTTAGTAAGTAACACTACAGGGCCATTTTAAGGCCTTCCACCACTTGTCAAATGCTATAGGGTTGAGTTGTGTAAAGGGACAGCTATTTACCCATTTTCTGTTTATTTTCTCATGTAAAAGGGCTTCTTACCTACTTTTATTTTATTTTTTTTTATGAGAAAACCGCCTTCCACACGAGCTTACTTCTCAGTGGAATCACTCGTGTTGTAGTCAAACCATCATATTTCAACAGGTGTGTCTCAGTACTCCTATAAGATTCATCACTTCCAGTTTGTTTAAATATTTGAGAATTTTTTTGTGCAAGATTATCCCATTAGGGGGAAGAGGGAATTAGAGATCAAAGCAGATATAGATGAGAAATGTACAGTGCTTATATTTTTGGTGACTACCATACAATATTGGAAACCTACAGTATTGTGTTACCAGTATGTCTTTCTGTATTATTTTATTTCCTTTCAGTAATATGAGAGGTTTTGCATATAAAAATTACCTTTTGTTCTGAACTTTATATATTGAATATCTAGGTTCAGTTCAATAATCATTTTTTAACATTATTATATATCAAAGCTGCCTTTGTTTATTTTAGGGAGTCCTTGCATAAATTTCACAGATTGATATGATTTTGTACTGAATTTGTAGGTCCTGTCACTAAGTCAGGTTGACGACTTTAATATTCACGTGACTTGTGGTCAGGGCACTTGACTTAAGGTGACCTCATAATAGCATCAAGGCTAAAACAGTTGGAAATAGTGAGGTCATGAGTTTGGAAGGAAATAGTCAGTAATCTTTATAACAAAACTTTCCTGATATAGATTATGATGTATTTTGTTATTCGTAATATAACTCATTCCTATGATTCATTCAGACTAATATGCAGTAATTCATAATATACTGTATTCCTATATTATACACAGTATTTCATATAGAATTTGTGATCTATGGGCGGTTTTTAGCTATAATCGTCTTTATGGGAATCGTCCAAGTGGGAAGAAATCGTCCATCTGAGAATCATTTTAGTGACATGTAATCACTGTATTAATGCTCTAATATGTATTGTGCCAATCAATAAAACTATAACTATATACTGTACAGCCTTATTTCATTATATTTTATGAATACATATAGGTTGAAATATTTGGCTGAATGTACATTTATTGAGGTAAATATTAATTAATTATTTATTAAAGATATGGGGTGTAAAGTTCCCTGGACTTTTTTAATCGGGCTAGCTGCACCTACAAAACATGAAAGATTGTATTGGTCAAATTTGAGGTTTGGATCCGACCATGGTCTGGACTGTTTAGTAGTGAATAATGATAAAGATGTAAATGATATGAACAATTGTGTGGCTTTTAACATGATTTGTTAGTGTGTAGTAGACAGTAGTGTATGTTGTCAACTTGTATGGAAATAAATTGGTTATGAAACCTTGTTTTTTAATATGAAAATTAAATATTTTAATTAAATTGGAATTGATATACAGAACTGTATTAGAATTAACCCCGTCTACTCTTGAATTATATTTCAGTACACATGTATCTTTAACCTGGTCCTTAGAGAATCTATACAGTATTATTCCATCCAAATACGTAGCAGAGTTGTTCTATTATGCATAGACATTGCAACTACAGTATAATATCTCCTGATTATCATATAATATGTGCATCTTCATGAAGGTGCGACATCTTGGTGGCGTTTCACACATTAAACACTTTGAATGAAATAGAAGAAGTAGTTTATTAAGATCTGTATCATAGTGTTTATCTTAACTACATCATTGAACATCTGCCCTCTTTGTTGGGCTGTTATTAAGGTAAGTAAAATTGTATCTGGTCATTTATTTTCAAGTACTATAGTAGTGACCATTTTCTATATTACATGTGTTGATATGTATGTTACAGTATATACTGTATTATTACTATTATTATTATATTTTTTTTGCAGGGGGAATAAGATACAGTATTCGTTTAAAGTTAATTTTTATTACCCATAAATAATTTGTCTGTTGGAGAATTTTGAACATACAGGTTTAGAAATGGAATTATCATACTTATTGACTAACAAATGTCCTTAGTTGAATGAAGGATTAAAGTGATTACAATGTATTTTGTCTTAAGTTAGTATTTATTGTTAATTATTAGCAGAATTTTTTTGTCATAACTGGGGATTCATTGAGTGCACTGTCTGTTATTCAGGTTGTGATATATATATATATATATATATATATATATATATATATATATATATATATATATATATATATATATATACATATAGATCATGAAAACGTGGATAAGATAAATCTTGATAAAATCACATGTGTGATTTTATCAAGATATATATATATATATATATATATATATATATATATATATATATATATATATATATATATATATATATATATATATATATATATATATATATATATATATATATATATATATATATATATTATAGATGTGAAAATTAATATACATTATTCTTCATAAGATTTTCAAAATAAAAACATAGCAGGCAGTGAGTGGTGTGTAATTCTAATCTCAAAGAATTAATAAAATAAATTTAAAATTATTGCAAGTTATCATGTATACAGCATATCCAATTTGATAATATATTTTTTTTTAAGAAAGTACAGTACTGTACTGTATTTACAATAAACCAACGAAGGAAATAAACTACCCCCCCCCCCTTCCTCTTCTACTGTGTGCTCAGACACTCCAACCCAGATGTCGGTCAGGTTCACAAAAAAGAGTAATAATGATACTGTACTGTCCAAGAAGCAAAAATTCTAGATCCTAGATTTTAGAAATATTAATGATATGTAAATTACTAAAGTAATAATAAATTGCAGCAACAACAAATTGTTAGTACTGATTTGCTTTCCTTTTGAGGGGAAGGATGGGGACGTTTTTTCCGTGAAATGGGAGGGGTGGGGGGCACAAATCATGTCTTGCCTCGGGCCCCAAAAAGCCTACAGGAATCATCATGGCCAAGTCCACCATTATTTGGACGAAGCTGAAGGCAAAAAGTGGTGACAGCAGTGGCAGTGAGGTCTCTTCTTTTTTCAAGGCAAGTCCTGGGTGGTTTCAGTGGTTCAAAAACTGCACCAATTTCCACAACTTTTGTCTGACTGGTGAGGCAGCTAGTGCTGATGTCATCAGTGCTGACGCCTTCCTGGCACCCCTGAAGTCTAAGGTGGAGGAAGGAGGATTCAACGCCATGAAGGTCCTGAACTTTGAAGAGACGGGCCTGTTTTGGAAGAGGATGCCATCGAGGACTTTCCTGGCCAAGGAGAAGAATGCACCAGGTTTTAAGGTTGCCAAGAACCACCTTATATTGGTGCTTGGAGGCAATGCTGAGGGGGACCTTACTTTTTTTTACTTTTATCCTCTTCACCATTGATCGGTGGGGCGAGCGTCTGCCAGTTCCAGGTAAGGACACGACTGAGGTTTTTTTTTTTTAGGGGTTAGCCCACCGAGTGCAGGTCACTGACCCACATCAGGGCCGGGGGGGCGAAAAATAATAATAACAGCTATTATTATCATTATAATAATTAAAAAAAAATAATAAAATACTAAAAATGAAAATAGTATACCCGGTACTAAAACTAATAATAACCATAAATAAATACAAAAACGAAAAAAATAAATCAAGAATGAGAAACGATATACATTATGTATGTTGTATTGTCAAAGTTAGAGAAACAATTGAGACCCTGCAATTGTGTGTAAATGAGGCAGAAAGTCAGATCAGCAACCTGGGACTTGGTCACAATTTTTTTGATGCCATATGGCAGCAGGGTCTACCATTAGACAACGCATTATGCTTCCAATATCTTCCCAGGCGGTAGTACCTACCTGTTTGATAGCTGCCTACTCGACTGAGTAGTGCCCTTTGAGCTGTTTAAACTGTACACCTCAATTAGGTCGGCCCTTGCTAGTCTGTAGTATAAGCTAGGCAATTTCAGGCGCTCTAATCTCTCAGGGTAGCTGAGGTGCCGTAGTGCAGGCACCAGTCTGGTGGCCCTCTGGACATTTTCAATCAGCTGACAGTCCCTAGCATATCTCGGGGACCAGACAGGGTGACAGTACTCCAGGCGGGGAAGCACCTCACTTTTGAAGATCATAACGAAGGATGGACTGTCTAGATAGCTGAACGACCTTCTTATAAGACCTTGGAGTGCGTGTTTACTAGTCTGTTTGCTCCTCTTACTATGAGCTGTAAGTCGTCTGCATAGCAGAGGAGCTTGGCTGTTTGTCTGAAAGGAAGTCTGACCAGATTTTCCATCAGCACATTGGACAGCGTTGGACTGAGGATTCCTCCTTGTGGGGTTCCGTTTTCGTGGACCCTGTAGCTTGACGTTGCCCCCCGAAAGCGTACTCTTGCTTCTCTCTGTGTAAGGTAGTTCTGGATCCACCCCAGCAACCTTCCTTTGACGCCTTTTTCGGCGAGCGTCGTTATAATGGCCAGTGGATTTGCTAGCTCGAAGGCCTTCTCCAAGTCGAGGAAGACCACCAAAGCTGGTTTATTGTTCACTGTGCTGAGTATCTCGGCAATGTTGTTGCTTGTGCCGGTGTTCTTGGTGTAAGCAAAAATGTGAGGGTGTGGGCTACCGACTTTCCACTTGAGTCTGTTGAGAGCCATTCTTTCTCCCGTCTTTGCTATGTAGCTGAGGAGGGAGATGGGTCTTGGTTTGTCTGGTTCTCTGGGCTTTTGAATGGGCTGTATATCTGCCTTCTTCCATTCCGATGGAAGTCTCTGCGCTATCCACACAGCATTGATGACTTGTAGCAAAGCCTCGTGCCCTGCTTCTCCGGCATGGGAAAGCATGGAGTAGGTTATCCTGTCGGCCCCTGGTGCTGTGTCCTTGCTTCGTTTTATCGGCATCTGGAGTTCTTGCTGGTTAAAGGGTTTGTCGGTGTCATCTTCACCATTGCAGGCCTCTTCGATCATCTGGAGTCTGGTCTGTCGCAGACGCATAGGCTCCCGGCCACATTTCAAAAGTCGAACTGGGGCTGTAACTGGTAGATAACGTTAGAAAACCGTATACTGTATCCCCACCGCTTCCATATGCTGTGGAGGCATGGAAGTGGTTACAATAATTGTATTGGATATTATATTTTGTCGAGCAGAGACAATAACTTGGCCTCAGAGGATATTCAGATGAAGGGAGTAACTGACTGTTGTTGTTAGCAGGCTCTTTGTGGTTACACGAGGTCGAGCTTATTGCTTTTTTTTTTACCAATGTGAGCTCTTGGGATACAGTGTTAACGTTATTTTGATGGTTGTGGTTGGGTGGTTCCGGTAGTATGAGCAACATCATTATACATTCGTTTGTGTGGACATGTTACATGGCGTTTCATACATGTCGCGGTCAACACCACTTAAGGTAAACCTCGTGAATAAGGCAGTACAGCAGTGTTACCCCTATGCTGGATTTATTGCTCGGGTACAGTTTTCAAGAGAGGTGTTCCTCGTGGGTTGGATATTCCGCTTCTGTGTTTCTTGGTAGTAAAACCTGAATTTTCTCTACATATTAAAACAACAGTTTAGTTTTCGATTATTAAGGATAAAACTTTGTCACCTTAATTGCTGGCGTCGGAAGCTGATTTTTTAACGCAAAAGAAAGACAATATAACATAACAGTTTAAAAAGTGTTGATGAGAACTGAAATCCAATTAAGAACAGCAACATCACTACTTCATGCATAGTTCAAGAATAAAACATACCACACTTTGTCGTAAGACCGGAACTCCGTCAACGATACAAACAGGCGCCGACCAACGTAACAACAAAACGTGGGCGTGGCTCTTCCGCCTCGCTTCCCGTGGGTGGAGTTACCGTGGCAGGGTGGTAGTTCAAACCCTCATTTTATTTCAAACACATCTGGACCGACAAGAACCGGTGTGCCAGTCGGTGTAACTGTGGCCTCTGACGTGCGTCGTGTGTCTGCCCCTCATTTTTTATGAACTGTACCTGCTTGGCTTACTACAAGGTGATATACCTGATATCTGGTACCATTCAGAATATCACAAAAGTTTGTCTGCACGTGTACTGACTTGTCACACAATCTGGAAAAAGAGTTGATTTTCAAGAAATTGGACTTTGCCAGGACATGACTTACGTGTGTATACATATTAGTGTCAACTCTAAAGTCTGACTCTAAAATCTAGAATTGATCGCATCGCTAGGAATACTTCGGGCTACTTGTGAACCGTTGTATACAATATACACATGGCTTTTTAAGAGGCAACTATTATATGCCTACAATGATAGAGTCGTTGTACCTAATAATTTACCAATCATCTCTCTCATTAGAACGAGTGAAAAAAAAATAGAAAGACATACTAATGAGTAAGAAAAAAGTAACAAGAGGAAGCAGTGACATCGAAACACATTTTTACGTGTGAATGAAATACTCCACTAAACAATAGAAACATCGTCTGACACAAAATGAAAGAAAATTTGTAGGTTGGGTTGTGTTTGACCACAAAACACTAGTGTGATGACAACTTAATACTTGGTTGTGAAAAGCGTTTACACAGGTGAACTTTTACGAGACGAGCGGCAGTATTATTATTCCCGGCAGCTCGTTTATAAAGGAGGTTTGGCTTTGTATGGCTCGTGGATGTTTCAGTAATCATTCACTCATCACCTACACATGTTACTTGAGATCGGTTATGGTTACGTATTGACAAACAGAAGTGTTATTGAAAAAATAATAATATAAGATTAAAAACGTATAGAAATATCGAGGGGTTTAAAAATAGGGTTCTATAAAAACTTTATATTTTAAATTGTACAGAGATAAGAACGTAAGGTGTTGTGTGCATACTGTAACCTGACCACGTTTTGATTGTTTGGAGACTGAAGTTGTGAGTGGCTTCAAGAAATGAATTAGCTGTTATTCTCGCCATGTTACTGACTGCAAAATCATACCATTACACCCGCCAGTCCTGGCAGTGATACGGACACATGGTTTGAGAACTTTCATACAGCAGTTAGTGTCGACTGTGAAATAATCGCACTACAGACCGACAAAGGTGAAAGTATTCCATTACCTGAGATTAAAATAATTTAGGATGTGGAATCTTTAGACGAGAATGATCGTCTGACATTGTTGGTGTAGTGCGGAAAGTGGTGGACCGGACACACGTGTGGAGGTGATGCAGGATGACCGTGGAGGGCTTGCAGCAGGAGCGGGCAGAGCACAGCAGGATGTTGTGTGTGTACCCAGAGAGGAAGATCACCTACCCCTTCCTCCAGTATTATGACGTTGGGTATGTGTCTCTTTCTCTCCACATCTGTTTACTCTTAATTCCTGCAACTGAATGAACTCTTTCATAGCAGGGGAAGTCGCCATTGTTTTTCTATATTTCAAATTATTTCAAATTGTGTTTGTAGACTTTTAAAGATGTCTCCCAGGATAGGTTTTTTTTTTATCTCCTGAAGATTGGCTCCTAGCTTATTTCACCAGGTGATTAAACACCTTAACACTAGCATAACCTAATCCCTCGTGTGGGCTGTTTAATAAGCAAGTGAAGTAAACGAGGGCGAATCTTCCGGTGATCCATTTCGTTGAATTTATAGTTCATGAGCTACATATCATGAGCTTGTTCTTATGTGAATGGTTATTTGTTAGTGACTTATTAAAAGTGCAAAATTTTAAGGTACCAGCTGCCATTACACTCGGGAAAAGAAACAGATATCCGTCTGCTAATTTATTACAATCTTCTTCCTATTGACCAAATAATAATTCTGTCAAACATTCTGAACGGGGAAGTCAAAGGTGTGAGAGAAGTAATAGCTGGGTGTAAGAAGCAGAGATGCGTGACTGACGATACGAGTATATTGGAATATAAAGTAAACGAACATATCTTACACAGTACGAGAGGCAGAGGAAAAAATCAGGTCGCCAGGCGGAAGTCACGCTCGTAAATTGACCCCTCCCACCTGTGGCTTGACCCCGTTCCCCTTTGGTTTGATTCCTCCATTTGACCATTTGTGTTAACCCCAACCACTGATGATGAACCCATCCGCTTGTGTTAACTCCATCCGCTTGTGTTAACTCCATCCGCTTGTGTTAACTCCACCCGCTTGTGTTAACTCCATCCGCTTGTGTTAACTCCATCCGCTTGTGTTAACTCCATCCGCTTGTGTTAACTCCACCCGCTTGTGTTAACTCCATCCGCTTGTGTTAACTCCATCCGCTTGTGTTAACTCCATCCGCTTGTGTTAACTCCACCCGCTTGTGTTAACTCCATCCGCTTGTGTTAACTCCATCCGCTTGTGTTAACCCCACCCGCTTGCGTTAACCCCACCCGCTTGCGTTAGCCCCGCCCTCTGATGATGAACCCACGCACTTGGGGTCAACGAAACTGGTACTCAAGCTTTAAGATTTTGAGTTGTGAAGACCACCCGAGACAGCTGACGACGCCATGAATGTTGTACAGCAGATTACATGAGGACGTTCTCGACACATTTATTGAAGAAAAAAAAGGAACCCTGTGAAAAAATAGACACTCCAGCTTATTTCACCTAAATGTTAACTACTCTAATCCCACCCTAACTTAACTCAACCTATTCTAACTTAACCTAACCTATATTATCCTAACCTAATGTAACCAAACCTAAACCCCCAGGAAGAGTTTGGGTGTTTAATCTTCAGGTGAAAAGTAATTACATGAACTGCAACGAGGAGAGAGAGAGAGGTAGAGAAAATGTTATTTGGGTTTCGATTGCCAGCGTGAATCTGTTAGTGTTTATTGATACGTCCTGCTGTACGGTAACAACGCAGGCGCTTCCGGCGACAGGTGTGTTGCAGGTGTTGGGGAATGAGAACTAGGTGTAGATGTGTCTGTAGCTTTGTTGATGTAAGTAGGGAGACGCCCTCTTTGTTGCACTCATCTCAACCCCCGACACTGTTCCACAAGTCGTATGTCTGTTGCTGTGAAGGAGGAGACGCCGTGTTTGTGTCAGCATGTTTTCCCACATCATCCTCAACCTAAACAGTATTACACAATATCTGAGTCTGATTGTGTTTTAATCTCACACCCAGACGTTGCCTCATGCTATGCCACTTGCGAGGTCTAACCCTTTGTTAATTATTTTCCTCACGTAGTAATACATTGTTTTTTAATATGTTCTAATGTATCGCGTAATTAAGTTTTGGCAGATTCATTCCGCACGTGTCATATGTTTTAAGTAAACAATGTATCATTAGTGTTAGGCAGCACCGTCCACACTCTCCTGACAGCCTCAACATAACGGTGTTACCCGTCTTGCTAGAGAAACACTAGAATGTTACGGTATAAGGGTGATGAACAGTGTGGAGTATGAGGGTGGTGAACAGTGTGGAGTATGAGGGTGATGAACAGTGTGGAGTATGAGAGTGATGAACAGTGTGGAGTATGAGAGTGATGAACAGTGTGGAGTATGGCGCAGCAGCATCACGTAGCGTTGCAGTGTTTCAAGGAGTTGTGTGATTAATCTTGGGAACAATACCAGTGTTGCCGCGGCTGTACAGCGCTTCCATAGATAAGGGCGAGAACGCGAGACACACTGTAAGACACTGTAAGACAAAGACAAAAACAAATTCACTAACAATTCCTGGCCTTTGTAAGCCGGTAAAATATCAATAAAGACATGATTTGGGGGAACAAGTTTTTCCTTTGTAAAATATAAAGGCGAAAGTTTATTGAAACGCCTTTTAACATATTCGCCAAATGTTCCTCTTCATATATATATATATATATATATATATATATATATATATATATATATATATATATATATATATATATATATATATATATATATATATATATATATATATATATATATATATATATATATATTTAGTCCATATAACACGCGGACTTTGAACATATAATCAACGACCTCACCAGCCAGGACTCGAACCCGTGTATTATATGGACTGAAAATGAAGTATACATTGTGCCTCGTGTTTCATACCAGCTGGATTCGGTAAAATGCTACTGACATCCACATGGGCAGCACGGGCAGTTCCCAATGAGAGGTTCACGGCGCCATCAGCTCGATGAACAGGCTTTGTGTAAAATATCACATAGTCTAGAACTGCTTTTAGTGCTCTTGAGGTATGGTCGGTAGCGTTCCCTGGTCCCATGCATTAGATCAAGGGTTCGAGTCCTGGCTGGTGAGGTCGTTGATATATATATATATATATATATATATATATATATATATATATATATATATATATATATATATATATATATATATATATATATATACACTAACTTGTTCTTTCAATAAGATGTAATTTACTTAAACAATTTGGTAGATATAATAACCTGTTAGCTGGTAGGGGTAATATAAGCTGGTAGGGGTAATATAAGCAGGTAGGGGTAATATAAGCAGGTAGGGGTAATATAAGCTGGTAGGGGTAATATAAGCTGGTAGGGGTAATATAAGCTGGTAGGGGTAATATAAGCAGGTAGGGGTAATATAAGTAGGTAGGGGTAATATAAGCTGGTAGGGGTAATATAAGCTGGTAGGGGTAATATAAGCTGGTCTCGAATATACTGTTGATAAATTTTATTTTCATACTGCTCCGAGCCTCTCTCAGTGCATGTGAGCATCGTTCCCAAGCCTCTGAGGACCACCTGGATGCCTTCGAGCACCGTCTCGAACCCTCCTGACACTGTCTCGAACCCTCTGATCACCGTCTCGAAGCCTATGACCACCGTCTCGAAGCCTTTGATCACCGTCTCGAAGCCTTTGACCACATTCTCGAAGCCTTTGACCACATTCTCGAAGCCTCTGAGCACCATTTCAAAAGTTTTTGACCACCGAATGCAAGAATACAAGACACAGATGAGGTCTACTTTACACCTCTCCTAAGGTTTAGTCATGTTATTGTGACAACTCTTCACTCCTCCAGCATCGCATCAACAGACTGATCTTGTTGTTCTGTTAGAAATATGAGTCGTGATAAAGGACGTATTGATGCTATAATGTGTTATAATGTGTTATTTACACGTATTCTAGATTAATAGTTACACATTTAAAACTTAAGGACATATTTATCGGTGCGTAAGAGAATAATACAGAATCAGGACGATTCTACACATTATATTAGTTTAGGTTTTTCTGTGTAAGATGTTTAAATGTTATCAGTCATTTTTTGTGTGTGGTAATTTACTTCATGATAATGAGAGATGTTATCAAGAACTTCATCCTGTGTTGTCGCTTCCTTGTCCTTTATCGTCATCGTTCTCTCTCTCTCTCTCTCTCTCTTATGTTCATTTGTTCTCTCTGTTCACTTTTTCTTTTCTTTGTTCATATGCTCTTCCTAGTCCGTCTTTACACACATATCCTTCCGCTCTGTCCTCTCCATTTTTTCAACCACCAGCACAACACAACAGTCTAGCCGGCCAGGGTATAATAGTGTTTGTGCGTCGTGGCGGCGAGAAAAAAACATAACTCAATTAAACAAAGCTGGAAATAGGTTAAACTCGGGTAACCTCCAGGGCGTGACACTGACAATGAACGTAGGGATGGCGGATAAAGGCGGTGGGGTGGGTGTCCTGGTTGGCAGAGGAATGGTTAGTAGAGGAGTGGGTGTGTTTGGGTTGTGTCATGGGTTAGTTATTGTCTGTCGACACAGGCACTAGACATCCTACCCTATCCCATATGGGTGTTTTGAGGGCCTTATTTCATATTCCGCCGACCCTACTGGCGGATGCTGGTCTAGGGAGGTTGTCGATTGCCTGGCTGTATAGATCAGGGGTGGTAATGGACCTTTTGAGATTTGGAAACTTTTTGGGGACCATGTATGGTTGTTGTCGTTATCTGGTGGGAGTCCTTGAAGGAGTTCTTGCTCTGATCGTTCTATCTTTTGCCAGACTGCTGGCCAGGGTGTGCAGCTGCTGGTTGATGGGTTTTATTCTCAGGTCTCTATGTATCTCGACTGTGGTTCTGGTGAAGGGGTATCTTTCTCCTGTGACGAATCTTAGGGCTTCATTTTGGACCACGAAATGGTTGGTAGATGGGTGGGTAGCCTGGGTGATAGAGGAGTGGGTGGCCTGGGTGATAGGGGAGTGGGTGACCCGGGTGATAGGGGAGTGGGTGGCCTGGGTGATAGGGGAGTGGGTGGCCTGGGTGATAGGGGAGTGGGTGGCCTGGGTGATAGGGGAGTGGGTGGCCTGGGTGATAGGGGAGTGGGTGGCCTGGGTGGTAGAGGAGTGGGTGGGTTAGGTGGTAGATGGGTGGGTGGCTGGGTGGCAGAGGAATGAGTGGCGTAGGTGACAGAGGAATGATTGGTAGAGGCGTGGGTGACATAGGAGAGGTTGGTAAACACTGTGGGTGGCTTGTATGGTAGAGGAGTGGGTGGCTTGTATGGTAGAGGAGTGGGTGGCTTGTATGGCAGAGGAGTGGGTGGCTTGTATGGTAGAGGAGTGGGTGGCTTGTATGGCAGAGGAGTGGGTGGCTTGTATGGTAGAGGAGTGGGTGGCTTGTATGGTAGAGGAGTGGGTGGCTTGTGTGGTGAAAAAAAACACAAAAAACAATCAGCTATATTTGGATAGGTAGCCTTAATGGAAAGTTAGTTTAAGTTAACTACGTCAGGTTTAGTTAGAGTTTAGTTAGGGTTGGTTACCGTACAGCAATTTTTTCCCCGAAAGAATTTGTGGTTAAAAAAAAAAGAAGCTATTCGCGTAACACAGCGGGTGGCATCATGTGAGTTAATCTCCGTGACACAGTAGGATTTGGGTGGCGGGGCAGCTTTGTATTGTAGCAGTGAGGTGTGGTAGAATGGGTGGCAGGACAGCCCTCTCTATATTGTAAGAGTGAGGTGAGGTGGACTGGGTGGCGGGTGGCGTTGAGATAGGTGGCTAAACTCAGTGAATGTGAATGGGGATGGGTGGCTACAAGCAGTGAATGTGAGTGGGGATGGGTGGCTAAACTCAGTGAATGTGAGTGGGGATGGGTGGCTACCTTCAGTGGACAGGGTGGCACCGCTCTCCCCGGCCTGGTTGATTCAACGACAGGTAATGATGGTAGTTAAGTACTTCCGTGACTCCACATCACACCCACCACTGTACCACCTCTCTACTACCACTGGAGTGTAGGACTAAAGCCCCTAACTTAACCTTACCTACATAACCCCACCTTTCCTTAATCATACCTAACACCCCCAACAACACCTCTAACAACACTCCTAACACCCCCAACAACAAATTTATTTAAACAAATATATATATATATATATATATGCTGATAACCACAAGGGAAAAGAAAACACGTAGTTCCCAAGCGCTTTGGTGTAATTCACGTCTTCAGGGGTGAGTACAGACTAAGGAGAAGTACATAACAAGGCAAATATATATATATACAGTAGAGGAAGGTGAGATAAAGTCCACAATAGTCAGGTTATTAGGTAATGACCCGACTAATCTTCACAAAAGCACCGCAGCAGTCGGTAGTCAGGTCAGGGGGTAAGATGACCCAACCTTCTCACCCGGTTACAATTCTTCTTAACTACGAAATTATCCAGTTTGTACATACCATTACTCATATTCATGTTGACGGATTCTGTATGATTAATGAGACTGGATTCTATAATGTTCCTACTTGTAATTCAATTGAGTGTTGTTGGGAGTGTTGTTGGGGGGGTTGTTGGGGAGGGGTTGTTAAGAGTGTTAAAAACATAAGAACATAAGGAAATAAAGTCTGCAATAGGCCGGTTGGTCTGTGCATGGCAGCTCCTGTCGAGAGTTACTTCCACTCTCTATCGTCCATGAATCTATCCAGCCTCCTTTTAAAACTTTCCAGCGTTCCAGCACTTCCTACAAAGTTGCTAAGCTTGTTCCACTCGTCCACCACCCTATTTGTGAACCAGTTCTTCCTATCTCCCTCCTAAACCTAAACTTATCCAACTTAAATCCGTTGCTACGAGTCCTATCCTGCTCGGATATTATAAGAATTTTATCTATATCTCCTTTATTGATTCCTTTCACCCACTGAAATACTTCTATCATATCTCCCCGCACTCTTCATCTTTCTAGGGAATGCAAGTTTAGTTTCTTTAATCTGTCTTGATATGGAAGGTTTCTAAGTCCCGGAATCATTTTCGTCATTCTTCGTTGCATCGACTCTAGTGAATTGATATCCATTCTATAAGGGCACCATAACTGAACAGCATAATCTAGGTGCGGCCTGACTAGCGCAAGCTATAGTTGCAATATGACCTCCGCACTCTTACTACCTACACTTCTAGTTATAAACCCTAATACTCTGTTTGCCTTATTTCGAACATTAAAGCACTGTTTTCTAGGCCGTAGGTCCGGGCTTACAAGTACCCTTAAGTCTCTTTCACAAGTCAACTTCTCTAGGTTGATGTTGTTAAGGCTGTATACATTGACAGTATTTGTTCTTCCAATATTAAGTACGCTGCACTTGCTGGTGTTGAATATCATTTGTCATTTTTCCGACCACTCTTGCAGTTTATTTAAATCCTCCTGTAGTGCATTTGCATCCTTCCCTGAATTAATCTGCCGCCATATTTTGGTGTCATCCGCAAACTTGCTTATGTCACTGCTGATCCCAGTATCTAGATCGTTTATGTAGATTATGAACAAGAGTGGGCCCAGTACTGACCCCTGGGGAACCCAACTGGTTACACGGCCCCACTCAGATTTAACACCATCTACGCTGACCCTCTGTGTTCTATCGGTGAGCCATGATTTTATCCAATTTAAAACTTCCCCTCGATACCATGAGCCTTAACTTTTCTCAGAAGCCTCTGCTGCGGTACTCTTTCAAACGCTTTGGTAAAGTCTAAGTAAATAACATCGTAATTTTCGTCATTATTTACTACTTCATAGACTTTCCTAATAAACGTCAGCAGATTTGTTAGGTTTGGTTAGGTTAGGAGAGGTTAGGTTAGGTTTTTTCCATGCCTATTTTTCTGTGACTTTTTTTCCTTGTGACTTTTTTCCTGGATTTGACTGAGGAGACCTTCCATGTCTTAAATACGATGCACAGTTTAAATGATTTATGATAATTTAATCACTGGAGTACGATGATTCCCTCCTTGATATACAATACCGTGACGTAACTCTCTAAATACAACGTTTTCCCCCCAATAAAGTACGAAACCTCACTCAACCTTTCAACTATAGCGAGGTAACCCACAAGTTGACAACAAACAATGACTCGACCTGTTACCTTTACTAAGGTGTGGTTAACGTCATCATACCTGAAGAAGGGGGTGTGGGCTTCACGGTGCGTCGCCAGTATAACTTTCAGTAGTCAGGATACCTTACACCTCCTGGGAGCGAGTGGTGGGATGGTCAGGAGGTGGGTGGTTGGGGGGGGGGAGGGAGTTCTCCAACTTCCACATTGACATAGGTTAGGGTTACAGCCTGTTGGGTAGGGCCTAGGAGGAGGCAGGTGGGTTGCAGAGGTTATAGGCGCTGATGTTGCTCGTTGTAGGGGAGGTGGGATGGTAATTTGGATAATGTTGGGGTGGAGAAGACTTTTAGTTAAGGATTGGAAACAGAGTAGTGGATGAATGGAACAAGTTACCAAATATCATCATTAACTCGAATACGCTGAATAGCTTCAAACATAGGTTGGATGCTTATATGAGCAATAGGGGTTGGGTGTAAACGGGACTGCCCAGTATGGGCCAATAGGCCCGCTGCAGTTTCCTCCATTCTTATGTTCCTATGATGGTTGGAGCAGTGGTAGCGGTGATACATTGAAATAAAACCTTAGGCGCGAGACAGGGATCAGGAGGTAGACAGTGTTACAGCGTGATGGAATATTATAACAAACTTGGACATTATCTGTCTATTGAGTACATGTATTTAGCAGCAATAAAATACGCCCTTGTCTCTCGTATAATGAACCGGTTTATCATTGTCATATTTGTAGAAAATCCTGTTGGAAAATTATTAAGAAGTTAGTGGTAAAATGCACCATACAAAATTATGAAAGTTGTCCGTGTGGAGGTTAAGTTTATTTATGTCCCCGGCATAGAATATAGGAGACCTTTTAGGACTACCTCTGGCATTCTCACGTCCCCACCAAATCGCGTCCGTTAAAAAAAAATGAGAAGCGTTGTAGGTTAAAATATCCGAGGTCGAATTGCAATGACCTCAGGATCAACAGCTTGTAGATGTGTTTGTTTATCAGTTGGTGTGACCCGCATGAACCTCTCACTCACATCCCAGTTACATGAGTATTGCTTCTTGATACAGTTGTGATGTGATGACGTTAAGTTGGCTGGCAGAGATAGATATGGTTGTAGGTTATAGGTTAAGATATTCTCACAGAGTAATAGAGTTTTCATGGTTGTTAAGGATAGTAGTAGAAGTAAGGGTGGTTGAGAATGAGGTGGTTAATGCAGATATAATGGCGGTAGAATCTGGGTTGGGAGATAATACAATGATGTAGGATGTTGGCGATGATGGTGGTGGCGTAGGTAGTGGCGGTGGAGGTCAACACAGTACAGGATATTGTACGGGAATTAATAAGGTAAACTTTTAAATGAGTTAGTAAATAATTTAATAAAAGTAAACAATAAATAAATTCAACAAATAGATAGTCTGTAAAAAACACAAACGAGGATTAAAGGCATCGTACAAAACTGTGAAGACTTAAAGATTGTTAACAAAAGATAAATCATTATAAATAGATTGTAGAAATAAATGAAGGCTGTGGTTAAGCTTTGCCAATATTAGAATTCGTGGTAAGGTGAGATAATTTTCCCAAATCATTGTTGTCATCTTGAAGCTTGAAGACAAACAGATAAATGGTCTCAGTGATAAACATAAGTAGCTAGATACTGCCGGGCTACATATGGCTGCAGGAGGCCGAGTGAGAGACTTCAGCCAGGTAAAAAAAATAACATTAACACAGGTTGGGCGGAAGAGAAGTTGTTTTGTCTAGGATGAAAGAGGCTGTATTCAAGACAGGGCCCCTTAGAGCACAGGACTGTATATCTCGGTAACATCTGGATTTATTGATTAATTTGGTATGTAATCTAATAAAAGTTTTAGAATGGTCGGTTAGGTTGGGCGGCTTGGTGTATTCCATAAGATTGTTTTCAGATTAGCCGACTAATTTTATATAAGCATGTCCTTGTTTGTCTGTGGGGAAAAGTTATGATAGAGTAAGGTGCTTGGGAAGGTGAGGTGCTGCTGTGTGTGTGTGTTTAGTATAGTGGTTGTAAGAGTGGCAGAATTTATCTTATCGTCATCACCACCAGTTGAACTGAGTCAGTAACCTGTTCGTGCTGGTGATCCAACATGTCGCTCCTGGTGCTGACGTAACTTGTGTTGGTGCTGAATTGTACACCCTCCCCCACATAATAACACACTTGATTAAATACCTTAACGCTACTTGGGGAAGTTAGATTATATAAGATTAGATTAACTTTAGGGTATTTAATCTTTTCGTGAATTAATAAACTGGGGGAATGTTGAGGTGATCCCAGCTGTCACTAATGGTTGTACTTGTACTGTGGTAACTAGTATGTGTTCACCACAGACATAAACTGTTCTTTGATCGGCTAACATCCCACCTCCCTCTCAAGTTTTATAAAAAGTTAAGTGCCTGGGGTATTGAGTTATCCTTGAGCTTTTTTGACCTTTGACCTGTTTAATCCAGAATACGCTTTAGGACCACCATGAGGACATGCTAGTGGACTGCGTATCTATGCCAAGAAGGATGTCCCCTACCAACCTCTCGACGTCCCCCTTGAAGCCGACACTACCGACGCACACGCCATCACAATCACACTAAAAGGTATGTCCCTCAATATTGTCAATGCCTATGTGCCTCCCTCCACCCCTACTGTACCTGTCCCACCACACCATATCACCTCAACCTCCACCCTCCTTGTGGGGGACCTCAATGCCCGACACCCCAGTCTCTGCTCCCAGGGGCCCCTACCCAAACACCCGGGGTAGCTCCTGACTTTCTTACCTACAAACCACTGATGACCCTGTTACCAACACCTCTTCCCTCCCTGACCAGATATCCCTCCTCCTAAAGACAGGCCTGGCACTTGGCATTATTAGGGACCTGCCACGCTTTGCCATAAACAGATAAAGCGTACCGGGAATTTCCCCCCACACACTCATCATTCTGTCACTTTATGTAACTTGCTAACAAAACCCATGACCCTTCAGGCTTTTACGCTCTTAATGCATGAGTCATAAAGGCAAGCATGAACTACGCATGCTTCCCAGATGGGAGCTGTAAACGCTTTTGCGCTTCACCTTGCACAGGTTGACAAGGGAGTGTTTCTTGAGTTCTTTTTATTTGTGAAGTAAGGGCACTGACCCCTACACCCGGTGTTAATAGAGGCTAAGATAAAAGAGCCCTTAAACTTTTTGCTAAGTTGACGAGATTGGCTGGGAAAGATTCGATTGATATGAGATGGAAGGGATAAGAAGACACCTAGACCAACCATTATGAAAGTGGCAAACCAAATACCCCCCCAGTCCTATAATATAACCCAATCTAAACCTAATGTCCTAATCCTCATGAGCTTTAGTCGTAGGAGTGAGATTGGAACCTATAATGATTGGTACTCGTTTGACCTGCCGCGACTGTACAGATCATTCCCCCGTCGTCACGTTACACACACACAGTAGTAGGAAGGCTTTCGTACATACAGTATATCTCGGTATCACCAGCCCGACTCTTTACTTAATTCATTTGATCTAATTATGTTGATAAGTTATATTTATATCTGATAGTGTTGAGTATTCGTTGAAAAATTATGTTCTTATCTGGTAGAGTTGACTTTTAGCTGATAGTGTTGAGTATTAGTTGATATTAATGTTGTTTCTTCCCTTCTTCTTTAATCTGTCTGTGAACCAACATTGTTTACTGCATGTTTGTGTGGGGAATAATATAATAAGTATAATAAGAACAAATTAATCCATGGGGGTGTTTGTTATACATAGAACATGTCGCTATAACAGTTGAGTCATCCTGTTTTTAAGTTATTTGGCTCATGTTACACTTAGATTAACGGATCACCTAAATGTTAGACACCCCAGCTTATTTCATCTGAAAAAACCATACTAACTTAACCTAACCTAACCCCAGCAGGTAGTGTTAGGGTGGTTAATCTCAGGTGAAATAAGATTGTGTGTCTAATCCCCAAGTGATTCAAGTTAACGTAACATGTAACCTTGGAGGGAAGTTTGTACTGTACGCCTTCTTCTTCTTCTTTAAAATTAGTGTGTTGTGTTGTCATGAGTGCGTTGGTGGTGTAATAACAGCTTATGTTGTTGGCGTTGTGTGTTTACTGTCTGAGGTTTGTCGGGGGATCATAAGAACATAAGAATGGAGGAAACTGCAGCGAGCCTATTGGTCCATACTGAGCTGTCCCGTTTACACCCAGCCCCTATTGCTCATATATCCATCCAACCTATGTTTGAAGCTATCCAGCGTGTTCGAGTTAATGGTGATGTTTGGTAACTTGTGCCACTCGTCCACTACTCTATTTCCAAACCAATGTTTACCTATTTCGCGCCTAAATCTAAATTTGTCTAATGAAAATCATTGTTACGAGTTCGCTCCTGATTGGATAGTTTGAGTTCCTTTGTAATGACTCCTTTGTTTAGCCCTGACTTCCATTTAAACAGCTCGATCATATCGCCCCTCAGTGACGTTTGTTTTCCTGTTGTTGTCATGACTGTTGTTGTTCTTCTTGTTTGATGTTTCTTCCAGTACGAGTAATGTACAGGAATCATCTAGCATTCCCGTCTTTTATTATTGTTTTCTTCTTCATATTTATTGTATATTCTTCGTCTATAGTGAACAGAGGATGAGTTACACGCTGAGACATGAACCACAGTCCTTGTATGCTTGGGGAAACTGCGCCTTCACTCCTCAAATGATTACGGCAATACTTGTAACATATAAATAGACGTTTCACTTTTCACCCGACAAAGACAATCGTAGTTGTCTGTAATTATGATAATGTTGATCGTTTATAAAGTAGTTGGGAAGGGTTGGGGGGTAAGTAAGTCATCTGTGTTGTAGAGATATAATGTGTTAAGTCGTTAAGTGAGATTTGTAGTGACTGGGCGCATTCTTTAAGTATTAAGACTTACGCAGAGTTATCAGCCGGTTCCCGTCCCCTCTCTCTCACACACACACACACGTTATTTTGTCAGGCTCTAAGATTATATTTTTATGTTGATAAGAGAGTGTGGTATGTGTGGAGGAGGACCCGCCAGCATGACCTTATTTGTCCAGACATGCTTCCAACAGTTACAGTGATGTATCATACGTGTACAGAGTCAAATCACTGAACTATAATAAATTATATTGTAGTTGTTGATAGAATGACAGATAAGTGCATTAGGGTAACACCATCACTTCACAAGATTCATTAAGTTAAATCGTTAGTCCCGAGTGAGCAATATTTTACGACCGTGACGTCAACAGGTCTTGTGAGGTACAGTATACTGATGCCTTTCATTATAAGCACCATGACTGTTGGTGATTTTTAATGTTTAACTCGAATTTTGAAGTGCATGATTGATTGATTGTGGTAATTACATCCCTGGCGACGTTAAAATGCATGACGTAGCTAACAAATGTGCTCTTATCAATTAACGTATTCTGAGTGTTATAGTAATTATACATTAGTTACGTGGGTGTGAGTATCGTCTCTGCTTCTCACCACTATTATTCAAATTCCATACCCGCTTGGGTGACCCGGTCCTACACCATCATTGCCACCCAACAAGGCAGGTCTTCTCTGGGTACTCCGGTTTTTTCCTGTACTAACACTGGCCCCAGGAGTGATGATCGTTACAGCACCTCTGGGAGACCAGTTTGCCATAACTGGTAGCTACAGATGTCCTCTTTATAGACCAATATATATAAAGGTTCTGCATTATTTAAAACATATATATATATATATATATATATATATATATATATATATATATATATATATATATATATATATATATATATATATATATATATATATATATATATATATATATACAGTATATGCCACCGCTTAATTTGACAAGATGCATTTATTTTTTAAACCTTAATTGGTAAGTTTGATAAGGGAGGAAATAGTTTTCGCCCTTGAAGGTCACTTGAGGGGGGCCTCCCTCTTCCCTCCCTCCCCCTTGGAGGAAACTCTACCTGGTATCATACAAATACACACCCACTTATCGTGTTGTACAGTGCAGTCCATCTACTAACCCCCACAGTGTCACACCCCTATTTATATTACACTTGGTGAACCATACTGTCATTATTATTTAGATATGGTGGTAATAACACCCAGGACAGGGAAGCTTCACTAAATGACGTAGATTATTATGTGTTGCCAGAACTCAAGTATGTTAATAGAGACAATAATGATACGGGACTGTGAGATGAATTTATGGATGTGTGGAGCACTAGGCGTCCAGGGTGGTAATGCAGCTGAGAGTAAAGGTGTGACAACAGACCAGATAAAATAATAAACAACATATTGCAAGAATGTTGAGTTCACTCCTCCCATGATAATGCCACTAGTGATAGCCGCACCCACACAGTCAACTTACCGTTACCACAACACACACACACACACGTACACACACACACACACACACACACACGTACACACACACACACACACACACACACACACACACACACACACACACACACACACACACACACACACACACACACACCACAACTCACCTTTAATATAACCTTTTATGGTACCAGGAATTGTTTAACCTACTTGGTGTAAATCTTGAGGAAGATTATTGTGGCTGACCCCGGGTCATGGGGTCAAAACAAGGGTCAAACCGAACGTTAGACAGGAAAAAGTATAGGATATATTTTTTTCTTTGCCCGCGAGGGGGCTAGTTAATTGGGCACCCCCTTGTCATCCTGTGCAAGGTGAAGTGCAGAAGCGTTTACAGCGCCCATCTGGGAAGCATGCGTAGTTCATGCTTGCCTGCATGACTCATGCATTAAGGGCGTAAAAGCCTAAAGGGTCATGGGTTTTGTCAGCAAGTTACATAAAGTGACAGAATAATGAGTGTATGGGGGGAAAATTTCCGGTACAAATTATCTGCAAAAACGTAAGGATGAGAGTGGTCGGCTGCCCAGGGATCAGGCAGTTGATTGTAGTTTGAGAAGTGGCTTTATTTCTAGACAAATTCTCGTTTTTTTTTGGCTGTGTTTTTCAATTTTGTATTTGTTTGCATTATCATTTCATGGCTGACATGTATGGCTGACATGACCATCTCAGGTCAGTTGTGGGTTGGGGCGAGCAATTGGAACCTTCCAAATGAATATTGATGACGAGAGCTTAGTACTGTACAGTCTGGGTTTCCCTAAGAGACGGTGACTGTGGGATATGAACCAGGTGCACAGGTGAATCATTGGCGTTAAATAGAGGTGATATAAATGACTTACTTGGACTGTTAGACTCAAAAGAATTCTTAAACAGTTGATAGAAATTTCAAGCATTTATAATTATGAAGGAAACAGATAAACATTGGTACGGAAATAGAGTTGCAGACGAGTGAAACAAGTTATCTAATAATATTATTCCTGCGACAGATCCGTCATGGTTACTAATATAGGCTGGATAGATACTGTACATGAGTGATAATGATTCGGTGAAACTTGAAGGCTTGTTGGGGTGTTCATCTTATTCATGTTGTTATGTCGGCAGAGTCAGAGATCAGATCATACCTGAGGTGAGGTGGGTGATGGCCAGCATTAAAGTGCAGGCAGTGAGGGTACAGAAGCAGTTGCATACTCCACAAGCCGGCTATGTGTTCGTTCTTCTGCTCCGGCACAACTGATAACACCTTATCGTTATCATCAGTCATGTGGACCACCCTGTTAGCCCCGAAGGTACCCCCTACCCCCTCCCCTACCCCCCACGAATAAGCCCAATATACTTTGATTTTGTTTAGTAAGATGACTATTGTGTTACGTACTTGAGTAAAGTGTCTGGTAATGTTGAGGAGTTCAGCAAGATACTTGTTGTCACTTGTGTTTTCAACTATAATATACCAGAAACTGTGGAAGGGGTAGAAGTGCCAGATATGGGGTAAGGGGGTGCCTTGTCCCCCCCCTCCACCTGCCCTGTTTGACAGAGGTGAGGCAGTGGCCCTGCGGACCCCCTGGCTTCCGCACGCTGCCTGTCTCTTCTTACCTCCCACCACATCACACAACACAACACAGGTAAGCCTCCACCACTTACACTCCCAAGCAGTATCTTCAACATCACGTATAATCTTTTATCTTCGCACCAAACCCCAAATTTAACCTTATTATAAATCTTTACCTTCCGTCTATCATCCGGTTCATGAGTAATAAAACCGAAAGACCAAATAATCTTATTCAGACGTAACTACAAATAAAACCTTAAATACGCCGACCAAATATTTTGTTTATATACAAATCGAAGACCTGAACAAATGTTTGACCACCACAGATCAGTTGTCTTGAATTTGAATTACACTGGAAATGTTTGATCTTTACAATGGATTAATATTCTGATGTCCTCTACACGCCAGTAACTATACGACGAAAGAGAAGATAATTCAATCGCATCTGTAGACCTAAAATTAATCTTGACCTCAGACTGAACATACTGTTGATGTCCAGAAAGTCTGTAAGTCTCCAAAATAAACAGGAGAAACGCAGCCTAACGTCCAGAATTTCCATTAAGAGCCAACTGACTCATATATGTAACTGCGACACATTTAGCAGCAGTAAAGAACAAAAATTAAGGAAAACTGGAGATGGAGGAGGAGGGGAGAGGAGGCGGCAGACAGACAGGCTCTTATATACGATGTTGTTGTCGCTGGAGGTGAAGTATCTCATTAATGCTGGCAGCCACCCTAACAGGAACACCTCACAACACTTTCCGGCTACTACACAACACGACACAAAGGTTAACGCCACACCACAATCATAAGGGTTATGTGTCGCTGACGTTATGATGTTATTACTGCGCTTCAACAACTCAACAGGTCTTTAAGCGCGAAACAAAGTAATTAATCACACTAATTCATCAATCGTTACAAATTATAAAAGACAGAACACACACACACACACACACACACACACACATACATCAATGAAGCTCGCGAAGTACTGAGACAATATATATATATATATATATATATATATATATATATATATATATATATATATATATATATATATATATATATATATATATATATATATATATATATATATATATATATATATGTGTGGGTGAAAGTGTGACCGTGGGGGTGTGGGGGTGTAGGTGTGGGCGGAGTGTATGTGTCTGGCTTGGTCTGTGTGGGTGTGAGTTGGTGGAGGGTGTAGGTGTGGGTGGAGGGTGTAAGAACATAAGAACATAAGAAAAAAAGGAGTCTGCAATAGGCCGGTTGGCCTGTGCATGGCAGCTCCTGTCGAGAGTTACTACCACTCTCTATCATCCATGAATCTATCCAGCCTCCCTTTGAAACTTTCCAGCGTTCCAGCACTTACTACAAAGTTGCTAAGCTTGTTCCACTCGTCCACCACCCTCTTTGTAAACCAGTTCCTTCCTATCTCCCTCCTAAACTTATCCAACTTGAATCCGTTGTTCCGAGTCCTATCCTGCTCGGATATTCCAAGAACTTTATCTATATCCCCTTTATTGATTCCTTTCACCCACTTAAATACTTCTATCATGTCTCCCCGCACTCTTCGTCTTTCTAGGGAATGCAAGTTTAGTTTCTTTAACCTATCCTGATTTGGAAGGTTTCTAAGTCCCGGAATCATTTTCGTCATTCTTCGCTGCACCGACTCTAGTGAATTGATATCCATTCTATAATAAGAGCACCAGAACTGAACCGCATAATCGAGGTGCGGCCTGACTAGCGCAGGATATAGTTGCAATAAGACCTCTGCACTCTTATTACTTACACTTCTAGATATAAAACCCAATACTCTGTTTGCCTCATTTCGAACATTAACGCACTGTTTTCTAGGCCGTAGGTCCGGGCATACAAGTACCCCTAGGTCTCTTTCACAAGTCGACTTCTCTAGGTTGATGTTGTTAAGGCTGTATACATTGATAGCATGTGTTCTTCCAATATTAAGTACACTGCACTTGCTGGTGTTGAATTTCATTTGCCATTTTTCAGACCACCCCTGCAGTTTATTTAGATCCTCCTGTAATACATTTGCATCCTGCCCTGAATTAATCTGCCGCCCTATTTTGGTGTCATCCGCAAACTTGCTTATGTCACTGCTGATCCCAGTATCTAGATCGTTTATGTAGATTATGAACAAGAGTGGGCCTAGTACTGACCCCTGGGGAACCCCACTGGTTACACGACCCGACTCAGATTTAACACCATCTACGCTGACCCTCTGCGTTCTATCGGTGAGCCATGATTTTATCCAATTTAAAACTTTCCCCTCGATACCATGAGCCTTAATTTTTCTCAGAAGCCTCTGATGCGGTACTTTGTCAAATGCGGAGTGTATGTGTGTGGGTGGAGGGTATAGTCTGTGTTATACAAAATGACGGTCGTGGACAAGATGGAACCAAATAGGAAAGAAATTATCACCGAGATTCATCTTGTTACCTTCAGAGTTGTGCGCCTTCATGACTGACTGACTCGCTGAGGCATCCAAACAAGAAATGATAACACAGAAACAATAATTACATATATTAGACGGTGACCAATATGACAGAATCCTTTTATAAATAATGTAATATTTGTAATGCGTTGCCTGAAAGACTTAATATCCAGGAATAAGCTGATGGAACGTGTCATGAGGCGTGACTGTTGATATAGGTAACAAGCATGACACTTCGAGGCCATGACACCCATCTGACACTTCTGACACATACACCCATCGCCGTCCTCACTCTGGGCACCACTTACCCGTTCCCACAATGACAGGATACCTGGAAGTAAAGGGCGTGCATGGCTGTAGATGTAATGGTTATATCATTATTTGGTGACCAGGCTGTGACCTAGATGTGTTTTACCGGGTGTGTGATAAGTTTTGGGGGGGAACCATACGAAGCTTCTTATGCTGGATACAGTGCACACTTTATTTATTTATTATTATTAGTAGTAGTAGCATTATATTATTTTATTTATTTATTTATTTATATCACACTCAAACACAGAAAACATGGACCGCGGATATGTTACTGTAACCTATAATAAGTTGTGATGCTGCTGTTGGCCGCCTCACCGCCACTCATTGATAACATGCTCTCTTATATTATATATCTGGGTACAGTACTTCACCACGTATCACGGCGCTCACAACTATCTCAGTGGTTGTTTTTATCGAGAAAAATAATCTAACTGTACTTGTTTGTGATGGTGTACACAGCAGCGCTCACTGGACGATGGTGGCGCGTGATCACTAATACTTTATGGTAGAAGTACATGACTCATGCCTCTAGCTCATGTGTAATTATATAACACTGGGAGTACCTGGAGATTAGGACCCGAGCTTATTTCACCTGATGACTAAGCACCCTATTGCTAACTGCTGTGGTGGGGATGGGTAGCTTAGGTTAGGTTAGGTTATAGATTAAATAAGCTGTGGGCTAATCTTAAGATGGTATAAACTGAGGGCAGGTTGTAACAAATGATGATTATTATATATGTGTCCCTACTTTAATTAGGAATTAGGACTCTTATTAACGGTTACTGTATTTATTGAATACTTTATATTAGGGTTTAAAAGTTACACTCCAAAATAATAAACCTATGTTCCTAGCTAGTTAAACGGGGACCACGTATCTCACAACAAATGGGAACTGAGGATTTACCAAATAGAATACACCCAAATACCTGCCATGTTGTCACCACAGACGTCACACACCTCCCTACACAAAATTCCAACACAGACTCCTGTTCAAACCGCGTCAGTCTACAAGAGACGCCACAACTTCAATGACGTTACGCCTCATAGGCTTCCTCATTGGTTGAAAACAGGCCTAAGGCCTTCACACTATTGGCTCGGAATTGGTGGGAACTCCCGGGTGGCGGGAAACTCATGACATTGTTGCAAGGTTATCTTAAGGTGTTATAAACTGGAGAAGACTTGTCGTAAGGTGAAATAAGCTAGGGGTTAATGTTAAGGTAAAATAAGCTGGGAAAGTTAATCTTGAAGTGAAATAAGCTGGAGGAGGTTAATCTTGAAGTGAAATAAGCTGGGTGAGGTTAATCTTAAGGTAATCACACGCTATACTGGAGAACATTGCGACACAGTCCCTCGCCATTAACCTCTAACATTACCTAACTTTTTTATCAGTACGAGACATTTCTGAGGCAGGTGAGCAAGTGAGACGTTATTAAACTTGTTCCTCTTAATCTCTCCTCATAATTTTTAATCTTATTCCTTGTTAGTCAATAATTCCTGTGGGAGGTCAGTGGATCAATCCTCTTAAGGTGTTATCGTGTGTGTTGTTATCAGCTGATCCAATCACCGCTGAGTAGTACAAACAACAGTAAGGTACACGTCTAATATACCAACCACCCGGCGGTACTCCCTCCACACATGACGCAACACACTGCCATTACACCATCTTAGTAATCTTCCTCTGGGTATCATGACGTAACACACCTGGTACCTCATCTTGGTAACCTGACTGCGCGCGCGCGCGCGCGCGTGTGTGTGTGTGTGTGTGTGTGTGTTAATTAATTATTATTTTAACTTTGCCACTACGAGGTAGTAGAGAATGACTTTAGCAAATCGTTTGACAGAGTACCGCATCAGAGGCTTCTGAGAAAAGTTAAGGCTCATGGTATCGAGGGGAAAGTTTTAAATTGGATAAAATCATGGCTCACCGATAGAACACAGAGGGTCAGCGTAAATGGTGTTAAATCTGAGTGCGGCTGTGTAACCAGTGGGGTTCCACAGGGGTCAATACTGGGCCCACCCCTGTTCATAATCTACATAAACGATCTAGATACTGGGATCAGCAGTGACATAAGCAAGTTTGCGGATGACACCAAAATAAGACGGCAGATTAATTCAGGGAAGGATGCAAATGCACTACAAGAGGATTTAAATAAACTGCAAGAGTGGTCAGAGAAATGGCAAATGAAATTCAACACCAGCAAGTGCAGCGTACTAAATATTGGAAAAACAAATACTGTCAATGTATACAGCCTTAACAACATCAACCTAGAGAAGTCGACTTGTGAAAGAGACTTAGGGGCACTTGTAAGCCCGGACCTACGGCCTAGAAAACAGTGCGTTAATGTTCGAAATAAGGCAAACAGAGTATTAGGTTTTATATCTAGAAGTGTAAGTAATAAGAGTGCAGAGGTCTTATTGCAACTATATCTTGCGTTAGTCAGGCCGCACCTCGATTATGCTGTTCAGTTATGGTGCCCTTATTATAAGATAGATGTCAATTCACTGGAGTCGGTGCAGCGAAGAATGACGAAAATGATTCCGGGACTTAGAAACCTTCTATATCAAGATAGATTAAAGAAACTAAACTTGCATTCCTAGAAAGACGAAGAGTGCGGGGAGATGTGATAGAAATATTTCAGTGGGTGAAAGGAATCAATAAAGGGGATATAGATAAAGTTCTTATAATATCCGAGCAGGATAGGACTCGAAGCAACGGACTTAAGTTGGATAAGTTTAGGTTGAGGAGGAAGATAGGAAGGAACTGGTTCACAAATAGGGTGGTAGAAGAATGGAACAAGCTTAGCAACTTTGTAGTAAGTGCTGGAACGCTGGAAAGCTTTAAAAGGAGGCTGGATAGATTCATGGATGATAGAGAGTGGTAGTAACTCTCGACAGGAGCTGCCATGCACAGGCCAACCGGCCTATTGCAGACTCCTTGCTTTCTTATGTTCTTATATCGTGGTGATGACAGTGTGAAGTGTATGTGGCGGTGAAGACAGTGTGTGGTGTATGTGGTGGTGATGACAGTGTGTGGTGTATGTGGTGGTGAAGACAGTGTGTGGTGTATGTGGTGGTGATGACAGTGTGTGGTGTATGTGGTGGTGATGACAGTGTGTGGTGTATGTGGTGGTGATGACAGTGTGTGGTGTATGTGGTGGTGATGGCAGAGTTTTAAGATATAAAGGTTCGTAATCAAGAGGATGTCGTAAGGTAAGGTGATAAGCTCGACTACAAGTGATGATCGTTAGACTTGCTGATAAGATACTACAACATCCCCTGGCTCGTCAACACAAACTCTCTCTCTCTCTCTCTCTGTAAATCACTTTTCATATAAGTTAAACGCTGCAGGAAACTACCATAGTTCGGGGTTCACTTTTGTACTTATTCAAAACGTCTTTTCACCTGTTCGCGTTGTTCTACTCTTAATCTAAATCTTTCAATATTTATCAACTCTCATTGTGTTTGCAAATCGAAAAAAGGCGATAATGAAAAATCAGTGTGTGTTTGTAGTTCCCTGATGAGAGCTGACTTGAAAAGGGATAAAAGAAAATAGATTTTTTAATTACAACAGATGGTCGCCATTCATTTGTACTGAACGACACTCTGATAGAGAATTAATATGAACTTGATTTCCCACGTCTTGCATTGACCGACCACCCTCAGTACTCTCAGTATTTATTAGTTAATACTGATATTCTATACAAGGTTAACACTCCTGAGTATCTAAGACAATTACTTAAGAATTATATACCTAATAATGAAAGGGAAAGGTTCCATGGACGATGTACAGGTATTCGAGAGAAGGGGAGTGTCTGAGACGATCAAGGCGATGCGAGGAATATATCATGAAGCAGTGTACAATACATAGGAACATAAGAAAATAAGGAGTCTGGAATAGGTCGGTTGGCCTGTGCATGGCAGCTCCTGTCGAGAGTTACTACCACTCTCTATCATCCATGAATCTATCCAGCCTCCTTTTAAAACTTTCCAGAGTTCCAGCACTTACTACAAAGTTGCTAAGCTTGTTCCACTCGTCTACCACCCTATTTGTAAACCAGTTTCTTCCTATCTCCCTCCTAAACCTAAACTTATCCAACTTAAATCCGTTGCTTCGAGTCCTATCCTGCTCGGATATTATAAGAACTTTATCTATATCTCATTTATTGATTCCTTTCACCCACTTGACTACTTCTATCATATCTCCCCGCACTCTTCGTCTTTCTAGGGAATGCAAGTTTAGTTTCTTTAACCTATCCTTATTTGGAAGGTTTCTAAGTCCCGGAATCATTTTCGTCATTCTTCGCTGCACCGACTCTAGTGAATTGATATCCACTCTATAATAAGGGCACCAGAACTGAACAGCATAATCGAGGTGCGGCCTGACTAGCGCAAGATATAGTTGCAATAAGACCTCTGCACTCTTATTACTTACACTTCTAGATATATAACCTAATACTCTGTTTGCCTTATTTCGAACATTAACGCACTGTTTTCTAGGCCGTAGGTCCGGGCTTACAAGTGCCCCTAAGTCTCTTTTTCACAAGTCGACTCCTCTCGGTTGATGTTGTTAAGGCTGTACAACACCATGGCAGTACAAGAGGTGACAGTTGTGAAGCTCTTCAAGACAAGTATAGGAGCCTAAGCTGGGGCCGTACGTTCCATATGTGCACTGTATGTAGTTTGGAACAGCTTATGTGAACGGGTAGTCAAGTCTCCAAACGTGGTGATTTGTGAGAGGCGACTGTACAAGTATTAAGCAGATCAACATTGTGACTGTGCAAAGAGGTAAGATTGGCTGGGAGTGAATACACTGGTTGATTACGAGTTGTAGATAATTTTTACAGTGGTTGGGACGGGGCTGTTCTTATTGCGATCAGTACGTGCTCGTGTGGGCTGCATGTGGTTGTGGTGTCGAACAGCAATTCGCGGACGAGGGATCTCGGGTGGAAGTAGGAGCCGGTGTTGAGGGTGGTGCAGGAGCTTCTCACCAAATTTGCAGATCAGGTCTTGGTGATGGTCAGTGTGTTGCGCACTTCTTGTTATGTGGAGTAGGAAGGGGAGAGAATAATATTGCATGCCCTCTTTTGCACTTTTTCTAGGTGTTTTCCGTTGTGTGGCATTTAGGGAGGAAGACCAGGCAGGGAAGGCATAGGTGAGCTTGGGAAGTATGAATGTTGACTAAACACTGAGGAGCTCGGGTGCAGAAACTCCGAGGGACTTAAGTCGGCGGAGAAGGTGGAGACGAAAACTGGAGGATTTGACAACTTTACTGACGTGTTTTTCAATTTAGTTTGTTATCTATGGTGACACCGAGGAACATAGTGGAGTCCACAACCTGAAGTGTGTTGGGGCCCAAAATAATGGAGGGAGGTGGGACAAGGTCAAAGGAGAGGTTGATGTGCATAACCATGGTCTTGGTATAATTGATGGTGACGTGGTTGTTGGTGGCCCAATTTCGGAGACTTCAATAAATCCTGGAGGGCGGTGTAGTCGGGAGCCGAGTTGTTGACACTGATCCCAATGGTGGAGTCGTCGACATATTTCCAGCAAGTAGAGGTTTCTCTTAGGGCATCATTGATAACTTGATAAGCATAAGGAAGTAGAGCGGTCCCATCTTGGTACCCTGCAGGACGCCTCAGGTGAGAGACTGAAAAGTGGAGACAGTCCTTTGGAAGCGTACGGCTTGGCGTCGGTCACTAAGGAAGTCTGTAAGCCATGGTGTAAGACTTCTTCAAAACCTGAGGTCGGTAGCTTTGTTGATGATTAAGCTGTGGTCAACTAGGTCAAATGCTTTGGTGAAGTCAATCAAGGCGACAGCCACAGACGTCTTTCGTTTTTCCAGATGGCAGTATATGTAGTCGAGAAAGCTGACAAGAAAGTGAGTGGTGGAGGAAGTTTTCATATTACCAAATTGCTAAGGATCTATGGCGCCTGCAATAGCAGCATAAGCTCAGTCAAACACGAAATTTTCGCAGATTAAGCTGGGTATTGGGGTGATGGCAATGGTTCGTAGCTCATTTAAGGATTGTGGGCTGGTTGATTTGGGCACTGGTGTCACATATGAGATCTTGGCTGATGGAGCATTGATGATGAAGCAGAGGGGTTTCGCTATTTCCGGAGAGAACTTCTTGTAGAGTCAGTGGGGTGGTGGAGCGTTTTAACTTCAGTTTGTCCAGACTTTTTGCTACTTCAAATTCTTCTACTAAGTCAGTGGGAAAGGGGGGCTGGTAAGTAAGCAGGGAGCCTGGTTGTGTCAAGCCGGGGGAGCGTCTGGCATATAGTTGCGAAATGGTTGTTTGATTGCTCAGCTGCGTCAACATTATCTAGATGGCGAAGGCCCACACACAACGCTTCCGTGACGCCTGCTGGACCACCACTCCACGACCCCCTGACGGAGACACGATGATCCTCCCCATACTGGCCAGATATTTTGTAAATAATATTGATTATGTGTAAAAGGAATATCCTTCTTTCCTTCCTTAGGCTTTAGTAAGCCCCTTTATAATATTTATACTGTATATACTTGCCACACTTGCCAGATGCTTCTGGTGTCATTGTACAGGGGTACCTAGTGACAGCACTAGGATCCCGCTTCCTCTATCAAGGAATAAACAATTGAAATTGAAATTGAATTGATGGCGAAGGAAGGGGAGAGGGTGTGTCTTAACGTCCACAGAGTTCTTTAAGCTTACCATACCACTGACTGATGTTGGTCTGCTTCAGGTGTTGCAACTTGTTTGGGTAGTAGGACTTCTTTGCAGTGCGTATTTCGCAGATGACTTGGTTGCGAAGGGACCTGTAGCGGTTGTGGTCATTAAGATAAAAGGTACTGTCTCTCTGTTGCATAAGTGTTTTGATCCGAGGTGTGATCCAGGGCAAGTCAGCTGGGTGTGATCTGGGTGTGTGTGCCGGGGCCCACAACCTTCAGTGTGTGTATTAACGGTTTTGTAACAAGCTTTGGTACATGAACACATTGACTCACCCACTGATCAAACACCCGCGCTCCCATGACCTATAAACACACTGAAGCACTGATCATAGACGGGAAATAGATACAGTGTGTAACATGTCAATAATGTGTACTAGTACTTGAGCGTCAGACTGGCATGAATTTTCAACGATTTTTTAATACCATTTAGTTATTTTTAATTATTCCATTAAAAACAATTTAATTAACAATGAATTGGTAAAGCTTTTACCGACAATTTTTCACATATTTACAGGTACTGCATTCTTTCTCGTCCGCGTTGTACTGTTGTCATGACAATTATTGTTTTGTCCGTAACACAATTTCCATTCTTCTCTCCCCCGCCGACGTCACCCACTTACCACCACCAACTACAGTTATTCTAAACGTTTATCACGTCCAATTTGTTTAATCTAATTACCCTTGTGTAGTGTTTCTACACACACACACACACACACACACACACGTGTTTATTATGCATGGATCCTTGGTTATTCGCACTACTATGTTGAACAAAGAATATTGTTGTAGCAGTTACTGTGACCACTACCAATAAAACGGGTGGACCTCCTGTTATACTGTATGTATCAACCTTGGGTGGGTCAGGGACGGGAGCTGGAGTTAATTTACTCTTACGATATGTTGGTAAAACTGATCCTCGTCCTGTGACTTAATGTGTTGTACAGTATATCAGTTATCTGTAACACGGTTCTGACTTGGAACGTTCTCGATATAATATTTAACAATTTATCAAATGTTCCCAAAATGAACAATCCAGTTGCTTTGTGTTGGAATGACAGGCCCAATAAATGTTCTTTTCTGCAGAGGAAGTATAAAAAAGGACTAAAGATCATAATGTCGTAGAAATTAGTTGAGTCATCACCCCTTAACTCATAATATACTGTATGTATTGTTGTTACGTGTCTCAGGGCAGTAAGGATCCTGCCGCGTGAATTAGGGATTTTTCTCTACATAACACATGGAGCCTGCACGTGTTGCTCCTACAGACCAATTGGCCACACTCGTCTTCTTCTCCTTAATGTTTTGTTAATTCTGGTGTGTGTTTGACAGACAGACTTACTCACTGCACGAAGGATATGTCTCTCACTGAATTGATATGATGTGATAGCAGTTATTATTAAGTTATCGACCTTAGTTTATCATTCAGTGACCACGCCTCAGATGTATTGATGTTCAGAGTGTGAGATAGAGTTAACATCATAACCCGCCAATCATCCCCCTGACATCCCGGACACACACAAGGAAGAGCACGCGGCCGTCAGCTACACAGTGAAGGGCGAGACAGGTCATTATGGCGGGGACAACAGTGTCACGCCAGCATGAGTCACCCGCTGCCTCCACATGTTGTCACCTTCAACCAGTCAGATCGTATACCCTTGTGTTAACTAAAGAGTATGACAAACTCAAGGTGAAGATATCATTAAGGAAGAGAAGCAGGGCACAACACCAGCTAGCTCCCTACTGACATCCAGATGATAGCATATCGGCCCTTCACTTACTGCTAGAGAGTAACATTGAGAGGAAGCATTCCTCCGGTATCTGATGACTTAATCAACAGGTCATTATATCTTAAGAATTAGGTACTTGAGGCTCACAAGGCTGGGGCGCGTTTAGTGCCTTACAGAGACTAACACCAGGTAGATCACTCGAGGTCACATTCACGGAGTTTTCTACTGCATCACCTTAATGAGCGGCCATTACGTACAGCGTCTATGGAGCGCATGGAGCAAGTGGTTTATATGGACAACAAAGTGAAACAGGGTACAAGATATAGAGAGGAGGTGCGGGGGGGGTGCAGACTAAGTGCCGCCAGCTCAGAGGCTTTAGAAGGGTGGAGGTTTATGTCCCCATGAGGACAGTGCGTACCTCCTCCTCCACGTAACACTAGTACCTCCTCCTTGTACCTCCTACGTACCTCCTCCTCCACGTAACACTAGTACCTCTCCTCCTCCTTAACACTAGTACCTCCTCACATACTAGTACCTCTCCTAGTAACACTAGTACCTCCTCCTCCCACGTAACACTAGTACCTCCTCCTCTACCACTAGTAACACTAGTACCTCCTCCTCTACGTAACACTAGTATCCTCCTCTACGTAACACTAGTACCTCCTCCCTACGTACACTAGTATCTCCTCCTCTACGTAACACTAGTACCTCCTCCCCTACGTAACACTAGTATCTCCTCCTCTACGTAACACTAGTACCTAACACCTCCTCTACGTAACACTAGTATACTAGTATCTCCTCCTCTACATACACTAGTCCTCCTCCTTAACACTAGTATCTCCTCCTCTACGTAACACTAGTACTAGTACTCCTCCTCACTAACACTAGTATCTCCTCCCCTAACACTAGTACCTCCTCCCCTACTAACACTAGTACCTCCTACGCAACACTATCTCCTCCCTCACTAACACTAGTACTGTATCTCCTCCTTACCTCCTCCTTAACACTAGTATCCTAACACTAGTATACGTCCTCCTCTACATAACACTAGTATCTTCCAACGTCTCGTCAGACGAAATGAGTTTCCCATCTGAGGGTTGAGATCTTCAGTGCATCATGTGTGTGTGTGTGTGTGTGTGTGTGTGTGTGTGTGTGTGTGTGTGTGTGTGTGTGTGTGTGTGTGTGTGTGTGTGTGTGTGTGTGTGTGTGTGTGTGTGTGTGTGTGTGTGTGTGTGTGTGTGTGTGTGTGTGTGTGTGTGTGTGTGTGTGTTTAAGCGAACACTCTAACACACAGTACTATAACCCTTGACAGTTGTATTATATTAACACTTGAGAATAAACGTATGGGTGAGTGTTGCTCCTGCCTGCTGAAAGTTCACTGAATAATGGACAGGAAGAGGAGGCAGCGGTGCCCTCGACCCTCACTCCTGATTATTTGACCACCCTCCCTCCACACTCGTCACTTCCTGTGTGGGCGCCTTTGTGTATGTTTGTCGATGTACTTGTAATATTATTATAACCGTGTGTGTTTATATGTATATTGTATATGTTTCTTATAAGATAATAAGAATGGAAGAAACTGCAACAGGCCTATTGGCCCATACTAGGCAGTCCCGTTTACACCCAGCGGGGTGAACATCGAGTACCGGGTGAAGGGTCTTTTCAACATAAGACGACTCCAGGCAAGAACAAAAGTGTCGGCAGCTTCCATTACTGAACTTCAGTATGCAGACGACCTCACCCTTGTTGCTCACACTGAACACGACTTACAGGAGATCCGGAACACCTACGCAGATGCGTATGCACACTTTGGCCTTGAGGTGAATGTACGTAAGACTCAGATTCTCTTTCAACCTGCCCCTGGTTCAGACACACTTCCACCATCCATCCATCTTAACGGTGCTACCCTCTCTAATGTTGCCCACTTTCGGTATCTCGGCTCCCACCTGTCCACCACCGCAGACATCGATGAAGAGATTCAGCATCGGATCAGATGTGCAGCTCAAGCCTTTGGTAGACTCCGAAACCGTGTCTTCAGCTGTAGGGAGCTGAAATTATCTACAAAGCTGCATGTTTATCGAGCAGTGGTCCTCCCCACCCTGCTATATGGCAGTGAGACATGGGTCACAGACAGGAAGCATTTCTAAGGCACTTGAAAACTTTCACCAACGAAGCCTACGTTCCATCCTCCGAGTTCGTTGGGAAGACAAGAGAACAAATGCCAGTATTCATGCTGACACCAACTGTAGGAGCATCAAGGCTACCATTATCCATGAACAACTACGTTGGACTGGCCCTGTTACCTGCATGGACGACAGTAGACTGCCAAAGCAGCTACTTTACAGTCACCTAATGAATAGAAAACGTAACGCCGGCGGGCAACTGAAATGGTATAAGGATAGTCTTAAGACAAATCTGAAAAAGTGCCAAATCGACCCCCTCACCTGGGAGTCGATAAATCCACTTCGTAACGCTTTAAGGAGCACCACACGAGAAGGTGTCAATACTTTCGAGTTAGCCCGGCTACAAACCGAGGCAGACAAGTGCCAACGCCGTAAAGACGCTGCCACAGCCCTTCCCGCAGTAGATGGAGCCGTCCACATGTGCAACAAATGTGAACGACGCTGCGGGTCACGTATCGGCATCTTTAGTCACCTCAAAACTCACCAACCTAGGTGACAAACTTAATAACTCATATCATTGTATCATAGCTTGATGATCGTCATACTCGATTCCTAGTGACAGCAGAGTAGTAGTAGTAGTAGTAGTGTGTGTGTGTGTGTGTGTGTGTGTAATAATAATAATAATAATAATTAACGGTTTATTGAAAGAGCTTGGCAGCCAGAAGGCTGAAAATATACAGTTACATATTTGGGGAATGGGTTACGAATTACAAATAATATACAAGTGACATAAGTGACACAAATAAGACATATAGTAACTTAGATGGGGATCAGCTCAAAATACAGTTCATTTCAACATAGTGACAGTGTAGGGAGCAGTGTTTACTGGGAGTGAATACACTGATTTATTACATGTTATTGATAATTTTTACAATGGTTGGGACTGGGCTGTTCTTATAGCGATCAGTTCGTGCACGTATGGGCTGGATGCGGTTGTGGTGTCGAACAGCAATTCTCGGACAGGGGATCTCAGGTGGTAGTAGGGGCCGGTGTCGGGGATGGTGTAGAAGCTTCTTACCAAATTTGCAGATGAGGCCGTGGTGATGGTCAGTGAGAGTCGAAAGGGTCAGTGTGTTGAGCGCTTCTTGATATGTGGAGTAGGAAGGGGAGAGAATAATCTTGCATGCCCTCTTTTGCACTTTTTCTAGGTGTTTACGTTGTGTGGCATTTAGGGAGGAAGACCAGGTGGGGGAGGCATAGGTGAGCTTGGGAAGTATGAATGTTGTGTAAACACTGAGGAGCTCGGTGCAGGAACTCCGAGGGACTTGAGTCGGCGGAGGAGGTGGAGACGGAAACTGGAGGATTTGACAACTTCACTGACGTGTGGTTTCCAATTTAGTTTGTTGTCTATGGTGACGCCGAGGAGCTTCGTGGAATCTACAACCTGGAGTGTGTTCGGACCTAGGGTAATGGAAGGAGGTGGGACAATGTCGGAGGAGAGGTTGATGTGCATAACCATTGTCTTGGTATGGTTGATGGTGACATGGTTGTTGGTGGCCCAGTTTTGGAGACTGTTCAATAAATCCTGAAGGGCGGTATAGTTGGGAGCGGAATTGTTGACGCTGATCCCAATGGTGGAGTCGTCGACATATTTCCAGCGAGCAGGGGCTTCTCTTAGGGCATCATTGATGAGCATAAGGAAGCAGAGTGGTCCCATCTTGGTGCCTTGGGGGACGCCACAGGTGAGTGACTGAAAGGTGGAGACAGCCCCTCGGAAGCGTACAGCTTGGCGTCGGTCACTGAGGAAGTCTGTAAGCCATGGTATGAGACTTCTCCGAAGCCCGAGGTCAATAGCTTTGTTTATGATTATATTGTGGTCGACTAGGTCGAACGCTTTAGTGAAATCAATGAAGGCGACAGCTACAGACGTTTTTCGTTTCTCGAGATGGCGGTATATGTAATCGAGAAAGCTGACAAGACAGTGAGTGGTGGAGGAAGTTTTCATGTTGCCAAATTGCTGAGGGTCTACGACTCCTGCAATATCAGCATAAGCCCAGTCAAACACAAAACTTTCACAGATTAGGCTGGGTATTGGGGTGATTGCAATAGGTCGTAGCTGATTTAAGGATTGTGGGCTGGTTGACTTGGGCACTGGTGATACATAAGAGGTCTTCCAGTCAGCTGGGCATCTGGCTTGACTGAGAGAAGCATTGATGATGGAGCAGAGGGGTTTAGCAAGCTCCGGGGAGAACTCCTTGAATAGTTTCATTGGTAAGTCAATGGGGGTGGTAGAGCGTTTTAATTTTAGTTTGTCCAGGCGTTTTGCTACGTCAAATTCCTCTACTAAGTCAGTGGGAAGGGGGGCTGGTAGGTAAGCAGGGAGAGTGGTTGTGTCAAGCCGTGGGAGCGTCTGGCATATAGTAGCGAAATGGTTATTTGTTTGCTCAGCTGCGTCAACATTAGTGAGATGGCTAAGGAAGGGGAGGGGGTGTGTCATATTGTTTAGTCCACAGAGTTCTTTAAGCTTACCATACCATTGACTGATGTTGGTCTGCTTCAGGTGTTGTAATTTGGTTGGGTAGTGGGACTTCTTTGCAGTGCGTATTTCGCGGATGACTCTGTTGCGAAGTGACCTGTAGCGGATGTGGTCATTGAGATGAAATGCTCTGTCTCTCTGTTGCATAAGTCTTTTGATCCGAGGTGTGATCCAGGGCAAGTCAGCTGGGTGAGATCTGACGGACTTCTCGGGGAAGAAGTGGTGGTGAGCTTCGGTGGTGGTGTTGGTATAATTTATCCATTTGGTTTCCACGTCATCCACGCTGAGTACTTCAGTCCAGGGATAGTGAACTATCCACTGTCCAAAGAGGCGTACTGCAGAGTCAGTAATCGGCCTGTAGGTCTTGATGTAGGGTCTCTGTACTTGAGTGGGAGTGGCAGCAGGGGACCAGAGCACTGATAAGTGTGTGCTACACCCGACAGGAGGCAGTGGTTGAGGAGGTTGGTACTGGTCCGCTAAGTCAGTTAAGATAAGGTCAAGGGTGTTTTGACCGTGTGTGGGGAAGGTCACAACTTGTGATAGTGATAGCTGGTCCTGGATATCAGTGGTGTCAATTTCATTTAAATCCCCACATAATACTAACTTGGCACATGGGTACCTAACTCTGAGGTGTGTGTGTGTGTGTATGTGTGTGTGTGTGTGTGTGCGTGTGCGTGTGTGCGTGCGTGCGTGCGTGTGTGTGTGTGTGTGTGTGTGTGTAAATATTAAAAATAATAAATAATAATAAACGGTTTATTAATAGAGTTGCAGCCGGTGGCTGAAAATATACAAATTTACATTTGATTTAGACATAATGATATGCGTTGAATACATTTACAGGGCTGTACAGTACATAAATCAGGAGATGTTTATTATTTTAACAATAGATGGGATGGTGCTATTCTTATATCTATCAGTGCGGGCTCTTATGGGCTGAATTTTGTTGTAGTGGCGGACTGCGCGAGGTGGGTGGGGGGCTGCCGGTGGCAGGAGGTGGCGATGACGAGGGTGGTGCAGTAGTCCACTGCCAAACCTTGCTAGTGCTTGGTGGTGGAGGTCACTGAGGGATGGCATTTCCGGGGTGGAGAGAGCGTTGATGTAGCCGGAGTAGTCTGCGCCGAGCATGATTCTGCAGGCCCTTTTCTGTACCTTCTCTAGCCGACGTTGTTGGGTGGAGTTGAGAGAAGACGACCAGGCTGGTGACGCACATGTTAGTTTGGGGAGAATAAAGGCGTTGTAGATAGTCCTCAGCTCTGGCGTGGGTGTCCCAAGTGACCAAAGTCGTCGTAGCATGTACAGTAGAGTCGGTACGAAGCTGCCTTGATTGTGTTATTTACATGGGCCTTCCAGTCCAGTTTGTGGTCTATGGTAACTCCCAGGAGTTTGGCAGACTGCACTAACTGGAGAGGATGGGCACCCACTGTGACTGTTCGAGCTTGCACTGGAGTGGTGGCGGTATTGATGTGCATGACTACGGTTTTGGTGTGGTTGATGGTGACCTTGTTCTCCGTAGTCCATGCCTGTGTGTGTGTAACAAGACAACTATACGCGTAAAACTACTGTACTTGCCCTTGTGCATCGAAATACCCATCAGCCACATATAATGCCTTTCCACATGTCGTCTAGCCTGTGCTGCACCATCACCAAATAAAGCGAGGAGAAGGTAGAGAACTCAGGTGACTCTGTGGTCGTGTCTATCAGGAGAGATAACGTGGGAGATAGTCGCTGATACAGAGACACACAAACAGAAGCTATACAAAAAAGTCAAAGAAAAAAGCCACTTAACCTAACCTAACCAAACCTACCCTACCCTACCCTACCCTACCCTACCCTACCCTAATCTACCCTAACCCTACCCTAACCTACCCTCACCCACCCTACCCTACCCTAATCTACCCTAACCCTACCCTAACCTACCCTAACCCACCCTACCCTACCCTAACGTAACCTAACCTAACCTAACACACACGGGGTTCATCAACTCCACCGCTCCCTCCCTCATCACTACACACATTACTGATTGCCCTTCATCATGTTTCATCATCCTGCATCCTTCTCCTCCTTTTCTCCTCCTTCCCTTCGCTTTTCCTTCCCTACTCCTTCCCTTCCCCTTTCTGTCCTCCTTTCCTTCCCCTTCTCTCCCCATTCCCTCCCCTTTTCTCTCCTCCTTTCTCTTCCCTCTTCTTTTCTTTCCTTTTCCTCCCCTTCTCTTTCTCTCCTTTCTTTAACCCTTCCCCTTCTCTCCCCTTCCCTTCGCTTATCTGTCTTCTCTTCACCCTCTCCCTACTACCCACTTCCCTTCATTGTCTCTCTCCCTCCTTCATTTCCTTGTTTATCTTTATCTTCTTTGTTCTCGTGTTCCTCTTTCCTTCTCCTCTGTTGCTGTGCCAATCAGACCTTCAATCTCCTCTCCGCCTTGTCTGTCTCTTCACCTTTATTTTCCTTCCCAGTTTTATTATCTCTTTCCTCTCCCTCTCTTTCTTCCCTGCTTCATCCTCACACTCTTTGTTTTTCCCGCTTCTCTCCCTCTTCTTCACCTCTGCATCATTCCCTCTATCGATTTCCTCCGCCTTCCGTTTTTTTCCCTTCATTTATGCTCTCTCTCTCTCTCTCTCTCTCTCTCTCTCTCTCTCTCTCTCTCTCTCTCTCTCTCTCTCTCTCTCTCTCTCTCTCTCTCCGAACCCCGAAACCCTAACTGACTCCGACTTTCGAACACCGAACACCTTACAGAAAAATATTAACGTTATAATGTAAACCTAATAATACCCAACTGATCTTAAGGTTCAATATATGACTCGTGTGTTCACCTGCCATGATGGTGTAACTCTCGAGAATTAAGTTTTTTGTCGTAATTCTGATTTGATCTGATCTTTGAAATCTTAACTCGGTATATATATAAAACTGTCAGCAGGTTGATCTTTTGTACATTATTTATATACATGTTTATCGATATTCATTTATTTTTACCGCGGTAATAGATGTGTTCTGATTGTCTTCGTCGACTATAACAAGGACTCGAATGTGGTTTACTCTAGTATCACCTGTCAGTAGTAGCACGTCCCTCTGGTTCATCTGCAAGAAACACTCGACGTCATCTCCTCCACACACACACACTGTTGTTTCCCAAGTATCCATCCCTCTCATTTCTAGTGCGTCCTTCTCCCTATTCTTCCATCTCCTTCTTGGCCTTCCCTTTCCCCTCCTCCTTTGATGCATTTACTCTTTTATCAATCTTTCATTTCTCATCCTCTCTCCGTATGTCCGTCTATACCACCCGAGCTAACCTTGATTCGCTATCGATCTATAACTAACACTTCTTGCACTTCCACATGTTTTTATGTCTGTATCTCTTATTCTCTGCATTATATTTACCCTCTCAATGTTGTCCCTATCCTCTTGGCTCCTCCCTCTGGCTCGACAGCACGAACCCCCCCCCCCTCTCTCTCTCTCTCTCTCTCTCTCTTCGTACATTTTTAAAGCGTTTATTATTTTCTTCTCATCTGCTCTGAGATTCTATTCACCATTGTTGGGTCCATTAATGACATATTCAGATACCTGGAACGCTTCGCTTCCTCTGTTCCATCTTCATTTAGAGTAACAATCACGTGTCCCTTGTCTCCCTTCTCTGTTTATTTTCGTCACTTTAATTTTGTTACATTTAATATCAGCTGTTCATGTGGACATACTCTGCCAGCCTCTGTTACAGGAATTCCTCAATGATATCAAACTTCTGAACAAGGTCATCAGTACCTTTCACACCCTCAGACAACCTTATCAGAAACATCATGTAAGGGTCACCTCTGGGGTTCAGAGTTGGCACGACACTATGTTTGGGGCCTTTGTGTGAACTCTTGTTCAAGGCAGCAACAATCACTAGTTTCCTGTCCTCTGTAAAACTCTTAAGGTTGTATTTTTTCCCATCCAGGTAAAAATTTTTACCAAGAATAATGATAAGTGTTGACAGTTGACATTACTCGTAAGTTTTGTTCCCTAGACAACTGTTAACGTCTTATATAAACACAACACACTGCCTCGAAGACTAGGGTCGTGTTTTTGTTGATCACTTTCTTCGGTGTTGTACGCCACGGCAGACACAGTTAACTATCAGGTATAAATTTGTTGTCTCTTTAATATTGATTCCCAATGAAGGAAATTAAACTTTATTTGGCGAAGGAAAAAAGTTTCCTGGATAGATTTTCAATAGTGTCTACATTTTTGACGTGACTGTCCCCCCACACATTGTTGTGGCTGGTTAATGACGTCACCACACATTGTTGCGGCCGGTTAATGACGTCACCACACATTGTTGTGGCCGGTTAATGACGTCAGCACACACATTATCGTTGTTGGTTAAGACAGGTTGCAGCTAGGCCAAACATTCAGCGTGTGTCGGATGGTTATTGCCACGTCCAGTAGGTGTTGCCTCACTAAGCCATTAAACTTTATTGAGGGAGACGCTGTGAGTGACACTGATAACTGATAACGAACACTGATATATGATGCCACCAAGGGTTGATTGTACTGGCTCACTGAGACTCTAACCCCTTCAGTGTGATGAATTTGTTTTAAAAGGGATAAGTCATTGTATTCAAGGTGTTAATTCAACATACTGTAGGGGTTAAGGCATCGTCAACAATGTGTATTTTGCTCGAAACAAGGCTAATAAAGTACTTGGGTTCATACAAAGGACTGTTAGTTACAAGACTAGCGAGGTTATCCTAAAATATATATCTTGCGCTTGTGAGACCTCACTTGGATTACGCGGTTCGATTCTGGTCACCGTATTACAGAATGGATATAGAATCCCTAGGAAGAATTCAGAGGAGAATGACAAGACTAATCCCGGGCATTAGGAACCTTGAGTACAGAGACAAGTTAAAGCATCTTAATTTGCACTCCCTCGAGAGACGTAGAGTGAGGGGCGATATGATAGAGGTGTATAAATGGAAGTCAGGGCTAAACAAAGGTACTCAAGCTATCCAACCAGGAGCGAACTCGTAGCATTGGTTTTAAATTAAACAAATTTAAATTTAGGCGCGATATAGGTAAACATTGGTTTGGAAACAGAGTAGTGGACGAGTGGAACAAGTTACCAAACATCATCATTAACTCAAATACGCTGGATAGCTTCAAACATAGGTTGGTTGGATATATGAGTGATAGGGGTTGGGTGTAAACGGGACTGCCCAGTATGGCCCAATAGGACCGTTGAAGTTTACGCCATTCTTATGCTCTTATGTACTGAAGGGGTTAAGGCATCATACTCACGGGGTTAATTTTCTTGGGTCATTTGAACTATTTAGTGTTTACATTTCTTAATTTCTATTTGTTGATGGACTAATGTAATGTTTAACCAAACCTAACCTAACCTAACCTAACCTGACTTTAGTTGTTGAAGCGCAGTAATGACACTATACCGTCGACGTAAGAGTCTGTCCTATGTCAACAAGGGGCCTAAGAAGATCAAGAGTACATTTTCAGGGTCTTCAACGTAATTCAGTTTGTGATGACCTGAAGATTGGCACCCCTAACTTATTTCACTCTAAGATTAATCACCTCAATTCTAACTGAACCCAACCAAATCTAATCTAACCTAACCTAATATAATTTAATTTAACTTAACCTCGCCCCCGCCCCCTCGCCAAGGTAGCTTTAGGGTGTCTAATGATCAGGCTCACCGATAGAACACAGAGGGTCAGCGTAGATGGTGCTAAATCTGAGTGGGGCTGTATAACCAGTGGGTTCCCCAGGGGTCAGTACTGGGCCCACTCTTGTTCATAATCTACATAAACTATCTAGATACTGGGATCAGCAAAATAGGGCGGCAGATTAATTCAGGGCAGGATGAAAATGCACTACAGGAGGATTTAAATAAACTGCAGGAGTGGTCAGAAAGATGGCAAATGAAATTCAACACCAGCATGTGCAGCGTACTTAATATTGGAAGAACAAATACTGTCAACGTATACAGCCTTTACAACATCAACCTAGAGAAGTCGACTTGTGAAAGAGACTTAGGGGCACATGTAAGCCCGGACCTACGGCCTAGAAAACAGTGCGTTAATGTTCGAAATAAGGCAAACAGAGTATTAGGTTTTATATCTAGAAGTGTAGGTAGTAAGAGTGCGGAGGTCATATTGCAACTATATCCTGCGCTAGTCAGGCCGCACCTCGATTATGCTGTTCAGTTCTGGTGCCCTTATAGAATGGATATCAATTCACTAGAGTCAGTGCAGCGAAGAATGACGAAAATGATTCCGGGACTTAGAAACCTTCCATATGAAGATAGATTAAAGAAACTAAACTTTCATTCCCTAGAAAGACGAAGAGTGCGGGAAGATATGATAGCAGTATTTAAGTTGGTGAAAGGCATCAATAAAGGAGATATAGATAAATTTCTTATAATATCCGAGCAGGATAGGACTCGAAGCAACGGATTTAAGTTGGATAAGTTTAGGCTGAGGAGGAAGATAGGAAGAAACTGGTTCACAAATAGGGTGGTAGAAGAATGGAACAAGCTTAGCAACTTTGTAGTAAGTGCTGGAACGCTGGAAAGTTTTAAAAGGAGGCTAGATAGATTCATGGATGATAGAGAGTGGTAGTAACTCTCGACAGGAGCTGCCGTGCACAGACCAACCGGCCTATTGCAGACTCCTTATATTCTTATGATCTTACTTTTGATGCCATCACACCAGTGCATCACTACAGTCTACAGGGTGTTATTAATATGGTGAATAATGTCACCCTTTCATCGTGTAGAGGAAGGCCAGGTTTATTCACTTTTAAGTGTATAAAAACAAACTAAATAACAGCTTCCATTATTGTACAGTTTGTGTTTAGGGGAGCAAGACAGACCCGGAGTGCTTTATGTTCTCCTAAATTGTTTTATTGACAGGACTCTCTGATTACGACTCTATCTTGGTGTGAATCCAGGTAAGCGTCGGCCACTTCACCTGCCATAAAGATGCCCCGTGAATGACACATTCTGTACCTTTTAGTGGTTGCTGGTCATTTAACTCTCGATTGTATAAATTTCCTAACCTAAGCTTAACCCCCATGTGTTTTAGAACTTAACCTAACCTCCCCAAACTTAATCTTAGCTACCTAACCTGATCTGACTTAACTTAATCCACTCTGCCCTGATCTAATCTAACCTAATCCAACCTAAATTAATCCATCCTAACCTAACCAACCTAACTTAGCCTATTGGGGCTCATTTGTCGAGTTATTGTGACAGTGAGTGTAGGTGAGGAGGAAGGCGTCTCACGAAAGGTTATCCAGGTGAAGGTCACAGCTCAAGTCGTAAGGTCATAAATATCATATCAGATCACGGGTGTACAGGTCGACAGGTCACCAGATTAGATACAGACGTCATACTTCAGGTTAGTACAGGATATACAAGTAATCAGACCACACACACACACACACACTTCAGACAGAAGCCAGGTGTTGGTTCAGGTCACACAGGTCCAGGTCACGGTACCAGGTCGTGTATTATCCTTCCATAAAGGTATATTCAACTCGTAATTAATACACAACGTTACCTGGACTGCTGGCCTGTTCCTCCTCCTGCAACAAGCTGACGTTTTTAATGTTTTAACTCAGACCTGGCTGGCGTGGTGGACATAGTCTCTCTCTCTCTCTCTCTCTCTCTCTCTCTCCCCACCTTTCCAATCCCCCCACTAGTTGAGAAACACAGGAGGGAGTTGGGACAAAAAAATTAACACCAGGACACGTAAATTAGAACATGCGGTGCCTCAAAGACCGGGCCGAGCCTTCAGCTTTAAGAGTGACTCCCTCCATTCCTCACTCCCCCCCCCTCTTTGCCTCCGTTCCTCCCTTCTCTACCTCCTTCCCTCCCTTCCGTCCGTCCGTCCGTCCCTCTCCTGTTTAGTAGTATAACGAAGCTAGGAGTGTTGTCAAGGACGGAGGCTATCAGGTGAGGGGGGAGGGAGGGGAAAGCGGAATCGAGACACGGAACGATATTGGACATGGGGGAAGGGCGATGAGAAAGGAGACGCGGTGTTGAAACTGAGGAATATTAATTAAAACTGATATATACTGTATATTAGAAATGGGAAATATTAATAGAAAATAAAATACGTTAAAACTGGGAATTATTTAAAAGAAATAAGGCATCAGAATGGGAAATATTAAAGAGACATATTAGAACTAGGAAATATTAATTGAAATAAAAGGCATAAGAACTGTGAAATTTTATAATGAGAAAAAAAAACGACACTGTATTAAACATGAGAAATATTGACGAAAAAAAAAGAGATAATTATTAGAAAAAAAAAACATTGTTATGAAGTAACAAAGAGAAAAAAGTCATAATGATAAAAGCGATGATCAATGACGAGATGATGATAATAACGAGGGATGATGGAGAGAAAAACAACAACAATAATAATATTAAGAACAGAGACAAACTATCGCTACAATAATAAAAAATAAAGAAGTAAGAGAGAAAACGAAAATAAGCAGATAGTAGAAGGGAAGATAAAAGATAGAGAAGAGGAGAGAGAGTAGAAGGGAAGATAGAGAAGAGGAGAGAGAGAGTACAAGGGAAGGTAGAGAAGAGACGGTGAGAGAGAGAGAGTAGAAGGGAAGATAGAGAAGAGAAGGAGAGAGAGAGTACAAGGGAAGGTAGAGAAGAGACGGTGAGAGAGAGAGAGAGTAGAGGGGAAGATAGAGAAGAGAAGGAGAGAGAGAGTAGAAGAGAGAAGAGAGGTGAGAGAGAGAGAGAGTAGAGGGGAAGATAGAAGGTAGAGAAGAAAAGGAGAGAGAGAGAGAGAGAGTAGAAAGAAAGATGGAAGGTAGAGAAGAGAAGGAGAGAGAGAGTAGAAGGAAAGATAGAAGGTAGAGAAGAGAAGGAGAGAGAGAGAGTAGAAGGAAAGATAGAAGGTAGAGAAGAGAGATAGAGAGAGAGAGGAGTAATAACAGAGATAGAACAACTAAAGGGGGGGGAGGTTGTGGAGGCGTTATCAGGAACATTGATTTTTGTTATATAGGTTGTGGCGAGACTCTCTCTCTCTCTCTCTCTCTCTCTCTCTCTCTCCCACCTAACCTGTCCAGGAAGCCCGGAGGATGGAGGTCACAGAGGGAATTAGTGGAAATGAAGAAGAATGAGGTCAAGGGTCACGGAGTGGCACAGTGGGCAGAGGTCTGAGGTCAAGGGTCACGGAGTGGTATTGGTGGGTGTGCTGAGGTCAGAGGTCATGGGGTGGTATTGGTGGGTCATTTGAGGTCACTGGGTGGTATTGGTGGGTCATTTGAGATCACAGGGTGGTATTGGTGGGTCATTTGAGGTCACTGGGTGGTACTGGTGGGTCATTTAAGGTCAGGGGTGGTATTAGTGGGTCATATAAGGTCACTGGGTGGTATTGGTGGGTCATTTGAGGTCACAGGGTGGTATTGGTGGGTCATTTGAGGTCACAGGGTACTATTTGAGGTCACAGGGTGGTATTGGTAGGTCATTTGAGGTCACAGGGGAGTATTTAAGGTCACGGGATGGTATTGGTGGGTCATTTGAGGTCAAGGAGTGGTATTGGTGGGTCATTTGAGGTCACGGAATGGTATTGGTGGATCAGCTGAAGTCGCTGGGTAGGATTAGCGTGGCACAGGTGGACTTGACAATAATCTGCCAGGATTGCATGTGGCATTTTTAGGATTACAGGTAAATGTTGAGCGTGAGGGAGATTAATGACATGTAGTAGCAGGATGAAGGGGATTATTAACGAATACTAGCAGATTGAGTGAGGGGGATTAATTACAGCTAGAGCGGATTAATCACAGGGTAATAAACAGTGAAAAGGTGATAAGGATTAATATCTACTATACTAACATGCCAAGGTCTATAGAAGGATTACTGTAGGATTAACTGCCCTCTGAGCGGATTAATAAGACGTAGGTTTGGACAAAAATCACCAGGGTCTAGCTAGGGCTCCGGCCATCCCACCCACACGTAATCGACCCAATCCCCCACAGAGGTCCCTGGATGATGCGATTAGCCACCCGACCTTGTCTTAACTTACCTTGTTGGCTCAATTGCTGCTGATCTGGATATAGTGAAGCCTGGATGTAATGATGCTTAGATAGTGAAGCCTCAATGTTGTGAAGCTTGAATGTAGTGAGGCCTGGATGTAGTGACACTTGCATGTTGTGAAGCCTGGATGTCGTGAAGCTTGGATAGTGAAGCCTGGTTGTAGTGAAGCATGAGTGTAGTGAAGCATGGATGTAGTGAAGCCTGGATAGTGAAACCTAAATATACTGAAATCAGGATATAGTGACGCATGGATGTAGTGAAGCCTGGATATACTGCAACAATACCACAATATGTCCCAACAAAACATGAATTGAATTGACGTCACTTGAAGATTACACATCCCAGCATATTTCATTTCTAGCAAGTCCCAATCTAAACTAGTCACTCATCTATTAGGATTATGGACCATTATTATTGAACCCATTAGTACTTGGATCGATAAAGATTTGACCCCCATTAGGTCTGTAACTTAATAGAACTGAAAGACATTTGACAAGTCACCAAAGAAATGATGGTACTGGAACCCACGACCTTGTATACTGTACCGTGGGCAGGAGGACCCCGTGATCTGGTGTGTGGGTCATGCCATATCTTTCTTGACATTCTCATCAGTGCTGCTGCTGCTGATGCCTTGGTTGTCCTACTTACTCAAGAGCTCTTCCTCGTTGCTGAATAATTGATTGCAGGGAGACTTTACTCGAGCTGGTTATTGTGTTATTGTTTTATCTCTCTCTCTCTCTCTCTCTCTCTCTCTCTCTCTCTCTCTCTCTCTATATTATACTTCGATCCTTATTTTATATTATATCGCGTGTCATTATGAAGTGTTGTAGCCTCGCGTGTCATTATGAAGTGTTGTAGCCTCGCGTGTCATTATGAAGTGTGTAGCCTCGCGTGTCATTATGAAGTGTGTAGCCTCGCGTGTCATTATGAAGTGTGTAGCCTCGCGTGTCATTATGAAGTGTGTAGCCTCGCGTGTCATTATGAAGTGTGTAGCCTCTAATGACTCGTAAATTCCAAAAGATAGTTATTGTAAAAAAGTCTCCCAGTTGCTTGAGATGATAATGATAAACGACTCAAATATCGCGATAATCTCTGTACCATCTACAGCCAACCACCGGCCAAGTACAACATCTCCCTCCCCACTAATCAGAACTCACCTATCTTCTCCCACCAATCAGGACCCCATACCCACCACTCCCACCAATCAGAACTCCCTACCCCCGCTACCCAACCAATCAGGACCCCCCCCCACACCCGCACCCTCGTCAAACAGGAACACTCACTTTTCCCGTAAGGCAGTTTTATGTGGTCATGATGTAGTGTGGTCATGATGCAGTGTGGTCATGATGTAGTGTGGTCATGGCGTAGTGTGATCATGGTGTAGTGTGGTCATAATGTAGTGTGGTCATGATGTAGTGTGGTCATGATGTAGTGTGGTCATGGTGTAGTTTGGTCGTGTAGTGTGGTCATGGTGTAGTGTGGTCATGATGTAGTGTGGTCATGATGTAGTGTGGTCATGATGTAGTGTGGTCATGGTGTTGTGTGGTCATGGCGTAGTGTGATCATGGTGTAGTGTGGTCATAATGTAGTGTGGTCATGATGTAGTGTGGTCATGATGTAGTGTGGTCATGGTGTAGTGTGGTCATGGCATAGTGTAGTCATGTCATCATGGTGTAGTGGCATGTGTCATGTAGTGTGGTCATGTGTAGTGTGGTCATGGCATAGTGCGGTATGGTGTAGTGTGGTCATGATGTAGTGTGGTCATGGTGTAGTGTGGTCATGGCATAGTGTAATGGTGTAGTGTGGTCGTGGCATAGTGTGGTCATGGCGTAGTGCGGTCGTGGCGTAGTGTGGTCATGGTGTAGTGCAGTCGTTCATGTACCACACTATTACTCATTTTGCTTACACCTGTGATATTAATTACATTCCAGGTGAGCATTACTATTGAGGTGGGGATTGAAAATTACAGCTGCTGATGTTGACTGACTTTTTATCAGCTTAGAATTAGACCTTTATTATCACCTGAAGATTAACCCTCCAGCTTATTTCACCTGATGAATAAACACCCTATCACTACCTGGGGGGGTTTAGGTTAGGTTAGCGTAGATTAGGCTTGGTTAGGTTAGGTTAGGTTAGGTTAGGTTAGCGTAGATTAGGCTTGGTTAGGTTAGGTTGGGCTAAGTTTGCGTAAATTAGGTTAGATTAAGTTAGGTTTAAGTTTGGTTAGGTTATGTTTAGGTGGTAATTTTTAAAGTTTGTAACATTATAGAGACTGTTGATATTACCTTGTTTCGTGTAGTTAGGGTAAGTTGGGTTAAATTTGGTTTGGTGGATTAACTCTAATTCAATTCCTACTCATATGAAGTTAATGTTTGTTATTATTGACATGTATACATTTTGTTTACTCTAAGTTTGTAAATATTTACTTGTCGATTTTGTCTTACTCTAACACATTATCCCCTGCTATTGGTAGTAGTATCTTACCCACGACTCCCACTCATCCCTCTCAGATGTCGTGTAGTAATGACTTGTGTTGTGTTCGGCAGGATGGGTGACCCCGTGCAGGACCCCGCCTTCAACATCATCCCCAAGAACTCCACTTGCTTCATCATCTGGAGGGTCGAGGTGAGTCCTACCCTGCCCCCCCCCTGCCCTGCCCTACCCTGCCCCCCCCTGCCCTGCCCTGTTCTTTTTTGCCCTCCCCTCCCTGTCATCCCTTGCCTTGCCTTGTCCTTTCCGGTTTTGCCCTGCCCTGCCCTGCCCTGCCCTGCCCTGACTGTCTTGTCTACACCCCATTGTTCAGTCACTCAACAGTCTACGAGAGGTTACAGCCACCATGTACTCCTTGCCCACCGTGTTTACACCAGCCTAACACTCACCACACAACGTTGAACAACCTGTATAGAATTTTGTTGTTTCCTTAGTTATAGAATTAATAACTACATAAGTACATTAATAACTTCTTGCAGTTACTGAGGTGGTTGTTGTCTTTCTTTAATATCTTTAGTATAGTACAATAAATATCCAGTGAAGAGAAAAATTAAGAGACATACAGCATAAAACATATTGAGGCAAGTGTTGGGGGTTCACCCTTAGATTCATGACTGAGGTGCGTTATGAACAGGTGAGAACACTTGTAGGTTGTGGTGGTACAGTGTCACCTCCCCCACAACACCTCACAGGCAGGTTGTGGTGTTACGGTGGTCCAGTGTCACCACACAACACCTCACAGCCAGGTTGTGGTGTTACGGTGGTCCAGTGTCACCACACAACACCTCACAGGCAGGTTGTGGTGTTATGGTGGTCCAGTGTCACCACACAACACCTCACAGCCAGGTTGTGGTGTTATGGTGGTCCAGTGTCACCACACAACACCTCACAGGCAGGTTGTGGTGTTACGGTGGTCCAGTGTCACCACACAACACCTCACAGCCAGGTTGTGGTGTTATGGTGGTCCAGTGTCACCCCACAACACCTCACAGGCAGGTTGTGGTGTTACGGTGGTACAATGTCACCACACAACACCTCACAGGCAGGTTGTGGTGTTACGGTGGTCCAGTGTCACCACACAACACCTCACAGGCAGGTTGTGGTGTTACGGTGGTACAATGTCACCACACAACACCTCACAGGCAGGTTGTGGTGTTACGGTGGTCCAGTGTCACCACACAACACCTCACAGGCAGGTTGTGGTGTTACGGTGGTACAATGTCACCACACAACACCTCACAGGCAGGTTGTGGTGTTACGGTGGTCCAGTGTCACCACACAACACCTCACAGGCAGGTTGTGGTGTTATGGTGGTACAGTGTCACCACACAACACCTCACAGGCAGGTTGTGGTGTTACGGTGGTACAGTGTCACCACACAACACTTCACAGCCAGGTTGTGGTGTTATGGTGGTCCAGTGTCACCACACAACACCTCACAGGCAGGTTGTGGTGTTATGGTGGTACAGTGTCACCACACAACACCTCACGTGTGGGTGGGCGGTGTTCAGGCCTCGCTCACCCATGTGTGTTGAAAGAAATGTTTTGTGTCATAAATCCCATGGCGTCGAAGCTAGACACATTCCACATGAGGTGTAGCTCAGTTTATCATCACCTGAACATATTGACAGAATTCCTTTTTTTTTTCAAACATTTGTCATATTTCTGGGGTGATATTTAATTTCACTGCTGCTTCAGTCACTTTTATTTTGTTCATGGGATAAACTAACATAATAAATTAATTTCAAAATCATTTTACATTCTCATTATCATATTATTATGATAATGTCGCAGTAATGTAGATGATAAATACTAACGAACATTCTCCTTTTAGTATGAAAAACAAAAAATATATCCAAATTAGTATAAAAATATTCTCTTGGAACAATAATTTTCCCTCAGCACTCGAGATTGTTTATTATATTAATTTACTTACAGTAATTAAGGCTGACATTAATTGACGCCATAGTTTGTCTTAATTATTTGTTAGGTTATCCAAGAATTGCCATACAACTTTTATTTGTGATGAAGCTGAGTAACAGAAGGTATGACTGTATTACCTGCAGGATATACTGACTTATTGTTTGAGTCCTTCACACTTACCTGTACACTGAGACACTCTCCTGGTCACTACACACACACACACACACCTGTACACTGAGACACTCTCCTGGTCACTACACACACACACACACACACCTGTACACTGAGACACTCTCCTGGTCACTACACACACACACCTGTACACTGACACACTCTCCTGGTCACTACACACACACACTTGTACACTGACACACTCTCCTGGTCACTACACACACACACACCTGTACACTGACACACTCTCCTGGTCACTACACACACACACCTGTACACTGACACACTCTCCTGGTCACTACACACACACACCTGTACACTGACACACTCTCCTGGTCACTACACACACACACCTGTACACTGACACACTCTCCTGGTCACTACACACACACACCTGTACACTGACACACTCTCCTGGTCACTACACACACAGCCCCGTTATAACTAGCCATCCCCACATTTAGAACGGTGTTGTAACTTAAAAGTAAATACTCCAATGAATATGTGTACTTTACCACACTAGTATGCAGTACACCTACAGTATAGTCTACCACCTTTATCTTCCTCCACAATGGTTTATTATACTACACTCGCCATGCTCAGTAGCCTAATGTCTCTTACACATGTTTGTGGTACACCTGTTGGCACCACACAGCACCACACAGTTATTGTGAAAAATGAACTATGATAAACAATATTTATTCCAACATTAAACTGAGATATATCTATGTTATAGTTATTCTGTTCCATTAGGAATGTTAATTTTAATACACATTTATTTTACACCAAAAATTATGATATGTTAATGGCACTAGACATTTATTTGACCCTATAAACTAAGGTATGTTAATTCTACCTGACCTAAGTTTAACTCCATAAGAGTCACGTTAATTTCACCAAAACATTTTCAATATACTGGACCCTAGACAGTGGCGGATCCAGGGGGGGTCCTGGGGGTCTACACCCTCTTTTCATCAGAAAATTTCAATACTTTTTCTTTAATGCAGTATTGTACTCAGGTATTTTTGTATAGTAAAAATTACTATTGACCTCAAAATATCTCCCAATATCAAGTGCAAATGGCTTTAAAATGGCCTCGAAATGCCCATGATATTGGTCCGGTTAAAAAAAAACATTCTCCATGGCTTACAGCGCCACCCCCCCCCCCTAAACCCCCCAGTTGGGTTGGCTCGCTATGCTCGCCATGTTTCCTCACCCACAACTTCTTAGACCCCCCTTTTTGATATCCCTGGATCCGCCCCTGCTAAACACTCACCACCTCCCCCTCACACGACCTCTTCTGCCCCCATCCCTCTTATTACCTCTCCCCCTTCCCCCTCCACGTGCCCCCCCCCCACCCCTAGGTACTCCTGACACTAACACAGGTACACCTCTCTCCTACAGAACCTGGAGCTGGTGCCTCTGAAGCGTGACGACTATGGCAAGCTCCACAAAGGTGACTCCTACGTCATCCTCTCCGCCTCAGAGTATGGCAAGCCAGCAGGGATGGCGGACGTCGTGAGTGTCACCTTGGATAGATGGATGGATGGATGGATGGATGGATATATAGATAAAGGATGGATGGATAGATGGATATATAGATGGGTTAGATAAAATAATAGATAGATAAATTGATAGATATTCAGTAAAATTGCCATACAAGCTAATCATTGGTTGAGCTTAGAGATAGACAGTGAAGGTATACAATGTTACTAGACAGTGAAGGTATACAATGTTACTAGACAGTGAAGGTATACAATGTTACTAGACAGTGAAGGTATACACTGTTACTAGACAGTGAAGGTATACAATGTTACTAGACAGTGAAGGTATACAATGTTACTATAAGATACAGGTATAGGAATGAGTCCTGTGTTAATGGACGGTGTATGGTTACCTTTACTGTTATTTGTCAACACTCTCATCTTTACCTGTGGTTAATTAAATATTTTCCCTTTAGTTGTTTGCACCTATTTTACGAATGGTTATTTAGTTTAGGCTGTGCAGATTAACAGAGCCCAGCAGCCCAGTCGTGCCCGGATTAAGGGCGGGGCAAGTGCTTTTTCATGTCCATTTGCCCGGCGTATAAGTTAATATTTTGAGAGGAAAACACTTACACGGGAAATTGTCAGGTGCTGCCTGACCCACCTCTCCGTACATGTTTAACCTGGGAGGCGTTTCATCAGTGTACCTGGATTAGTGACCAATGTCAGGTGCAGGTGATTTATCTCTTAGTCTGTCGATGTCAAGTTGTCGACATTTCAAAGGCCTCTAACCACCAAGCTGAGAAACTGTAAACGTGAGGCGACAGGTGTTGTGACAAAACAAGTGTTATCGCCATTACACCAGATTATAGGGAGGAGGAGGAGTGTTAGTTAGGATAAGCGATCACAGATGCCGCCTCCGCCACCCTACACAGCCTGTAGTGTGAGGTAAGTGTTGTTTTGACATCACAGGACAAGGGCTACCGCCACTGGCACCATCTTAGGCGGACAGAGGTGATCTGTGAGTTGATACACACAATAACTTTGAATGTTTAAAGTGTTTATTTAACTTTTCCCATAAAATCTGGTTAAGCAAATTTCCTCCAAAAATTTGTCACACGGTTGATCTTCGGGTAATCATAAAATATTACCGAGGCCATTACCAAGTTATTAGGACTCTAGGCACCTGTTGTAGGTAGAGTAAACAAAGTGACAACATAACCAGTGTGTGTGTGTGTGTGCTGGCAGCTGTCACTGTAATTTTAACACTAATATCACCTCACATCCTGCAAGTTCTGGTCTACTTTTGAGTGATGAATTTTTTTGTGTTTGTGTAAGTAATGTGTTTTTGTGTTTGTGTAAGTAATGTGTTTTTGTGTTTGTGTAAGTGATGTGTTTTTGTGTTTGTGTAAGTGATATGACCTCCATCGCCCACTTCCATTAGGTAACTATGTCTTCATTTGGTTTACTATCTGTTTTTTCTCGTGTTCTTTCCTTCTCTTCTTTTATATTTCTTTTTACTTGCGTTATTGTTATACCTTTAAATAATTAATACCCTCTTTACCCACACAGTGATCATTACACAGTGCTTTACATGTGTTAGTAATGGCCACTTCTTCTTAGTAAAACTCTTTAACGATTTATTACCCATGGAACAGAATTATGATTAATTATTAACGTAAATTATTATCCTGGATTTCTATAGTATTTAGTGTCTAGTGATGAGTGAGGGCGGCAGCTTGAGGTGAGTGGTGCTACTTGGCTCATGTATTAAATAAATTCAAGGGCATTTATTTTCGTATATAGAAACCATAGCTTTTAAGTATAAGTAGACATGTTTTAAAACGCTTTTAGTAAGCAGTTTACGCCATTCAAAATTTATTACCATGCCTTGTTCAGCCTTGCAACTGCTGGGGGTGTTGGTGGTGCAGTGGTGACGCACACATCTGTATATCTCTTACAACTGTGTCGTGGTTCGAGTTTGGCCTGAGACAGGTGGGAAGGGTGTTAACCAGTGTGACTCATCCAAACATCACAGGTGTCCTATGGGCACTTCGGTTTCCTCCTGTACCAACACGTGATGATAAAGTAATAAATAATAGATCAAACAGCTGATGATAAAGAGGTGAGATGATAGATTAAAGTGTTGGAGGTGGAAGACACATTCTCTCCACTTTACTGTACCACGAGTAACTTTACCATGATGAAGGCTCAAGTACAGAGTGAAGTGTGTCCTGGTTTAATCATTTTTATTTGTGTACAATACATACCGATCATTATTCAGTTAACAACGGGGAGGTTCACACAAATCTCCCCTTTACTACTTCCTTCCCGAAAAATTTAATTCACAACGCAAATTTATTTTTAACAAAATGCACCATAAAACATCTCTGTTTCTGACAATTCTGTGGGCACTCGCCCTTGAACCCCCAGGAGGCTTCACGCCTTCAGGCTTCATAAAGACAAGCTCGGGTTAAGGTTAAATTTCTCCTTCTTCGACAAAACGTGGAAACGATCTTAATTGTTAAAGTTGCTTGAAGACTGGGAGTAGAGCTTCTGCTGTATACAGTAAGCGAGCGTCACTGTGCATGTTGTTGGAGCCCAGGATGAGTCACGTAACTCAACACACGAGTACAGTACAATGTGTATACTAAGGCCACAAGATGAATCATACGGACGTCATATATCACTCACCATTATTAAATTACATTACAATGTTGACCATACAAACGGCACTGATCCTCTGCTCCCAACACAATAGGTTCGTTTTGTTTTAATTAACCTTTTAATTTATTTGTATTTTATTTTTTATTATTATTAATATCTGCGATATGCTAAGGAAAGTGTACACGCCGAGGTGTTCTCTGTAGGGCATCACTAATACATAGGTAAACGAGTATTGTTTGGCTTAATAAAGTATTCCAGCGCATTTGTTACCGGTAGTGATGGTAGTTAGTAAGACACGCCGTTCATAACTCCACCCTAACCCTGTCGAGACCTCTGGTGAGTGCGAGACTCGACAGGTCACGTTACAGGCGCCGGCCCCACACTGTTCTCTCTCTCTCTCTCTCTCTCTCTCTCTCTCTCTCTCTCTGATCCTCGAGACTTCTTCCATTTCCTCTTGTCTCTCTGATATTTCCTGATTTCTTCACTGTGTCACGGGTGTTGTCGACTCACACGTATCGATTACATTCATAACCACTGATGTATCAGAAATGAAAATTTTCCCTTTAAAATGCGTCGTTCAGTATCTAAATTTTGCTCTCGTTTCCCTTTTACATATTCCCACATATAAGAATTACATGTTCCAAATTTAAATATTTGTATATAAGTACTGGAGCAAAGGCCTAAGAAGGCCCGCGGCATCACCAAGGAATCGCAAAAGATATATACTGTATTTAGTTCTGAAATAACATGTTGGTGTGGTGAGCAGATGAAAGTATAATGAATGTTTGCCGTGTACAGTGTGTCTCACCGTGTGTCAGTAAACTTTAATATTGTGTGGTATTACAGCCTCACCCGCCACGCGGCCCCCTCGACATCCACATCCACTTCTGGCTGGGATCTGAGACGAGCACGGACGAGGCTGGGGTCGCGGCCATCAAAACAGTGGAGCTGGACAACATGCTTGGGGGAGGACCCATCCAACACCGGGAGACGGAGGGCGCCGAGAGCAAGAGGATGCTCTCTTACTTCAAGAACGGCATCAGGTCAATCAAAAACACACACACACACACACACACACACACACACACACACACACACACACACACACTATGTACCAGTAACTTGACACAGTGTTCTCTCACTTCTTGAATTTCAGACAGGATGCAAGGATGTTGGTTGACACATTCCTTGTTTTTACGTTAGTTTTGTTGCGTTATCATATTATCCAAGCGCCTATTTTATATATTTCACTTCACCTTACTGTGTTATAACCTAACCCATACATGGATAATTGCATAACATAATCCCCCTTCCGTTGCTACAGGTTTCATAATACCTGACCTTTATCCATTCTGATCCAATTCCTTTCATATTCCAATGCTTTGCCATAATCCTCTTCCCTGTACACTGGTGCACAGAAGGCTCATACACTGCGTCATGTGAGGGTACGTGACGCGCCTGACGATGGTGTGACAATAGCAGCCCCCCCCCACCCCCCTGTATATTCACCATCTAGCTGTTCTAACACACACACAGCTCCCCCCACACACACACACACACACCATCTCCTCTACCAGCTGGGATAGAAACTCCTCCTCTTCGTTACAATTTTCTGCTCTGTAGACGAGTCCTGTTGGCCCTGGTGACAGCCCAGATTACATTTATCTATTCCTGTAGCTGTGGCTGTAGCGTGGTGAGTGGAAGTTTCCATCCCAGCACGAGAGTTAATCATCCATCACAACTCCCTCGTGTCCGCACGCCACCCAATATTGGTGGCGTGGTAGCTAAACATTATAGATTATAGCTATTTTTTACACTTGGTTGTCATTTTCACCAAGTCAAGATACTGTATACGTATTTTTCAGATTTATATTTATTTACAGTATTTTTTGAGAATTTTCAACATCATTGTAGATTTGTGTGTTTGTTGTGGGTGAGAGACCAGGGTGTTATGAACAGTGAGAGAACGCGGACTCTCACAAACATGTAATATCTCGTATGATGGCTTTTAATATATACGATGTTTTTATCTGTGTGTGCACGAATATAGTTGTAATCCATTCTTATTCACAACTAATTTTGTACAATCCATTTTTCTTATGGTATACATTTTGTGAAATAGACTACTAAAGAAAATCTAAATAATTACTAATAAAAAAAAAGAGAAAATAAATTTGATTAATAAATATACGAGTGAAAAATAAAGTAATGTAAATATTATCACAATGTACTACAAAGTTATTCCTTTATGTCAGCGAATTAAAAGTATAACACAGTATAACACAATATCAGTAATGTATAAGAGCTGAGGAGTATACTATATTACTGTGGACTGTTAAAGAACTTGAACAATTCCATAATACGTTCTTCCTTACCCTGGCAGCCTGAGGAACACCAATTGCTCTAATATTATGCGTTACGTTGTTTCAATTTTATCTATTTGTGAGTACTGTACAGTTTCTTAGTTTATATCATTGTTATACACTGAATTTCGGAAAGTTTCTATCGTATACAAAACTTAAGGTCAATCAAAACTCCAATCTGTTCACACGTAGCGAAGTTAAATAATGAATCATTCCCACAGACCGTATAATTCTGAGGTAAGTCCGGGAAGGCCAAATATGCTTCAACCACCCTGAAAAATTATCACCCTTAACCACCCTCATAACACTAGCTTAATGATTCGTAAATTTTTTTTATCTTCATATTTTGGGGGAAAATTCATACGTGCACACACATAGTTATATAAGTGCATACATGAATACATACTCTTAGACTCATACGTACACATATACAGTACACACACATGAATATAGTTTCATAAATTCATACATAAACATGTACACTTATGCGTATATATTCTTATAATCATACATACACATATACTTACAGGTACACGAATATACACTCACGCTACCGCTTTTTAATATGCAGTATATTCAGGTAGTCTTGGATATATCTTAGTATAATTTTAGCGTTAGCAGTGATTCATGGTGCACAAGTTACACACACACACACACACACACACACACATGCGACGGAGTATTGTGATTGGTGAAACATGAGGTGAGGTGAGGTGAGGTGAGGTGAGGACGGAGACTAGAATAATAATAATAGATGTATGGAAGGAACATGAGATAAGAATATAAGGAGTCTTCAATAGGCCGGTTGGTCTGTGCATGGCAGCTCCTGTCGAGAGTTACTACCACTCTCTATCATCCATGAATCTATCTAGCCTCCTTTTTAAAACTTTCCAGCGTTCCAGCACTTACTGCAAAGCTGCTAAGCTTGTTCCATTCTTCTACCACCCTTTTTGTGAACCAGTTACTTCCTATCTCTCTCCTAAACCTAAACTTATCCAACCTAAATCCGTTGCTTCGAGTCCTATCCTGCTCGGATATTATCTTGGCCTCAGTAATATTAAATCGTGATATATTCTGTTATCTTGACCTCAGTAGTACTAAAGAGTGATATATCCTGTTATCTTGGTCTCATGAAGTGAATGAAGACTGTGTTGGCAGGTTGATGAGCGGAGGGGTAGCATCAGGCCTGAGGAAGGTGACAGACGACTTCGAACCTTCCCTCTACCACGTCAAGGGCAAGAGAACCACCATCGTCAAGCAGCTACCCGAGGTCCTGCCCTTTACTTGTCATCTCCTCTTTTATTTACATTATTAATTTCCTGTGTATTTCTTCCTCTTTCCTTCATCCCTGTTTTTACTTTGTTGTTATTGTCATCAGCATCTCTGCTTTCGTATTAGATTTTATTCATCATTTTAGAGTTGATTTTGTTGTTTGTTTGGTGGTCCAGCCTGAAGGATAATGAAGTACCGTATAGTGTTGGTCTCAGTATTACGAGAGATGTTTTATCATAAGGGCCACCAAGAACTTTCCTCGCGTGCAAAGGAAAAAATGGATCACGTGAAGATAAGACACCCCTAGTGTATATCACATGAAGATTAACCACCCTGGCATTAACTTAACCTACCCTTATCTAAAATAATTTAATTTAAATTCAACCATACCTAAGCTAATCTATGTTAACTTAACCTAACTTACCAAAAGCTAACCTAATCTACCATAACATAGCCGCCTATAACCTACCATGACCTAACTTAACTTAATCTACCACAACCTAACCTACCCCCCTCAGAGAGTGTAATGGTTATTAGTCTTCAGGTGAAATAAACTGGGATGTGTAATCTTCAGGTGGTCCTAAACACCAGCCAGCCAGATCAAGAATCGTAGGCCATTGGGGTGATAAACCAGGCTAAATACCCGGAACAAATGTAAACAATTATCACATGTGAGTGAAAATTGTTTACATTATCTTAATAGATTTTCCTGTGTATTGTATATTTCAGTTCTCATATATACAGATCAAATGTTGTGTTGTCTAAGTGTTGTGTTGGCCTGTACAGATCACCTGGTGTGGCATGAACGACGGTGACGTGTACGTTCTGGACACTAAGGATATCATCTATGTGTGGACGGGACGCAACAGTAACAACATGGAGAAGCTGCAGGGTGCCAAGGTGGGTGTTGGGTGCCAAGGTGGGTGTTGGGTGCCAAGGTGGGTGTTGGGTGCCAAGGTGGGTGTTGGGTGCCAAGGTGGGTATTGGGTGTCCCAAGGTAAGGTGGTATTGGGGTGTCAAGGTGGGTGTTGGGTGCCAAGGTGGGTATTGGGTGTCAAGGTGGGTGTTGGGTGCCAAGGTGGGTATTGGGTGCCAAGGTGGGTGGGGTGCCAAGGTGGGTATTGGGTGTCAAGGTGGGTATTGGGTGTCAAGGTGGGTGTTGGGTGCCAAGGTGGGTGTTGGGTGCCAAGGTGGGTGGGTGTCAAGGTGGGTGGGTGTCAAGGTGGGTGCCAAGGTGGGTATTGGGGTGTCAAGGTGGGTAAAGCAAAAGGTGGGTATTGGGTGTCAAGGTGGGTGCCAAGGTGGGTGTTGGGTGCCATGGTGGGTGTTGGGTGTCAAGGTGGGTATTGGGTGTCAAGGTGGGTGTTGGGTGCCAAGGTGGGAGTTGGGTGCCAAGGTGGGTATTGGGTGTCAAGGTGGGGGTGTCAAGGTGGGTGTTGGGTGCCAAGGTGGGTGTTGGGTGCCAAGGTGGGTGGGTGTGGGTGCCAAGGTGGGTGTTGGGTGCCAAGGTGGGTGTTGGGTGCCAGAGTGTGTTATAAGTGCCAAGATGAATGTTAGGTGCCAAGAGAGGTCCTGGTTGCCAAGGTGGGTGTTGTGCCAAGTTTTGTATCCCGGGTGACAGCAGTGTGTGTGTGTGTGTCTGTCTGTCTGTTCGTTATTTCTAGCGTGTCTGTGTGTATCTCGGGTATCAGTGTGTGTCAGTGGGTATCAGTGTGTATGTGTTTAGGGTGTCAGTGTGTGTGTCTCGGGTGTCAGTGTGTGTCAGTGAGTATCAGTGTGTATGTGTTTAGGGTGTCAGTGTGTGTGTCTCGGGTGTCAGTGTGTGTCAGTGAGTATCAGTGTGTGTGTGTTTAGGGTGTCAGTGTGTGTGTCTCGGGTATCAGTGTGTGTGTCTCGGGTATCAGTGTGTGTATGAATAGTATACACCACACTGAAAGGTTAGATTAGGTTAGGTTAAGTTAGGAGGTTATACTAAAACTTGGTCCTCTGTGTGTGGGAACAGTTCGCCTCAACACTGCGTCAGGAGCACGGGGGCGGGGCAGTGGTGGTGGTGGAGGACGGCCAGGAGAGTGTGCTTCAAGACCTGGAGCGGAAGACCTTCGAGAAGCTTCTCCCACTCAACAACAAACAGCTCACCCCGGCCTCTCAAGCGCCCAAAGACGAGTCTGTGGTACGTACCGTTAGTGTAACTGCTAAGACTCAGAAGATATTAGTGGGTATTGTTGGGAACTTTTTGTGTGTTATAATGAACATGTATGAAACCTGTAAGAACGATGTGGGGGTAATTAAGTATATTTTGTGGACACGAGTCTTGAGAACGAAGTTATGATTAGTAAGTTTTGAATATGCTAGACTCACATTAACGAGACCTTAATGTGTGTGTGTTTAATACTAACAGCTGCTCTTCCTCCTCCTCCTCCAGGCCCGCCGCGTGTGCGAGGAATTGAAGTTGTTCCGGTGTAGTGATGAGTCTGGGACCCTGAAGGTGGTGGAGGTGAAGAACGGCCCGCTGTCTCAGTCAGACCTCAACTCTCAGGTCAGCCCGGCGTCTCACCGTCACATCTCACAGTGACATATGTAGTCTGATCCATATACAGTTAGCTGACAGTCACAGTTAGCTGACAGTCATTCATTTACACTCACTCTCATCTTAGGGTTTATAGTCGTACCCATTTAACAAAAAAACACCGAACAGTTAAAATAAAGGAATTTTAAATAGTGCAGGTATGTTATGTTAGAGCAGTAGTGTATAAGGATGGTGACGGTGTGCCTTAGTATAGTGCAGGTATGTTATGTTAGAGCAGTAGTGTATAAGGATGGTGACGGTGTGCCTTAGTATAGTGCAGGTATGTTATGTTAGAGCAGTAGTGTATAAGGATGGTGACGGTGTGCCTTAGTATAGTGCAGGTATGTTATGTTAGAGCAGTAGTGTATAAGGATGGTGACGGTGTGCCTTAGTATAGTGCAGGTATGTTATGTTAGAGCAGTAGTGTATAAGGATGGTGACGGTGTGCCTTAGTATAGTGCAGGTATGTTATGTTAGAGCAGTAGTGTATAAGGATGGTGACGGTGTCTCCCCCTACAGGACTCCTTCATCATCGACAACGGCCAGGACGGCATCTGGGTGTGGGTGGGCAAGAAGGCCACACAAAAGGAGAGGGAAGAGGCACTCAGGAACGCCCAGGGCTTCGTCACCAAGAAGGGTTATCCAGCCAGGTGAGAGAGAGGATAAAATAGACATTTCTCGCTTTACATACGGGCGTCATTAAGAGGCACATTACCTCACTGTACACCGCCCCTCCCCCAATTAGAGTAACCACAGAGTACCGCCCTTCAGCTTGGCGGACACCTGGAGGGTTGTGGAGGGTGTACAACAAAACGCCCCAGACGAATATAATATTGCAGATGACGAAGAAGTAATGAAAATATTATTCCATTAGAGTTAAGACTCGTAATAATACAACTAATGTGTTTTAAGCAGTAGTGTTTATGACGCTAATAACGAGATGTTGGCTCCCTCTCCCAGCACACAAGTAGCTCGCGTGATCGACAACGGGGAACCACCAGAGTTCAAGACGCTCTTCAAGGACTGGAAGGACAAGGACCAAAGTCGGGGGTTCGGTAGACAAGCCTCCAGTGAGTTCCAACACACTCCTCTGCCACGTGCTCTTCTTCTTCCCATGATAAATTCCTCATACATTTTGTATTTCTAACCTTTAGGAGTTGATTGCTGGTTTAAGAAGAGTACTTGAAGTTAAAGGTCTTACATCTAAATGTTAACAGAACTTCACCTACAGTATTTAAAGTAGGGATTCTGAATCTCACAAGACCCCGCTGTTGAGAATCTGACCACTGAATACTGCAGTTAGGGAAATATCTGAACGTTTCACGTCACGTCATGTCACGTCACGTCAGGTTTCAATTTAGGTGTAAATGTTATAGGTGTTCGCTGTTTAAGGGGAATGATAACAGAAATATTAATGGGCAAAGTTGCGGGTAGGAGGGCCAGGGGAAGGTAGAGACTGGGATGGATGAATGAAATTAAAAACTGGGTCTGTCTAGAACGTTTAGAGTGGAGGACTGTGGTCGCCAACCCTCAGATATGAGGAACGGTTCTCTGATTGATTGATACAGAACTAGAAAGTCTTACTTACATTTGTGGTTAATGATTCTTACTTCAGAAACCTCGCTTTTGGGGATCTTACCTTTTAGTAGCTCAGATTCTTGATAGAGAGATCTACCTTACACGTGACATAAGAATTATTAACCAGAAATAGACATTTCCCTAACGACCCACTACCGAACTTTTCAGTTTTGAAGACTTAATGTATCGAATTTGGGATTATCTAAAGATTAGGACCCCCAACTTAATTCATATTACGATTAACGCCCCAAACGCTAACTTAACCTAAAATGATCTAACCTAAACTAATCAAACCTAACCTATCCTAATATAAAATAGATCTTCCGGGTAACGTTAGGGTGGTTAATTATCAGATGATATAAGCTGGGGGAGGGGAACTAATCTTCAAGTGCTCACAAATTTGCTCACCTCTTGAACACGTTGAGTCAGGGGATCTTCTCAAATGTTGTGGTTTTTATCAAAGAGCTTCACCATTCTTATCTGTAAAGCCAATATTCCCTCTACCTCCACTTTCCTGGCCACAAGTGCCCCTTTTCCCCACATCACTCCGGCCTGCAAGAACCATTTAACCTCCACCTCCCTGACCACAAGTGGCTCACAACCTACAAGTACAACCTCATCCCACTTTTTCCAAATTTAGATGATGGGTGGGCGAGAGTGGTTGAGGGACCATTGGTTTGTAACAAGCTATCCCATCTCTCCCGACCATACCCCAAAGGGACTTTTCACTCTCCCAGTACATAAAAGTTACTATAGAAGATAATACTTACACTTATATTATTATTTATCGAACGAAACTCTGATTTCATCTTTCTGCAGTAGATTGTATATGCTATTTCACTGCGGGAAATAACGAAATAAACTGAGAATCTAACCATTTGCAATACCTAAATAAAGTCATTTAATTGCATTCTCGGGTGATCAGATCCAGGACAAAATTACACTTACGAGACTCTAGAAATCCAATAAATAATTTAATAATTCTTTTTTGTTTAATCTACCACAGCAAACAAGATCGCCACTACAGTACAGACCAAGTTTGACGCCACCTCCCTCCACTCCCAGCCTGAGATAGCTGCCAAGACACAGATGGTTGACGATGGTTCAGGGCAGAAGGAAGTGTGGAGGTGAGACATTTTGCTGTGGTGTGTGTGTGTGTGTGTGTGTGTGTGTTATTGTATGTTTCAATACTAATATATCACAATCAGCATCATTACTACCTTAAAATCAACTCCTGTACCACATGACAACCAATATACTGTACTACTGCCCTTCTAACCCGTGTGTGTGTGTGTGTGGTGGTTGTGGCCACAGGGTGAAGAACTTCGAGCTGATCGCCGTGCCAGAGGACAAGTTCGGAGAGTTCTTTATGGGCGACTGTTATATCATCCTCTACGCCTACCTGGAGGGCAACTCCGAGCACTACATCGTCTACTACTGGCTTGTGAGTTGGAGAGCTTTTATAGGGAGGAAACAAAGGTAGGAGTTTTCTTGGAAGTGTGGCAGGGGAAATATTTAGGGGGATCCTGTAGGAAGGGGAGAAGGTCAAATGTGTTGGTCTTTTTTTAACAAGGATAAAGCGAAAATATTTTAAGAATTATTTTGGGTAAAAGAGAGGATAAAATATTCCTGTGTGAAGTAGAGAGAGAGAAAAGACCAAAGGTTTGTTTCAGGAGATATAGAAAGGAAAATATTTTCGGCTCTTGTGGGCTTAAAGGTATTTTTCTGAGGAGTAATGGTAGATAAAGAGGGGGAGGAATTGTGAAAAAATTTCATACAAGATGAATCATGGAAAGAAGATGTTGTTTGATATACCACGTCATCGAAAAAGAATACCCAGTTTTTAAGTGATCATATAAAAAATCATAGTACGGTATTTTTTTCGGTGACTATTTTATTTTACCTGTCCACTCATAATGCTCTTCAACACCTCAGTAACACCGTCCACTACTGACAGGGTTCCGACGCCAGCCAGGACGAGGTGGGGACGGCGGCGCTGAAGACGGTGGAGCTGGACGACAGGCTGCAGGGCCGAGCCGTCCAGGTGAGGGTAGTGCAGGGGAAGGAGCCGCCACACTTCATGGCCATCTTCGGTGGCAAGATGGTCGTCTTTGAGGGAGGCTATGCCTCATCTTTTGATGGTGAGTGGTGATAGTGATAGTTGTAGTGATGAAGTGGTGATGGTGAGCAGGGGTAGTGATGTAGTGGTGATGGTGAGTGGTGATAGTGATGTAGTGATGATGACAGCTAACAGTAATATTAATAATAAATGTTAATTGATGGATATAACGATGATGATGTAATAACTAAAGTGTGTTAACTTGGTGATGTTGTTGTTTGTGTGTACAGGTGCAGATGCGAGGGACGAGGGCCACAAGTCTTCCTACATGTTGCAGGTCCGAGGAACTACCAGCCACAACACCAAGGCTGTAGAGGTTAGCAAACTGTACACTGTCTAGAATGAGAGACAGGTGGACGATAACTTATGGGGAGAGGGAAAAGATACACAGAGATATAGAGAGAAGAATGATGAGGAGAAGAGAGAGAAAGAAAAGGAGAAAGAGGGAGAGAAAAGAGAGAGAGGGGAGAGAGAGAGACCATATGAACGCTATCAACATTCAGATAGTCACTCGTCGCTCGTCAACTTCTCGTCGCTATTCGGACAGCTACACCTCTCCTCTTTGGTGAGACTCTCACCTAGACACAACATGGCTGCTGCTAGCGCTGTGTACCCTTCATATTATCATATACATAGTTCTCCTAAGCTAAGCATACTGTCGTCATTTAACATGGATGTTCTGAACACTTTGTAGAAATTTCCTACTCCGAGTCAGTTTGCTTGAGCGTTACGTCTTTTTTCTGAACGTTAGCTATAGGGTAATAATGCTCGGGGTTTTTATATCTATTTTTCGTGTGTCTTATTATTAGGATATATCCCCAACTTTTTTTTATACCACTAAAGGTTTTTATCATTTGAGATATAATTTTAAATTGAAACATTTCATTGTTGTCTTTTAATCCTCGTTTATAGGACAAAGGGTTAATATCTCTTCTGTGTGTGTGTGTGTGTGTGTGTGTGTGTGTGTGTGTGTGTGTGTGTGTGTGTGTGTGCAACCAAATGATTTCAAAAATTCTCTTCCTGTACAGCATGACCAAATTAATGTGATATAGTACTGTACTTGAACTCAGTGAACAATGTTAACCACAAGTGTACTGTACATGCCGTGGCAGGTAGACAAGCGGGCCGGCTGCCTCAACTCCAACGACTGCTTCATCATAGGCACGCACCAGATGACGTATGTGTGGTGCGGCAAGGGCTCGACCGGCGACGAGAGGGAGATGGCCAAATCTTTCGCTACGGGCAGAGGCGAGAGTGTGATCGTCTCTGAAGGTGAGGCAGGGGGAGGGAAGGGCAGGGTGGAGGGAGGGAAGGACAGGGTGGAGGGAGGGAATGGTTAGGTGGAGGGAGGGAAGAACAGGGTGGAGGGAGGGAATGGTTAGGTGGAGGGAGGGAATGGTTAGGTGGAGGGAGGGAAGGACAGGGTGGAGGGAGGGAATGGTTAGGTGGAGGGAGGGAAGAACAGGGTGGAGGAGGGAAGAACAGGGGTGGAGGGAGAGGGAAGAACAAGGAGAGAGAGGGGAAAAGACAAAAGGTGGAGGGAGAGGGAAGAACAGGGTGGAGGAGAGAATGGTTGGGTGGAGGGAGGGAAGAGGACAGGGTGGAGGGAGAGGAAGGACAGGGTGGAGGGGAGGGAAGGACAGGGTGGAGGGAGGGAATGGTTAGGTGGAGGTGGGAAGGAGCAGCAGGGGTGGAGGGAGGGAAAGACAAGGTGGAGGGAGAGGGGAAGGACAAGGTGGAGAGGAGGAAGTACAGGTGTGGAGGGAGGGAGGGACAGGGTGGAGGGAGGGAAGGACAAGGTGGAGGGAGGGAAGGACAGGGTGGAGGGAGGGAAGGACAGGGTGGAGGGAGGGAAGGACAGGGTGGAGGGAGAGAAGGACAGGGTGGAGGGAGGGATGGACAGGGCGAAAAGAAAGAATAGCAAACAAAAAAAACTTAAACAAAAGAGGAGAGAATAAGGGAAAGTGGATACAGAGGCTGAAGGAAAGAAAATCTATAAATAAATAAATACATAAATAAACAAATAAATTCCCATTATTCCCAGCTCCTTAGTTAAGAATCTAGTGAAGGTATTTTCCCATATGTTTACCCTTAGCCCGTGGAGTTAAAGGTGGAGTGTGTTTGAGGGGGTGTTGGCTGTTGCAGGGTACGAGAAGGAAGACTTTTGGAAGGTGTTAGGAGGGAAGGAGGTTTACGCCAGCTCAACCAGGTTGAAGGAAGAACAGTCCTCAAATGCACCAAGACTCTTTCAATGTTCCAATGCTTCCGGTGTCTTCAAAGGTCAGTTCTATAACATTAAACACAGTAAAGTAGAGCAAAATACCTAATATAACCCTACCTATCCTAACCTAACTTAACATATTCTAACCTAACCTATCCCAACCTTACCTTACCTAACTTAACCTAACCTAACCTAACCTAAATGAGAAAATAATGATGGCAATTCTCTAATGGATTTTTCAAAGATTCGTGAGGCCGAGGTTAAACGAGAGAGGAAAATGTTGTGTTGGAATACTCTGTGAATATAAACCATCCACTTTAAATGTATTAGGGAGATCACACTGTTCAAATAAACTATCCACCTTAATGTTTATTGGATGGATGTGTCTGGTGTGGCGCCCCCTGGTAGAGTAATACGTCATCAGCACCAGTGGGGGCGATGTGTTGATAAAGACGGGGGTTAAGATGATGAAGCACAAACCACACTGTACACCCGAGAAATGTGATAACAAAATGCGGTAATGAAGCACACAGGGAGTGAGTACAATTTAGATGGATTAGTCGTAACATTATGATTCGCTTGTTTTGATCATGCAGACCTCTTTAAGTACTGGAGGTGTTAATGGGAAGATATAGGGCAGTTTAGTGTAGGCATTAAGTCATACACTGCTGGTAAAGGCTTGGGGGCGAGGCTGTGGAGGTGTATAATACAGTATTGGGCAGGCCAGGGCGGCATACAGTCATGACCAAGGCAGATACAATTTGCTCCAGATAAACGTTTAAAGATTAAGCAAAAAGCTTTTTATTTTTTACTCTGCTTGTTGGAAAATGCATTTCAGTAATGACGCCACCATCAAGGGCAGACCCAGTCCATAGATCTCCAATTCCCCTGCCAGCACTCCTACACCTTCACAGATAGGCTCCCACACACAAATAATGCAGAGTGACCTTATACCTCTAAAACTTTTGTCTCAGTCACTTTTAATGTAGTGTCTGGCGAAAACTCTGTGATCAGTTGTAATGACTATAATTATGATGACACACCTTACCACATTTAGAACTTAACATTCGATGAAGATAATTATAAAGTAGAAGATCTAAAGTAGTGTATTGAATAATTTATGTTTGGCAGTGCATTAATTCACGACCCTGTTAACAGAAGTTGTCCGACATGGTTCTTGGGTGTTGACATATTTCATTCTTTCTTTTTTCTCATCATCTTGGGTTTTATTCATATTGTAATGATCAGTTCAATAATTCCTTTTCTTGATAATTGTGTTGTCCGCAGCCGAGGAGGTGATCAACTTCTCGCAGGGTGACCTCATGGAGGATGACGTGATGGTCCTCGACACTTGGGACTCCATCTTCCTCTGGATCGGTCATTCCTCCAACAAGGTCAGTCATTTTCAACTGTTCGAGAAAAGATATATATATATATATATATATATATATATATATATATATATATATATATATATATATATATATATATATATATATATATATATATATATATATATGTGTGTGTGTGTGTGTGTGTGTAACCGGTCGGAATATCTCACTACTAGTTATTGTTTTGTTTTTTTTAGTTATAGTGGATGGTAATGCAGTGGAAGCGCCCCTCAGAGAAAATCCCGAACCAGCACAAACACAATTAATAAAAGTATTTTCCGTGACCGTGGAAAGCTAGTACCTGTGATTGGGGTTAATGAGACGCACTGGTAAAAGATGACACTTCTATTCCTTCCAACACTACAGACACAATCAATAATTGTACACAGGCTCTGGAGTACTTCTTAGCACGGCTTATAACACTACAATGGGAAACAAAACTTATACATGGTATCAAAAAAATTATTAAAAGATATTAATTGCATCTGAACAGAACTACCAATGCAGCAGTACTACCTACACCAGAACGAGGAACTCATCTGAAACAATTCCTTCGTACATCCTACATCACTTAGTGGCACATAAAGCATTAAAAAATATTACTTGCACCGATGAACATGCCTTACTGTAAGGGCATCCGACAAAATTATAGAAATCCCGATTTTAGTCACACCACACAAGAACATGGATCACTCATAGCGTGTCTGGGATGACCCACAAAATAATATATCCTAACTACCCAGAACCCGAAGGTTGTAACTACTAACCTGCCAAGGGCCAGGCATTTACAAGAAACCGAGAAAATCACTTGTGACCCGTCAGGCAGGCGGGTGCTCCGCTGTTCTTTTCATTACTCTCTCTAGGTTTCAGGAGTCATGAGTGTATTTCTCCACCAACACCCGTAACATACTTCACCCATAGGTTCAGAATGCACCCGTACTTTAAGGGACTAACAGCCTTTCACAAACTTTTGAAGAGGAATTCCTACGTCCCACGTGTGCAGTCAAACCATGAGGAACGTTGATCTCACACCTAGACTTGGTTATTCTAATCACATTTCACTACCACCACCCGTAACATGACAGGATCTTGCCAGCAACTACAAGGAGGGAGATGCCCCTGTTGTTACCACAGATTGCTTTGTCACCTTTATTCTTATTGAATGTTATGGTATTTGCATCTTTCCAATCCTGGGATATGGTCTCTGTGGTCCATATGGTGAGTAAGAGGCTATAGAGTCACTCAGTCAGCTGGGAAACCCCCATGTTTGTAGATTTCAGCAGGAATGCAGTCAGGTCCAGCGCTCTTGTTGTTGCTGAGTCCTCGTATTGCAGTTTCCACTTCTTGTAGGAGTGGGGCTTCATCCAGGAGGTGCAGGGTCGGCATGGGTGGGATGTTATCCAGTGCTGTAGGTGTTATTGGATTAATTTGACTTAGAAGTGTGCTGAAGTGCTCAGCCCATCTTACTGCAATCATTTGATTGCTTTTGTAGAGTGTGTTGTTATCTAAAGATCTTACCGGTGTGACATCTCTTCTTTGTGGGCCATAGATGGACTTAACTTCCCCATAGAAGTCGTGTGTGTGTTATTGACATCAGCAAAGGCTTGAATTTATTGTGCTTTTTTTACCCACCAGTCATTTTCCATGCTGCGTAACAGTCTTTGTGTTTCTGACCTGATGTTGGTTAACCGGTCCCTCAGTGTTTGTGATTGAGGATTTGATAGCACTGCATCGTGGGCTAATTTTTTGGTTTTGAGAAGATCATGGATGGTAGGCGAGTTCTCATCAAACCAGTCTTGATGTCGTTTTTTAGAAAAGCCAAGTATTTCCATTGTAGCTTCACTCACTGCAGTCTTCAACTCTTTCCAGCCATCTTCCACAGTGCCGGGTTCCATAATTTCATGGGCTGGGAGTTTTTCGGTGATCTTGTACCTCCCTGTTCGATAGCTGCCTACTGCCTACTTACCTGTTCAACACGTCATCTCCTCCAGACATAAACGGCACAGAATAATTGATTAAATGTGCAGCCTCTATAATAAAACTAAGGTTGGATCACGTGAAAATTAGGCACCCCAACTTATTTCACCTGGTGATTAAGCGCCCTGATGCTACCTGGAGGAATTAGGTTATTGTTAGGGTGGTTAATCTTCAGATAAAATAAGCTCAGATACTTAATCTTCACGTGATCCATAAAATGTTCGTAATGTAGTGAGTAAACGGGGGTTGAGATGACTGGTGGTGACATGTGGTGTGAGGACAAGATCCCTTCATGTATTACCCACCACGACCTTGACCCACCACGACCTTGACCCACCACTAAATGTTTGTCAGCCTGAGACCTCCCCACACAGGTGCGTCACATTCCTTGTTTTAGTTCATTTCTTGTTTGTTACGTCTCTTCTTTTTTTTCCTCGACAGATTACTCCCGTAAATTAGCTCATTATTAATTGAGTTTATCAAAGAGAAAGGATCACCTGAAGTATTAAACTTCCCAACATAATATTTCACCTGATGATTGACCACCTTAACGCTACCTGGACGGCTTAAGGTTAGGTTAGTTGATTTTATAATGAAATAAGTTGGGGAAGGAATCTTCAGGTGATAAAAGATAAAACCTGAAGACATCAATAATGAATAGAGTACTTTAACATTGGAATATTTTAAGAGCTGTAACTGTCACCCATAGTTCAAGTTACACCGGTGTTATGTTTACCACAGAGTGACGGAGCACTGAGTCAGTACACAACAATACTTACCAGGTGCTTCTCTGTGAAAGACAAGAAAGAAAACCGATACGCCTGTTAACCCACTAACATACACCTAATAATGAATATCCTCAACTTGTCTATCATTCTCCTACCCACTATTACCCGCCACCTGCCCTCCCACCTGATAAGTACCCACTATGTCGTCACTCACTAATATATCTCAACTTCCCTCGTACTGCCACAGGACGAACAGAAAGCGGCGGACGCTCTGGCGATTGAATACCTGCGGACGGACCCCGCTGGCCGAGAGAAGGGCACTCCCATCATCAAGATCAAACAGGGCTTTGAGCCACCCAATTTCACCGGCTTCTTTGGTATCTGGGACAACGACCTCTGGAACGTGAGTGATGGAGTGTTTCTGGGAGTTTTAGAAATATGTTAAAAGATGCTGCGTAAACAAGGTGGGGGAGAGTAAGGAGAGTGAGAGGTGGTGCTATTGTAGTCATATGTGTAGAAAACTGTAGTTATGCTTATATTCTGATATTTAATACGATTAATGGGCCATTAGGTTACGTATGATGTAATCCACATACTGATACTGGACATCCCTTCAATGTTACCTTCTTAAGCATATATTTATTATTTACGCCTATAACTCAAATCTTTATTCATAATATAACTCCTTATTCATATCTTACTATCTTAGCTCATTTATTTTAACCAGTTGCGTACGGGGGTCCTCTCTCTATTGAATAAAATCGTTTGGCGCTAGCTAAATAAATTATAAGAAGTAGCGTCCCCGTTGTGAAGGGGTTAGGGGAGATAATTTATAAACATTTAATTCACAGCTTAATCCTAATCAAAACCTTTAATTCATAATATCAATATGTAATGTGGTGTGCAGGACAACATGACGTACGCGGACATCTGTGAACGTTTGGAGGAGGCGGCCCCAGGAGCCACCGTCCTGGTTACTTCATCGTCTTCTGGAGGATCCTCAGGTAGACGAACCTTCCCACTGGCTACACTCCGGGAGAAGGACTCAGAGAAGCTCCCATCGGAGGTAGACCCCGTTCACAAGGAGGTGAGTCACGGAGAGCAAACATCGATGGGATAACAAGGAAAACACGATTTAATTTATTAATGGAGAGGAAAGGAGACCATGGCTTCTGCAGTTAGGGGCGCATTAACAAAAACAATCTGAACTTTTTTAATTTTAGCAGGAACAAACCAGTGAGTGATACAAAACTGAGTATACACGTAGTATATCATGCCACTCAGTGGTTCACTAAGCCATATTAAAAAGTTTAATATTCAGCAGTGCAGTACACACAATAAACGATGGCCCCACTGTCTTGGAAATTTTTTGATAAATTGGGAGATGAAGTTAAGAAATTCTTTTGTTGTTCTATGCTATATGTAGATGGTTGGTAGCCTGCATGTTCTTAATAATGTAATTAAAGCTATAAACATGGCATCTGCATGACAACTACTGTACAGTATTGTATATATCACTTAACTTCATGTTTATATTGGCGCTTCAAGGACTGGCGCAAGAAGATGAGAGACTGACGGAGTGTTGCTCTTCCTTCAAAGTCTTACAAACGTATGAGTTGAAAATGTGCTAGTGGCCGAACGAACACCATTCAGTTTGACAAAATATAAGTGAACATGTAAATAAAAGGCTAAAGAAAAAGATTCCTCAGCATACTGTAGATCAAATTCTTTCTCAAGGTTAATAAGGATAAACTCCTGTATACTGTACAGTATATGAAAGAAACTGGCCATTTCTGGAAGATGATGTTCATCGTATGTTAGGGGATCATGTAACGTAAACAGAACCTTGGCTTTGTAGAACTGCTTATTCACTTGTGAAACAAATGGTAAAGTTGAATGATTCCTGTCCTCTTATTCATCCAAAGTAGTTCTCGAGTTTACACCTGCCGGAAAGCTGAAGGTATTTATAAATGTTTCGGATTTTTTTTTCAAATGTCACTGTAAATTATATTTAATAAAGCTAACTTTCAATCTGTTGCAAAATCATCAATGGTTTCATTGTTTGTATGAAAATGTCTGAATTTTTATTTTTCTAGTTTAGAAACTCTGTCATGAATATGTTAATCTTGTTTTCTCTCCTGAGAACATAATACTGTATATCAATATGTTACTATTTTGCACGAACTAAAGGCAAAAAGTCATGTCCTTAAATTATGGCATTACAGTATAGCTAATTATATGTATTACCAGAATTATATGCACTCATTTATTTCGCGTTTTTTAGTTAATGATATAGTTCACTCAAGATGTTTGCCACGTTATCCCACTGTACATGGTCATGTTCTTCTCAGGACTTCTTGTGTGACGGAGACTTCAAGATGGTGTTCGGGGTGGATCGTGACGACTTCAGCTCCATCCCGCAGTGGAAGCGAAACAACCTCAAGAAGAAGGCGGGGTTGTTTTAAGCCTCGAGGACCATGGTCATCATCCACCAGAACTCGACAAGTCAACAACTGCCAAGGGCACAGGAACAAGATGGGCAGCTTATGACCTTCGTGTATATAATAATGGCAGGAAGGAGGAAGTAGACATATACATGTAATAAAAAAACTGGCCTGAATGTATGAGAGATAGACGTGTTGACATACTTAAAACAAGTGCAAAGTAAAATAAAAAAAATAATAAAGGTAATAAATGTACTGGCATAAAATATATACAAAATCTGAGAAAAGGGAAACGGGTGGTATGATGGGCCAAAATGAACACCAGTTAAAGACGCCGCTACACTAGCACCTTTTGTCAGTTTATTGCATAAATTTTCTTAACATTTTCAAATTTCTGAGCGCCCCGTTAAGCACGCACAGAGAACTAGCACGCCAGTCTTTCTGCGTTCGTCAATTGTAAACAAAGAAGATGGCGTTGTATGCCTTCCTCTTATTATTATTTTTTTTTTTTACTGTATCTATCGTCCCTTGGATTCCACAGGCAACGATGAGATTTAATATTGTCTATCATATATTCTTCGGACAGGTGTGTTCACACAGGAATAGATAGGCCGTGAAGACGTTGAACACGTCTCAATGCAAACAAACATCAGCTGTAATTATAAATATCAACAATAAAAAAATACCCCTAAGAAATTTATTAAAAATGCGATACTGAATGTTTTTAAACTCGAATTTAGTTATTTTATGTGGTTCGATATTTTATATAAATATATTCATTGTCGAATATAGATCTTCACTTGACCACAGAAATTGGCGCAAGCCAGACAGGAGGAAACGATATGTTTCGTGTGAGCGAGACGGGCTAGAAAATGTGACAATTCACGGAAATAACGACGGAAAAATATCAAGTGTAACGCGACCTTAAGACAACCACAACAACAACGTTTAAAGAGAACTGAGGGGGCCACTATACCGACAGGCAAGTCTTGTAGTTATATAACGACTGAATATTTCACGACATATCTTAATTTTATGTTTTATATTTATGAAGGTCAATTATTACTTATGAAGAACTCAAAATTTCTGCATTTTCTAGTAGATTTAAAAACTACACACTTATTTTCGTGCACTGATGCATATAGCCATCAATAATCGACGAGACATTAGAGTAAGAACACTAACTGTACAAAAACAGCTGCAGACGTGACGGAACAATATACGAGTAGTCAAATATTGTAACTTACTCGAGAACAGTGCCAGAATGGACCGTAAAATTAAACTATTTAGAATTTTGGATAAGATACTCAACCTTGAGAAAAAGTCTACCGGTCAAGTGCAGTCAGACATTAGTAAACATGAAAAAGAAACTATTAATACTAATTTTCTCATAGTAAGGAGTTTCATGACGCAAAGGAAATTTGCCTGTTGAATTCTATTCCAAATGAAACTCGTTTGATCAGATTGTTTTCTTTAAATTTAATAAATCGTTAGCGTGTACTGAGGACTGTAAGTTATTTTGTGGTATGATTTAGATGTTTGTTATGTTATTGGCGGAGTGTCGGTAATCCAGTGGGTTGAGACTTGACCGCCGTTACACGAGGGTTTTATGAGAGGTTCTGGAGTATAGTATACTGTCGTAAAGGTTCCAATTTATATTTCCTGCATTTCTATAAAAGTATCCTAAACCTCCTTTAAAAATTATATATACTTAAGGATCCACTTTTTTTTTCATTAAAATTTTACATTATTAACGGAGGAACGTTCAATACTAAGCTGAGGGGCAAGGACGAGGCAGGTGTGTCAAAGAAATATTTTGAAATTACAGGTGTATTTGGTAAAGAGCGAGTGTCCTATTGAGAGACTTGCGTCTTTATGCCGCCATGTTTATTCATTGAATCCAGGTAAAAAAGTCACAGGTAAAAAAGTCACAGAAAAAAAGTCACAGGAAAAAGTCACAGGAAAAAAAGAAAAGTTAACTATCGAATTCTCACATTTTTTAAGGTTAATATGTCAACCTAACCTAACCTAACCTAGCCTTTATTACCGGCCACCATAAATTAATTGTGACTTTTTTTCCTAGCCAAAATTGTGACTTTTTCTGACTTTTTTTCCTGTGACTTTTTTTCCTAGCCAAAATTGTGACTTTTTTGTGACTTTTTTGCCTGTGACTTTATTACCGGCCACCTATTTTTTGTATGTTTGTAATTCATGTGAAGATCACGCTGATAGTGTAAATAAAATGCTTGAGAAAGAAGTAGTGTTCTCATTTCTTAAATGTATTATTTTTTTCTTCATTTCATTGTTTTATTTATTTAAAACATCAATATCAAATTGTTTTCGGTAGAAGAGCTTACTTTGTTTACTACATAGCTCACTGCGCTGGTTGACAATGGACGAGTTGGCGGTTCTGGGGAAACATATTTTAACACAGTGTCACACTGTTAGAAAAATACGATGAATATTGTTTTTAAATTAAAGTTAAAACCATCGTGATTTATTCCTGAGAAGTTAAACTATTTGTGCAACAGTAAACTGCACCATTTTGGCGATGACGCCAGAAGCTGGGAGCAGACGACGCGCATACAGCTGCAATCAAGGAGTTTACAGCGAATGACTACTTCAGATCGCATCAGCCCTGTTCAGGTAAGGCGTAAAGGTGCGTTTTTCACAATGTGAGTCAGGGGCATTTCGTAAGTGATAAAACTCAAGTGAACTAACAAATACAAGTTGTAAGCCCCAATGTTTACACTCGGCTGACCTACTCCGACGTTTCAGCATACACATGCAGAATACACCTATTCTAGATATCTAAATATGCTCCTAATAAACCTACTTAACTCTCATACACTCCTCGTTGCTATTAAAGCATAATATTCGTGAAGATATGGGTCAGTATAGAAGTCATGACAGGGTCTGGACTTTAGTTTGAGAATGCTTGCTGCTGGGTAAACATTACAACATATTTCTGCTTTTAACTTGGAGGTGCACTCATTAACCATTATCTACCATTAGTCATTATTTCCTAGAGTGTACAAGCAACAACTAATAGTTAGAGGTATAGTTAAAGTACGAATGTTGGTAACTGGCTGTGAAGGCCACACTACAATACTTGTATTCTAGATACTTTAATATTTGTACAATACTTGAAACAGCTATTACCAGATACGGTTGTACTGTGGTTAGTAATATATAATATACAATCAAATGCTTTCTCGTGTTAGGTTTATAAGCATTAGAAATGCAAATTAGTAAATACTGTACAAGAAAATCTCAGCAAATATGCAGCTTACTATTTTCTTCATGGATGCACATTTTCTTATACAGGACTTGTATTTGAAATGTTGGTTCTATATTTGGAGAATTACTGTGAGGAAAATTAATAATTTTCTAATAATCAGTATGATGTAGGGACTAGGGAGTATGGAAAAAATACAAAAAAATTGTATAATATACACTGTAGTTCCCCATGTCCTCCTTCGGTTGGAACAAATGCAGGGGTTCAGGAGTTTAACAATGATTTGTTTGCAATAGAAAAAGTAATTTACTAGTTATATACAGTCTCACCCAAAAGTTCGTTAACTCTCCCAGCCAGCGATTGCTGCACTGCCTGCTTCAGATATATGAACTTGAGTCTGTTCGAACCTTTAGATTCATTCGCATCGGTGTCATGTTCTGGTTGGTATTGAGACAGTTTCAAACATCTGAAGCAGGCAGTGCAGCAATAGCTAGCTGGGAGAGTTAACGAACTTTTGGGTGAGACTGTACCTAAAATTTGCTCGACAGTAGAAAATGCGGAAAGAAAAAATTCATTCTTACATTTGTTGTCATGAGTGGCAGTTACTTTTTAAAATGAATATTACATCCAAGCACCAGGTACTTTAATAGAATATTATAAATAAACCTAAGCAATCGTGTAAATTATGGCACTTTAGATTCTTTCATCTCTTGATAACGAACATGGCAGAATATTGAAAGAAACGTCAGAAAGTTAATAAGAAGCAACATAATGACCTAAGGTATCATAATCTAACCTCACCTAACCTAATGAACCTTGCCTACAAAGGGCGAAATATTTGGCCTCGGTCTGTCCCTAAAGCATCCAGCATGTTCCTGGCTGATTGTCTTAAGCAAATAATCTGGCCATGGCTATCCTAAGTCCTTTCCTGATTTTAACAACATCGATAATAAGCTTTAATATCCACTGTTAAAAGTTCTCATCTTTCTATGCCTCTTTTTGGCACCCAAAAATTTTAACCCATGACAATATAATAAGGACATATCAGCACTTGAAAGCCATTTCCTATTATTTTATGCATTACTGTACATAAGTTATATTTGAAAATTACATTGGAAACCTTAGAAAATGTATATTTTCCCGTGTTTGTAACTAACATGCTTTCCACAAGTAATTTTATTTTGTAAAATCTTTTCCTCCCCAATCAAATGGACTAATAAATCACGCTTTCTCTGCGATATAGGAGAGCACAGAACTCATAATTTTAGCTCCAACGAAGGTAAACAAACACACGAGTAAGACGACCCATAATGCATCAGCGAAGTGGACAGTACACCTTTTCACATATCCGTTGAGACATTGTTACATAACTATTTGACAAATTTCATAACCGAATGACAGAACACATATCGAATGACAATCTAAAATAACTGTTGGTGGTATGTCATTCTCCAATTGTTACATTCTCAAACTATATGTAGACTGTCGGTTTATTGTTCACGTCTGTCAACTTCATAACTTATGTCAATCATTTCCGTTAGCATGAACGAACATTTATTTTAGATTGCCATTCGATATGTGTTCTGTCATTCGGTTATGAAATTTGTCAAAAAGTTATGTAACAATGTCTAAACGGATATGTGAAAAGGTGTATTACCAATTTACCAGACCTCCCCTACTTGGTCCCACACGAAGGGGAAGAGGTTCGAGCAATTAAAAATACCGCTTGAAAGAACAATCCCTTCAAGAAGACTCTAAGTCAGAAAGGGAAGATGTTGTTTAATAATACGGGTGTCAGTCTCGAACCAAAGCTGATACCCTCCGCAAGAAGAGTGTGGCTGCCCAGCGCAAACTTCGCAATCTAAAGAACAGCTAGTTTAAAAATAAAGCATGTGAAACGTAAAAACTTGCAGATCAACACAAGATATGCAAATTTTTCAATTCCACTAAAGCAGTTCATGGCGCAGCCCCCCCTCCGCTCATCCGAAGGTAACTGATTAAAGACGAAGAAGGCCTCCTTCAGCACTGGAAAGAGCACTACCATTCTCTGCTCAATCGAAACACCGATGTGGATGTCCTGACTACCCAGTAGGTCCCTCAGCATCCAGAGCTGACCCACCTCAGCTATCCTCCATCCTGAATGAGGTAGCCACTGCCATCAACAGATGAAAAATAACAAAGCTTCAGGGCTTGATGGAATCCCAGCCGAGGTGCATAAAGCAGGAGGACCTCTGCTTACCAGACATCTCCACTCTCTCCTGGAGAATATATGGGAAAAGGAGGAAATCCCCCAAGCTCTTAAAGATGCCTCCATCGTAAATATTCATAAGAACAAGGGCGACCAGTCAGACTGTGACAACTACCCCGGCATCTCGCTGTAATGAGGGGGATTTTTCATAGAAAGATACTATAGTCGGGGGATTGTAAAGAGAGGAAGTTTGGTAGCGTGGCCGTTTAGTTATTTACTGTTAATACTTTCTTAGGGGAAAGCTTTCTAAACACCGCTTTCAATACAACTATTTTTTAATTAACTGAATGGCATGGGCACATTAATAGAACATTATATCGAAATTACTAGAACATTATATTTACGTTACTAGACACTGACTCTCGGACACAAACATAAAATGAATACACTTCCCACTGTAGGTAACTCACCCTATGGATAGCTCTGACAATGACTCACGTGTGACCTGAGTCACACACAAGCCAGCTTCAACAACACACACACACACACACACACACACATCAACACACACACATACCAGCTTCAACAACACACACAAGCCAGCTTCAACAACACACACACACACATACCAGCTTCAACAACATACACACACACACACTCACATCAGCTCAACCAGATACGTCGTCCGAGTGAGAAAACTTGGCGATTGATTAATTAATTATTGATGTTGCAAGTGCTGGCGCCATGAGCTCACCCACCACACATACCCGGTTACAAGCGCACGCACATGCATCCACACACACACTACAGCCACACAGGCGCACGCATCTGCACAGACACATTAAATTCTAAACACTTGAAAACATCGCCCACCCACACTCCGGGAAAATGTATAAAATATTTAGTTTCAGCTTCCTCATAGCACATGTAAATTACAGTCTAAAATTACAATGTTTACTGTAATGATGGCCTCTATGTGTAGTATCATGGAGATCCAAGATAAACACCTACTACATCTGCAATTCATTAAGTGACTTTATTACATCCGTAAGTAGCGATTATGTAGAGGCGCCGAAGTAAACACTGGGGAAGTTGTCAGGATTCACACGATTCAGTGAGAGAAGCAGCTCACGCCACAAAACGAACGACTGATTTTCAAAGCCAAGTGAAAAAGCCGAAGTATCCAAAGATATTAAACAACAAATTTCAGTAATTATAGATATTTCAAATAATTATGACAAAGTTGCAATCACAAGCCAGAGCTGGGATCCTCAAATATGCTAGCTTTATTTGTTGATTTTCGTATACTCGGACCTACCATCCACATCTAGCTATGGTAGGGTTGCAGTACAATTATGACCCCCGCAATGCTTATAGTCATGAGAACATTATTTTTATTGTCAAGGTTATGGGATATTCCCATTGTAATGATTTTATTGAATCCTGATATCTGTAGGAAAATGCAAAGAGAAAGGTTAGGGTCGCTTTCACACATTCGGTCAACGGGAAATATAACTCCTGTCTTAAAATGATTAGTGTTGTAACAGTACATCTCTCTGGACTCTGTGAAGTGTTAACGTAGCATCCGACGCTGTAACTTTGATCTCAGTATCAGAACACACCAGGAAGGGGGTGTTGAACTATTGATACCTACCTCTATGTTATGGTCCACTCACTCATTACCAACGCACATTGCATCTTGTCTTGTCTTACTCTTCATACCACTGTAACAGCCTTCCACGCCACTGCTGTCTACCAAGGGGTGACAATATTCAGGATCACCTAAGAATTAACTTCCGGCTTATTTCACCTCACATAATATAATCTAACCTGATTTAATCCCGCCAAAGTAGCGTTAGGGTGTTCAAGCATAATTTGTTGTCTAATGGTGGACCCTGCTGCCATATGGCACCACAAAAATTGTGACCAAGTCCCAGGTTGCTGATTTGACTTTCTGCCTCATTTACACACAATTGCAGGGTCTCAATTGTTACTCTTACTATTGACAACACAACATACATATATTGTTTCTCACTATTGATTTGTTATGGTTCTTTATTATTATTATTATTATTATTATTATTATTATTATTATTATTATTATTATTATTATTATTACAGTGTTGATATTATTATTATTGTCATTATTATTTCATTATTTTATTTTTAATTATAAATGTTATTTACTGTGAATTATTATTTTATTTTAAATCTTGTATTTTTATTATAAATTCTATTTACTATAAATTATTATTATTATTATTACATGTTCGCACTCCAAGCTTTGTCAATAAATGTGTTAAACTAAAATTTAAAAAAACGACCCCCAGTCCCCGATGTGGGTCAGTGACCTGTGCCCGGGTGGGCTAATCCGCGTGAAAAAAGTTTCTCACTCTTGATTTATTTTTTATTGCATTATTTATGGCTATAATTTTTATTATTATTACGGATCACCTGAAGAATCGTCACCCCAGATTGTCCACCTGAAGAATCATCATCCCAGGATATCCCACCTGAAGAATTGTCACCCCAGCCCACAGTGAATATAATTTGTATAATTAGGATAACATAAATATATTCCTTTGTGTTATGCATATTTATTGTGAAAAGTTTAAAGAAAAAAAAAGAATAATATACACCTAACTTAACCTAACCATGGAGGGTCCTGACCCCACCTGAAGAATTGTCACCCCCAGGTGTTGCCACCTGAAGATTTATCACCCCGGGATATCCCACCTGAAGAATTGTCACCCTGTCAAACTCTGGGGTGACAATTCTTCAGGTGATCCATTATTACTATTATTTTATTATATTTTTTTTTATTTTTAGTAATTATTATTATTATTATTAATTATTATTATTATTATTATTATTATTATTATTATTTATTATTATTAATTATTATTAATATTATTATTATTATTATTATTATTATTATTATTATTATTATTATTATTATTATTATTATTATTATTATTATTATTATTTCCCCTCCCCCCGGCCCTGGTGTGGGTCAGTGACCTATGCTCGGGTGGGCTAATCCCCGTAAAAAAATAAAAACAAGGCGAACAATCTTCAGGTTATCACAAATTCTCAAATACATCAATATCTACAAAATGCTTAAGGGCACACTTGGCAAAACATCCAACGTCATTGTTGCGTCACGGGTAAAGTTTAGCTTAATTTATATAAAAATTACTTTACTATGTACCTGAGACACATTGGTATTCAAGAAATGATGTAATATATCCCATAAAGGGTAAACGTATGCCAAATAACCCACTAACGTCTTCAGCAAACAGTCGCTCAAATATCTCGATTACACAGCGATTAGTTTAGTCTAGATGAAGATCATAAGAACATAAGAATGGAGGAAACTGCAGCGGGCCTATTGGCCCATACTGGGCTGTCCCATTTACACCCAGCCCCTATTGCTCATATATCCATCCAACCTATGTTTGAAGCTATCCAGCGTGTTCGAGTTATTGATGATATTTGGTAACTTGTTCCAGACGTCCACTACTCTATTTCCAAACCAATGTTTACCTATTTCGCGCCTAAATCTAAATTTGTCTAATTTAAAACCATGTGTGTATGTAGCTGTATATGTGTTTACTGTGTATATATTAACAATCGTTATTCAACAATGGTTCCTTGCAAACAAAGCTCAAGGTCATAATGGAAGGTCAAATGGCATTTATAATGTCTCTGAACAGATATATATTTTTCACCATTAATGAATAAGGACTATAAACATACGTAAGAAATTAATGAACTTTTTTTTTACCGTGCAGTACTGTATACTAAATTGACGAAGAAAATGGGAACCACTTTATGACGCGGAGGGATTTGTATCAATAAAAACCTGAGTGTGTGACTTGCGTAGACTGAGAGTAGACATTTGTTAATGTTGTGGCTTACCATAACATATAGCATCAAGCATTATAAATGAACCCAGTCATATTGGTGTTTCTGAGGCGTATGTTGTGTACTGAACTGAGAAAACTAGGGAGGCTCACATATGATGAGCCAACACCAGAGACCACGTGACTGTTGGTACCGTGTTACCCCTGGCTCGCTCCACCCCTCTCCTAGTGTGGTGGTGTTGTTCTTTGTCTTGTTGCAACTTGCAGTAGTGCTTATGCAATCACGATGTTGATGTATTCGTGTTGTTTTTTTATATACCTTTGTTATTGCTATTTATGTTCCGTACTTAATTCTAATGCTACTCTTATTTTCTATCCGTGTTTGTTGTTTGGCTGTTGTTGCTCTGTCGTGTTACATAAGAACATAAAAATATAAGGAGTCTGCAATAGGCCGGTTGGCCTGTGCACGGCAGCTCCTGTCGAGAGTTACTACCACTCTCTATCATCCATGAATCTATCTAGCCTCCATTTAAAACTTTCCAGCGTTCCAGCACTTACGACAAAGTTGCTAAGCTTGTTCCACTCGTCCACCACCCTATTTGTGAACCAGTTCCTTCCTATCTCCCTCCTAAACCTAAACTTATCCAACTTAAATCCGTTGCTACCAACAGTAGTAGGGAGGGACAGTAGAGGTGATGGCAGGGACTGGGAGAGGCAGTAGATTAGTGGCAGGGAGAGTCAGTATAGAGAGAGTATAGGGAGTGATAAGGTAGTGGCAGAGAGGGACAGTAAAGGTAGTCGCAGGGAGGGACAATAGAGGTAGTGGCAAGGAGAGACAGTAGATGTGACAAGGAAGAACAATAGAGGTAGTGACGGAGTCGTAACGCTACCACTATCAGCAGTCCGTATCAGTTATCGTCTGTTATCAGTATCTATCTAACTGTAGTGCTTCCCTCACTCTGCTACTCCACTCTCTCACTGCTTCCCTCACCCAGCCCGGCTACTCCACTCTCAGTGCTTCCCTCACCCTGCTATTCCATTCTCACAGTGTTTCCTTCACCCTGATACCACATAATTATACACTCATGTGGTCCATGGAACACCTTTCAGTCCCACATGGTCCATGTAACACCTCTCTGTACCACGTGGCACAAGGAACACCTTTCTACCACGTGGTCCACGGTACACCTTTCTGTACCACGATGTCCATGGAACAGTCAGTCAAATTCCCCATCTATGTGCCACTCCCAGGAGCATCTTAGCCAGACTTCATTCCCACCCTTTCCCTTCCTCAATCCCTCCCATCCCTAGTCTCCCGCCATACTCCTCTACTATAATGACTCTTTCAGATATTAAACGATCGGATGCAGTTGGAGATATTTCGCGTTAAAACAAAGCTTTAGAAAAGGATTAATATAAAATTAAAAGAATTGCAGTCACGTGGAGGGGGCTGTAGGGTCACAGTACGCAGTTATACTGGCATCATTTTTGTTTGTTGAGACGGTTAAATAGTTAGGTGACGGTAAAAAACGAGGACCTCATGCTTATTTCACTTGATTAATAAATATCGTAATGCTAAACTAACCTAACCGAAAAATCTAACCTCATCTAACCCCCTTATTTAATGTTTGGGTGCTTAATCTTCAGGTGAAATAAGTACTGTAGTGGTTCCTAAATTTCAAGAGACCCGAAAGAGTATTAAGATATTTTATGTTGGGAAGAAATGGTGAACGTGGTGGAGGGTGTTTGGCAATACTGGGATCCCTTCCCTCCACCCACCGGCCACGTCTCTCCCCACCACACCACACTCCCTTTAGCAGTCTGCATTATTCACCAAAGTAGACACCTACAGCTTCGCCCCCACCACACCACCAACCATTACTGGGCCCTCTCTCTTACCTTATTTTGGCTATGCAATGGTATGCAGAGAGAGACCGGAAACAATGAGAGATATCCTAACCGCTTCTCTCAAGGACACCTCACCAAACTCAGCCTGACTGTGACGTCAAGTTGTCAAGTGTCGGGATGTTTTTATAATTACATATTTGCGGACTTTATACGTTACACTGAGGGCAAGGATGTTACTGAACATACTACAGTATTTGGTAGAAAATTTTGTATAAAAGTTGTCATTATTATAAGTCTGACCATCATTTACTTAAACGCTTAAAACACATTTCTTGTGTGTCAATGTTTTATTAATAATAAATGAACACATATAAAACAAATTTGGGCTAGTTTATTAGGCTTTCCCTTGTTTATTGAAGTGAAATTGAAAATGTTAAAATTCGAAGATATTAACACCTACTGCTGTGCCCTCTTTGTTTACAAATCTATCAATCACTTGCTTGACAATTATTATTTCCAGTTCTGAAATAATCATAGATACAACTTAAGGCACCCAGAGCTACTAAGACCACCCCCAATGCGCTCCTCTCAGTCCCAGACCTCCATAAAATATCACAGTGTGAAGGTATGGAACAACTTACCCCCACCCATCCGAGCAAAGACTAAGCTCCCTTCCTTTAAATCATCTCTTAAAAAATATCTATTGTCTATGTATTAATATTTCTTGTAATACCTACTATATTTACAGTACCTGCTTTTATTGTACCATCAAAACCGTTTTATCGGAAATTATCATGTAAATAGGTAAGAAATTACCATTGCAATAAACATATTTGCCAGTAGACATAATCCTGACAGCCCTGTCCTCTTGCTCAACCTTAATACTGTACAGCCCATGTTGTACTGCTCCCCCATTAATTATACTTAATATTTTTCAATTTCACTTTCATTTATGTACATATTTATAATTTAAATAAAAACTAAACTAAACAAATAAAATAAATAAATAAACTAAATAGATATTGATGTGATAACCGAGGTAGCATTATGAGATGTTCTTATTACCACCATGCTATTGTACTATTCCAGATGTTACTAAATGTTACGTAATACTTCCTTGAGATAAATGTATAGTATATAGCAGGTGCCTACAGGAGAGCTCAGGTTCTCAACTGGCTCAGCCATGTTAAAATTGTTATTATTATCCACTCTGTATCTGTGTTTGTTTGGCTAAATAAACTGTTTCAATTCAATTCAATTGATTACAATGCTGACACTGCTTCACAACATTAGCTGACATTAGTCTTAGAACTTTAGAGTGCCATAAGCCGTGTGTCTACGGTAACTGAAGCGCACATTGAGCTACAATATTAGCCAATAAGCTAATTTTATTTTCATTTACACAAAACCACTAGACCAAAATAAAAGAGACTAATTCAAGCATTAGGGGTGGTGACAAGACCTTACTTGGCAACTAACGTCTTAACATTTAAAAAAAATAGTGATAGACGTATTCTTGAAGGCAAATCATAACATATAATATATGTTATTTAAAATTTGTTCTAAAGATGTACACATCTTATATATATATATATATATTATATATATATATATATATATATATATATATATATATATATATATATATATATATATATATATATATATATATATATATATATATATATATATATATATATATATATATATATATATAATCAACACCTCAACCCGCCAGGATTCGAACTCACGGCCCACGAGCCCATGACTGACCGGGGAACGCTAACCAATATAGCCCACGAGCCCATGACTGACCGGGGAACGCTAACCAATATATATATTGGTTAATTATATGAAAAATAAATCGGAAAATATGGATAGGAAGGGTGTTAAACAGGAAATCGATATGGGTACGTAGTGTAAACACTCTCAAACGGGTGAGAACGATGACAATGGGCCCACAGCCCCACACATCCTGGGTAAACACCGATCTGCGAGCTGATGTATTTTTTAATGAAAAATTAAAGCTTGATTTTGCTAATTGAGTATTTTCTCTGTTTTTCGAAGATATTTACAGTACTTGTTGGAGTTTCTGGAGCTTATTTTCCGTTGAAACATGCTCGGATTTTTTTTCCGTCTGACGGTACTAATCAAATGATAAAATTGTTACTGTAATACTTGTCAGTTGAAATTCCTTCTAGTAATGTGCAGCAATATTTTCAGGCTAGATATTAAGCTGTCAAGTTGTATATTATCGATTTATGGGCCTTCACGCTCTACTACACCGAATTTACTAGATTATCGCTTTAACTCTAAAATCCGTATGCTGCACCTCATCGCATTGTATAGTTCACCCTTTCTTTCAGAGAAAGTAACAATATATACGTAAATGTATAAATTGAAGCAAGAGGAGTCATATCGTATCCCCGCCAACGATCCTCGCCGGGTCCCCACGCCCCATCCCGCCATGATTCCCCCTTGGGCTGAATAGCCGGAGCATTTGAAGATGCCAAGTGTAAAATTTTACGCAATCAGATTAAAATAAATATCTTTATGGACTAATAAATAGCAAATTAGATAGCTATTTGTGATTTAAATCTTATTTGTGAATCTATAAAACAATTAAAAATCTAAGTGATAATATATATTTATATATTACTTAAAAGATATGGCAGAGACGCAAGAACTGTGGCTTGTGATTGGTGGGCGGCAGAGCACGTGTGACGTCAGTGACGAAGCGGGAAGCGGCGTCTGTGCGGCCATTCTTGAACTGCTCTCGGACGGTTTACACGTACGTCCTAGCTTGAGCTCATATATTGTGTTTTGTATTTTTGTGAGTCTACACAGTACCTACAGGTAAGCGGAATTCCACTGTTGTAATCACGTGAAGATTAGCTAGAGTTTTATTCAAGAAGTATAGTATTTGTCGGAGGTGAGAGGAACTATGCCGCTCCGGCATTGTTATTTGTAAGGTTTGGTGGAATTATAATTAATAAAAAGTGCAAGTGACCGCAACACAGTAAATACTGATATTAATATTATCTCGAATGGCGGAACATCCTATATACACGTATTTATTTGAGCTTAATGCGGAGATGAAATAAATACGGATGGATAAAGAGTGGGTGTTGACGAGAGCGTGAGGTGGGTCGCCGAGGATATGATGCCGGTAGCCTCTTGAGGTTGGGCCTGGGGGCCGTGTGGGGTTGTCCTGCCAGTGTCTTTTCTAATTATAACTTAATAACGTTAGTTGTTCAGCAGTTTATCGGCATACTTAACATGGATCGTCGTCGATAATTTGTAGTGGTCCGGTGAATACTATTGTATTTCTTAAAAGTAGTGACCGTTCAAGGAACGTTCTAGTTAACTATTGGTAGTGATGATATGAGTTTTGCATGTCGCACCATAGCTTGATGAGGTCTTAATAGTGTCGCACCATAGCTTGATGAGGTCTTAATAGTGTCGCGTGACCCTGAAGGTGGTGCGTATCCTATGAGGTGGGGGGGGGGGGCTTCACGGTAAAGCCAAGCCAAGCTTCTCCCTCCTACCCCACCCTGTCTCAACTACTGCACACATTCCTGTCTCTTGCTCCCCTCAAGGCCGTGAATCATTTGTCTCGGAAAACTTTAAAATCTTAATGATTTGTTGACGGCAGTAGACTAGTGTCGAGTGAGAGGTGGGAGGACGTGTGCCAAGTCTTCGAGGATGTCGGTATTTTGAAGCGCGGAGAGCTGTTATTTATTACTTCAAATATAACACTGGTAAACTGAATAAAGTAAACAAGTACACCTTTATTAACCTTTAACTACCCAACACCGTTTTTCACACGAAAAATATATTTTTTCGCTAGCTTGCCGTTTTAGATGATTCGGACAGTTATCTTTTGGGCAAATTACTTTTTATTTGTTTATTTTTATTTTTAGTTTGCTTAGGTCGATTTGGTTGGTTGGTTCCTTTGGGTTGAGAATAGGTTAGGTTGGTTACGTAAGAATATAAGGAGTCTGCAATAGGCCGGTTGGCCTGTGCATGGCAGCTCCTGTCGAGTTGGTGCCTCTGGTATGAGAATAGGTTATTTTTGGTGTACTCAAATCTGACCTTCATTTTTGTGTAAATTAATTACATATATATATATATTTATTTATTTTTTGCAAAAAAAAATAAAATTTTCGTCTTGACAAACTGCTGATTTGCACAAAACACCAAAAATAACCTATTCTCATACCAAATGAACCAACCAACCTAACCTAACTCTAAAAAAAAAGTGATTTGCCCCTAAGATAAATGTCCGAACCGTCTAAAACGGCAAGGAAACTAGCGAAAAAATATATTTTTCATGGGAAAAAATGTGTTGGATGGATAACGAATAATAACCAAGAAAACTGCTAAAATTCGTTTTTATAAGCAATGGGTATTCTGATATTTTACCACTCACTAGGATCCTTTTTTAGTTACCTGGTAGGAGTCGATTTCCTTCTATGGCAATAGTAGGTTAGGTTGCCCGGTTAATATTTGGGTATTATTTTGCTTTAGGTCATAGCACGCCCGAAAGTTATAAACGACTGAAACATTTAGATTTTGCTATTCTGAGCATTTTGAACCCCATATATACATGGCAGAAATGGATAATATCGACACAGTTGATTTGAATTGATTTTTATGTAGTTTTCAATTCGCATCACTGAGGGGATGTTTTCGGCGCGTCACTTATGCGTAATATTAACTGGCGTCATTCACTCGTGACCTATGATGGATAAGTTTAGGAGGGAGATAGGAAGAAACTGGTTCACAATAGGGTGGCAGACGAGTGGAACAAGCTTCGCAACCTTGTAAGTGCTGGGATGCTGGGAAGTTTTAAAGGGAGGCTAGATATTCAAGGACGATAGTGTGGTTGTAACTCGACAGGAGCTGCTGTGCACAGGCCAACCGGCCTATTGCAGACACCTTATATTTTTAGATGTCATCATGCATTTTTTTTTTTACCAATTGCATTTTATTTTTATTTTTCCAAAGGAATCTTCTTGACCAGTCTCAATGGCTGTAGTGGAGGTTTATTGTCGATTTTTATGAGAAAGGTGATCATTTTATCCATTTCAACATATCCCTGGTCCTTCCACTTCTTAGGTATTGTACTTTCGGATATGGCGCACCCCAAAGTTTTTAACTACCAAAACATTTAGGCTTGTTTAGGCCTACCGGGGGTCTGGGGGCAGAGCCCCCGGCTTGGGGTTAAGGTAGATGACTCGTTTTTGTTTTCTCCCCACAAAAAAAAAAGACTTCCCAGTAACGAGCAATTTTCGCCAAAAATGGTCAGGTTTGTTTAAAATACAGTGGAAAAACATTGGTCAACCCCTTGGGAGTCGTGTCCTAAAGTAAAGTTTGGGTATTATCTTAATAGGGATTAAATTTTTTTTACCAAACTTGTGTTAAGTAATTTCCGAGAACAGCACTACACAAGAATGGAGGAAACTGCAGCGGGCCTATTGGCCCATACTGGGCAGTCCCGTTTACACCCAACCCCTATTGCTCATATAAACATCCAACCTATGTTTGAAGCTTTTCAGCGTATTCGAGTTAATGATATTTGGTAACTTGTTCCATTCATCCACTACTCTTTCCAAACCAGTGCTTACCTTTTTCATGCCTAAATCTAAATTTGTCTAATTTAAAACCATTGTTATGAGTTCGCTCCTGGTTGGATAGTTTGAGTACCTTTGTAATGTCCCCTTTGTTTAGCCCTGACTTCCACTTATACACCTCTATCAGGTCGCCCCTCGCTCTACGTCTCGAGGGAGTGCAAATTAAGATGCTTTAACCTGTCTATACTCAAGGTTCCTAATGCCTGGTTTTAGTCTTGTCATTCTCCTCTGAATTCTTTCCAATGATTCTATATCCATTCTGTAATACGGTGACCAGAACTGAACTGCGTAATCCAGGTGTGGTCTCACAAGCGCAAGATACAGTTTTAGGATGACCTCGCTAGTCTTGTAACTAACACTCCTTTGTATGAACCCAAGCACTTTATTAGCCTTGTTACGAGCAAAAACACATTGTTTACTTGGCTTAAGGTTCCTACTTATCATTACTCCTAAATTTCTCTCCCAGTCGGATTTCTCTATGGCATCATTGTTCATCTGGTATCTGGTTTCCCTGTTTACATCTCCTATACCGAGTACTTTACATTTGTCCACATTGAATTTCATCTGCCATTTTTCAGACCATTCGAAAACACGTCTTATTTTAGTGTCATCAGTAGGTAGCACAGTAGTTAAATTTTGTTAATTTTACCCCCCCAGATATTCTTACACTTAAGTTCTGGTGCCCTTATTATAGAATGGATATCAATTCACTAGAGTCGGTGCAGCAAAGAATGACGAAAATGATTCCGGGACTTAGAAACCTTCCATATCAGCATAGGTTAAAGAAACTAAACTTGCATTCCCTAGAAAGACGAAGAGTGCGGGGAGATATGATAGAAGTATTCAAGTGGGTGAAAAGAATCAATAAAGGTGATATAGATAAAGTTCTTATAATATCCGAGCAGGATAGGACTCGGAGCAACGGATTCAAGTTGGATAAGTTTAGGTTTAGGAGGGAGATAGGAAGAAACTGGTTCACAAATAGGGTGGTGGATGAGTGGAACAAGCTTAGCAACTTTGTAGTAAGTGCTGGAATGCTGGAAAGTTTCAAAGGGAGACTGGATAGATTCATGGATGATAGAGAGTGGTAGTAACTCTCGACAGGAGCTGCCATGCACAGGCCAACCGGCCTACCGTATTGCAGACTCCTTATTTTCTTATGTTCTTATATTGTGACGATCATTATTTTATTAAAATTCGCCGGTGGGTCAGTCGTCAATAATTACCCGTGACATTACAATTTCTACATATTTTTTTACACGAAGAAATGGTTATTTCTAAGAACAGCACCTCCACCAGCTCTTGAGTCGAGCAATATTTTTTATGATGGTTTAGACAATTTGGTAATATTTGTACATAGGCTGTCCTCGGTTTTTGATACAAAAATATTTGTTTTTATATATATATATTATGAAGGTTTACTCAAATCTGACCTCTAGTTCTAGTGCAAATTAACTTAAAAAAAATAATTTGTAAAAATCACAAATTTGCACCAAAATGGCAGTCAGGTTTGAATAAAACACCAGAAAAAAGGCAAAAACAAGCTTACACTTACCATTTTTTCTTACCTGCTACTGTGGTGCAGGATATAGCCGAGTGATCTGGTGCAGTTATGGTTACAGACAAAAGAATTTCTCTTAAAAGTAAAAATGTCCACATGTAGGCCAGTCTTGATGTTGGTAGGACACCGTGATCATGTCTCATTTGGATTGCTGCACTTATTCTCATAAGCTCGCTGAATAACAACTAGATAAGGAGAGAATACTTGCCACATGCCATCGCAAGCCTTCAAAATTCGAAATTGCACGGTGGAAGGCAGCTTCAAATGCTAGGCCAGCCAGGTCGCATGACACGATACTTGAAGGTCATTGGTTGTCATGTCGTAAAGAGGAGAGGAGAAAAGTGACTGGCAACATGGCGAGTATAGAAAATTTTCTAGAAATTTAAGATACTCGGTTAATATTGATTTGCACAAGAAATGATATGAAGTTATGTTATGTTTTTTATAGTCTCTGCATCTGTAATGTTGAAAATTGGAAACCTGCAGGCAACCAGTGGACGAATATTAACCAACAATTTTAAGACATGATTCCATTGCAAAGTAATCCCCCGGATCCCCGGTATATTTTAAGTCGTTTGTGAGGGAAACATCATAGAAGAAACATAGTGGATACTTTGTCGGCAATGGATGATCAGCCAATCAGCGCACTCACGATAAAATATCCACTGCCTAGAAGTGTCTCAAAATTGTCTACCATCGGAAAAACATTGCTAAACTCGAGCCGTGGTTGGTCGAAAGAACAGGCAGTCCCCGACTTACGACGGGGTTAGGGACCCGAATCCTGGCCGTAAGTCGAAAATGCAAAAAATAATACATAGACAATCTAAAATGAAATGCAGTACCATGTACCTAAGAATGTCTGTGGGTAGTTTTAAGGCTACCTTAATTTTTTTGCGGCCGAGTCATTGTAAATATGTGTAGACACACACATACAGTACATACAATATAAGTAAAAGAACTTACTGTCTCTAAAAGGCAAACACACAAAGGGAGTATAAATTTCTTAGTACACAAGTAAAAATTCGTGGCCATCTTGAAAACCTAGCCACACCGATTTGGGGGGGGGGGGGCTGTGTGTATATACAGTATAAGCAAAGGCACTGGATGCCTGTCAGCAATTCGGCATCTGCTGGGGCTACGAAAAAATGCCATAAGATGTTTTAATGGGTGGGTTTTACGGAAGTGATGGAAATTTTGTATTTTTTTTTTCTGTATTGGCTATTTTACAAAGCGAGGCACTCTTGTGTTAACCATATTGAAGGGAAATAAAAACCTGTTCCCGTATGAATGTTTTCATATCATTCCTTGACCATATTTTTTGGCAAATATTCGTTTAATGGCTGTAGCTCCTTTGTTGTTTTTAATTTTTATTTATTTATTTAGGTGTTACGGTACTTGTTTCCTTGTGGTTATCAGCATATACCTGGATCACGCGCACCTACAGTGATTTACTTGCATATATATATATATATATATATATATAAATATATATATATATATATATATATATATATATATATATATATATATATATATATATATATATATATATATATATATATATATATATATATATATATATATATATATATTATCTTTATTATATATATATATATATTTATATTATATATATATATATATATATATATATATATATATATATATATATATATATATATATATACTTACAGGTATTTTTATATATATATATATATATATATATATATATATATATATATATATATTTCTTTATTTATTTATTTATTTATTTATTAAACAGAAACTACTTACAGGTATTTTTATATCTGGTACCAATGAAAGCAACTTTGTTGAAGCTTCATGGTGTAATTTTTTATTTTATTTTTGTGGATGTTAGAATATGCTCAGTGAATGAGTCGGCTGTAAACAGACGACATGCGGTGACTGCAGATTTACGTGAACTTGCTTTCTCAGTTAATATCCATTTATGACAAGTGGTATTAGAGAATGTTGTTTCTATTAACAAGATATAACTAATTGTAAACACATTTTTTCTAACCGTGTTGTGGCTGAAACCAATACCAAAAATTCTCCAAATTTCAGCCTAACCAAACCTAACCTAGAAAAAAAAATAAAACCTTGCCACAGCCTTTAAACGAATACTGTACTAACTATTTAGCGATAAAAAACAAAGAAACATGCAGACAATGTTTGAAAAGGGGAACCCCTACCACAAAGGTCAACACACACACACACATACATACATACATATGTGTATATATATATATATATATACATATACATACATATGTGTATATATATATATATATATATATATATATATATATATATATATATATATATATATATATATATATATATATATATATATATATATATATATATATATATATATATATATATATATAAAGTAGATTTAAAATTATGGCATTTTAGAAGGGTAATTATGTGGTCTCGGTTTGCTAAAAATGTGGTGGTTTTCCTCATGTCTGAAAAACAACTGGCTAAAACAATTTACAGCCCAGTATGAGCAGCAAAACTTAAGAATGTAACAGTGGAGGAAACGGCAGTTGGCTTATTGGCCTTGTTTACATAAACCTGTAGTTAATTTATAGTAGAGGACGTAACTATTTTATACCCGATTTTCCCCCCAATGATTGTTGTGGTGATCCGCATGATTTCATCCTTTGTTTTTATTGCAAATTACTGAGCTTATTTATTCTTGAACATCGGCTAATGGCTATGGAGCCAGTTGCTAACCCTTGCATAATCAGCGCAATATATCTGATTTGTTGCTAACCCTTGCTCAGTGAGCGGGGCCTTATTCAGTGCAATAAATTTTCACAACAAAAGTATTCTTACCTTGAAATTTGTTCAGACAGTGGAGGGTATAAACTTGCAGCTTGTCTGAAGAAGAATAGATACCTTGTATTTGGAACTGTTTTAAATGTTCTTTTCTGATGCCAGCCAATGTGTTCACAAAGTTCTTGGAATGATTAGTGATTTTATGGTGATATTCCATTCTCAATTAAACTTGTAAGCGGCTCGCTCATAACTGTGCACGAGGGAAACCCCTCTTGGTGTACTTTTCGCATAAGGGTATCAGAGTTGCAGTGTCTCTTGTCAAGTAACGGCATCCTAAATTTCTTCCTTGGCATGGATGCATACCACCGAAGACCTAGACTGCTCAACTATTAACCTCGGTTATATTTACGTTTTCTGAGTTTAGATTTGTCCAGAATCGATTGTCCAGTCAACACTGTATAACCATGTGGCAGTAGCATCTCCAATGTACATTGTTGTTTGTTGATAACTGAAGATTTGGAGAATGGAGCAAGGATTCCAGTGTTTTTGCAGCCAATGGCTAACAAAACAATACTATTTTCCATTGTTCAAAATGACAATAAACCTGTATTGTATGACACAGTATACCACTAGGTTCTGCATTTCTTTGCTACTACAACAGTTGTACTACATTACCCCAAGTGCTTGTCCTCGTGATGATGGCACTCTTTCACAAAGTGGACACTACTCTTGACGGAAAAATTCCATTTGCATGTATTGTTCCCATAAAATTTGGCTCTAGCTTCCCACTCGCCAGTGGCACATCATACGAACACAGCAGCCATGGCCACACTTTTTTTAATTTCAAAAAAGGATTTTCAACCCCCAAATCCTACATCCACCTTTTTTTAATCGGCTAGGCAAGCCTGCAATGCAGTAATGCATTATTATACATAAACCAAAGAACATGCCATTTCTTACTACCAAGTAGAATTCTGGTAATTTTCAGATTTTTGACCAAATATTTTGGTTATTGGTAAAATGGAAGAAATGTGTAACAGAAGAAATTCGTCTTATTTCTGAAACTCATTAAATGCACCCCACCCCCTTTATTAAAATGTCCTCTACTATTAATTTACCGTGTTTACACCCAAACCTTCAAACCTTATCACTCGCATATCTATCCAACCTATATTTGAAGCTTCATAAGTGAGTTTTGCATTAATGGGCGTTTGGTAATTTGTTTCACTACAAAACTAACCAATGTTTACTTATCTTGTGTCTAAATCTAAATTTGTCGAATTTGAAACCATTTATACACTTAAAACCGTATCTCCCCTGACTGCATCTCATGAGAATGCAACTTCAGAAATTTTTAATGTGCACTACTCAAGGTTTTTAATGCCTGGGATTTGTCTTGTCGTCTTCTGTTTGCTTTCTAGGGAATCTCTTCTATAGTGCTGTACGTGCAAGATAAAGTTTAATGAGAATCTTGCTTGTCCTATCACACTCCTTGATATGAACCCAATTACCTTGTTAGCATTGAGCAGGTATTCCATTATACCTGAGAGAATGTGTGGCAAGGCGTGGAGGAAACTGACTGATCGCCCCGAAAGTGATACTGTTCGAGAGCCCACACGGGCAACACAGCCGACTCACTTCATCCAGTGGAAGGCCTTACTAGATGAAGCAAATACCCTGTACTGTACTGGCACAAAATTATTCTGCTAAAAGGAATTCTGTTGTCAGGAATGATTACTGTATATTAATGTCTTTTACATTTTGATATTCACCCTCTGGTACAGTCAGACCATAATTACTTTCAAGATGCACTTCATTGACGAACTAGTAGTATGGCTTGTAAAGCGTGTAGCATAGTACCCGTGGAACTTGATCAAAGCTATTGATTTGACAGGGTTAAATTTGTTTAATTTAAGAACTTTTACTTGGTGAATCACCTTAACAAAAATATATATTAGCAATTTTTTCATGAAAATCTTGATATTTTTAGGGCTTCATAATGTTGCCATTCCTCTGAGTTTTATCATCCAGTCCAGGCTTGAAATGCCAAATTATAACTAGGTTCATTTGGCATAAAGGGAAATATTTCCACAGCCTCAAATCAGGCTATTTAATTCAGGGGGCAAGGTACACTGAGGGTTCTCATAATGAAGCTTATCATTCAATTTTTCTGTTCTGGTAGTAATGAAATATTTGTGGATGTATTACAGTGTTAAAGGAATAAAGCTTTGTTGTTTTTTATTTTCAGCATTCATAATGCCTCCCAAGACAAAGATTTTCGTGGGCAAACTGCCTCCAACATGCAAGGACTTTGAGCTACGCAAGTTGTTTGAAAGGTTCGGTGAAGTTACAGAATGTTCCATCCTTGGAAATTATGCATTTGTTCACATGAAGACAGAAGAACAGGCAGCAACAGCTATCAGGAATCTTAATAACTGGGATATGAATGGCTTTAAAATTAGTGTAGAGGTAAGGTGAACTAATTTAAGAAAAAATTAGTTTGTTTGCCCAAGATATCACTGGCTAACCTTCTAGTAAAGTTTTGTTTTGCAGTTCATTAGTTAATAATACAATCAGCGAAGTGGAATTAATGAAAGTATATTATGAGGTTGAATTAGAGCATAATTTATTCCTTTCTACCTATGGCTCGGGCATAATGGTTGATTTTATTGCCGTCTGCCTATCATTATTTTACACAAGAACAAAAATCTTGCAAATATTTATTGGTTCACTTGCATTTGATAATCTCTTATTTTATTTTTTACAATAATTAGTTTTATTTGTTTATTTTTATGTATTTATTTTTGAACAGCAATCAACTGGAGAAAAGCGTGCAGGAGGAATGGGTGGTATGGGAGGTCGTGGAGGTATGGGTGGTGGTTTCCGTGGACGTGGAGGTCCCATGAGAGGACGGGGCATGGGCCGACCAGGTCCTTATGACCGGAGACCACCCATGGGTGATCGTTATGGACCACCACCCCCAGGCCCACCCCCAGCACCTCCCATGAGAAATGGTTATTATGATGATTATGAACGCCGTGATCGCCGTCCCCTTCCACCAGCAGGAGCCCTAGACCGCCGACCACCACCACCAATGCCAAGAGAGCCAGCATACAGGGACCCATATGATCGCTATGATTCTTATGACCGCATGCCTCCTCCACCCATGGGCCGCCGCACGCCGCCACCAATGGACCGACGACCTCCTCCCATGGGATATGACCGCAGGGACGACCCATATGGAGATATGTATGGACCAAGGCCAGAGTATGTTCACCCTCCCCCATCAAAACCCCCTTTATAATCATGAAAATTTAATGTTTGCATGACCCCTTCCTTCCAAGTTGAGTGCATAAAATGTGTGGGCTAAGAGGATTGGGTTAATTATTTAGGGATTGTGGAAGAGGTGGATCACTAAGGAATTTGTTGTTGGAAGATTATTGCCCCACCACCAGCCTTTCCTGCCACATCCACACCTGTAGTTTGGATTACAAGAACCTAAATTTTAGTTCAAACCTTTATTGACCCCTCTCCCTCCCCCCGTTTTTTGTAACCAGGCAATGCATGAAATGGAAGTATTATGTTGTATGTGCATTATATGTTAGATATGTGTAGGTATGTCATGGGTCATTTTTGGAACAGGTAGCATTATCATTGTTCTTGCCATTGAAACCTTCATTTTCAAAGCATAAAGTAGGTGTTTGAAATGTCATGGTTGTTTGGGTGTAACTGCAAAAATTAGCCCAGGTTTTTTATTTTGTCTTGTTTTTTGTGTAGTGTTTTTAGAGCATGCATCCCATTTTGGCTCGCTCTTGTTACTGATTGTTTCAAGTCTGATGCTGCCATTTGATTTGTAGTCTTTCCAACTTTTACAAGCAGTGGTGTTTTATCTACTATTGCTTCAGTTTTTACTGCTGGGTTGTCATCACTATTAATAGTGATTAGGAGTGCCTTTATACCCACTCCACCCTTTATTTCTTAAGATGCTGGAATGGTTCTTCTTAGCAGAGCAATGTTAGCCTTCAGGTCAGTTTTCACTGGTTAGGCAATGAGAAGGCTTGCAAGGTGGCCAGGGCTGCTGCATTTTGTCCAGCCCTTTATTCAACCACTCCCATATTGGGATATGCATTGCCTGATAATATTGTTTGTATGCCTCAGAGATTTGAGATTGGCTAGTTTAGGCTGACATGGTGCCTGATGGCTTCAGAGCTCCACTCATTGTGGTGATTGCCTGGTCAAAGCCTGGTCAAATGTTCTATCAGGGGACCTGTGAGGCTGCATCTCTAGGTTTCTGTGATGGGATGGTAACTAGTGCCTATCCTTTTTCTTGGATCAGCTGTCCCTTTTCCATATTTAAGTTTATCAAGGAGACTGGCTGCCTTCAGCATATACTGTACTGTATATTGGTTAGTTACATCTATGTATACAAGTTAAAAAAAATATATATAACTATCATTGCATTAATTTTAAATAGAAGTCCCTCTTTGTCATAGCATGGCAAGTTGCTGACACCCTGGTTTGATTGTCATGTTGCTGCTAAATAGTTGCTAGAGGGAAAGTAAATGCATCTAGTACAGTGGCTCGTGACTTTTAATTTCAAGGTTCATCATTTTAATTACCTTTCAAGATGCAATTAAATAAACTTGGTTCACAAGTATTATAACTAGAAGTTCATTAATTTTGTATTTCATCTAGAACTAATGAGAGGGTTAGCACTGCTTTTTAAGCATTTGAATACTTCAAATAAGGTTTTCACCAAAATCTTATATTCGGTAATGTTGCATTGGTAGCTATAGTAGTTAATCTCAACTAACGAGCTTCCATCAGTATTGTAGTGGTTTGTTTTTGCTGTTTAATGACATATAAACTACAGTCCTCATTAACTTCAGTGTCTTAAGGATTGCATTGGGCTTTATAAGATATGTAAACCCCCAAAGATGTTTCTCTATAGAAACTCTTGAATTTTAATGTTCCAGCACAATACAGCATATTGATAATTTGCTTGTTGGTGTTTTGTGATTTAGTTTGTTAAGTTGCTTTTTCTTAATTGTAGGCGTGACATCTATGGTGGTGGAAGGGACATGTTCCCCCCTCGTGGCCGATCTCCACCCCGCCGTAGTCCTCCACGCCGGTAAGTAACCCAGTTTATTAAGTATTTGTCAATATTATGAAACACTGTTCATATGTGGGTATAAATTAATTCTTTCTTGTGTATTGCAGTGTTTAAATTAAGGAACAATCGCTAGCTATTTTGATTTGTCGATAAGTAATCGAAGGATAAAGGTAAATGTTGCGATGATTATTAATTTTTTTTATCTTGTTTTTCGCTTTTCTTTAAAATAGTGTTCTTGATTATATAATCGAATTTATAGCTTGCGATTTTCTTAATAACTTTTTATCCATGACAGCTTGTTATGAGCCCGAAAGTGATTTGAATATTTTCATGTTCTCTTGTAGCTACCCCGGTCCTCCCCGTGACATGCCCCCCCGACGCTTTTAGATGCGAAGTAGAGGCTGACAGCGACGTGTGCATGCACCGATAATCAGATCTTGGTGGCAGATGCATTCTGAGTTAATATCATGAATACAGTAATTCTTTCCAAGGATTAGACGACTGAAGTCTTGATTCATGAATGCGTAACTTCATTGAACATTTGAACAAACCTGAAGACTTTAAGTTTTTTATAAAGTCGATATTGTTTAATTTTAAGTGTACTGCGTACCAATAAATCTTATTTTTAAGGAAATATTTCAATGTTTTTTCAATAATTCCTTGCGATCTGAAAGTGTACAACCACCACCAACTCGAACAAATCACCAAGAACTCTGATTAAAGCCAAATCAAAAATATGGAGGAGTCCAGCGACAGGTAACCAGGTAAGAACCAATATTCACATGAGGCGATCTTTTAGTTGTCATTTGCTTCAGTATCCTTGCCTCATCCGTCTGTAGTTCACTGTAGGACCTAGACATGTCCTGGGCCAGATGCTGTTCGACCTACTTCCATCCCCCACTGTTCACAAGCATCGTAAGCGACCAGACTTGTGACGACGATGTGACCGCGTGCTAGAGGCCCGAGGCAGCGCCGGTCGGCGACATCTCTTGCAGGTGGAGCGTGTGAGCATGAACGAGATGTGAATCAGGCGTAAGAGTGCCCGGACTTGCTCTTGGACTCTCTCACACGACTGACTCACATTCGTCTGTCAGTGCGATTGGCAGGTTAGCTGTTAATGGGCAACTAAGGGAGGCGGTGCCCTAACCAACGTCTGTTGACTCTTGCATGTACTACCTCACTTAAATAGGTTATACTTTTAGGATTAAGTACAGTCTCAGTGACTTGAGTATGCTCTTCTGTGAGTACATCATCTTAAGCTTTACACTTAATCCATCGCATCACTTGAGATACCTATCTTTACTGTCTTAAGAACCACATTGCCATCACTCGACTTCTCTCTGGCAAGATTTACCGACTGTGTACCTGTCTAATAACTTAAGCAAAGCAGTGCCTAGCTTAATGACAGTTTGCGGTGGTAATTTCAACGCCTTTTGATACTCTCATCATGTACTCACTTATATATTTATATGCTTGGATTTTGTCCTCTTAAGTCGTATCTATCAAAACTTAAACGTATTAGTTTAACTTAGTGGAATACAATCTGTTAGGATTTTGTTTACGCTCCTTTAGTATTTTATCGTACTTTCAAAGACACGAAACTTGCTTTTCGATTGCTCCCCTTTAATACTGTACTTATATTGTTTTAAACGTTCAGTAAGTTTCCCTGCCCTTAAGAAGCCTAGGCTACCCCTAGATTATCGCGATTCTTCGCATCGACTTCAGAAAGTTAAAGTTCTTGCGCTAGTTCAGATTTTAGCATCCCCCTTTACTACATTTCATGCATGAAATTAATCTTATCCTTTTTACTAGGTACAACTGGGAATTGGGTGACCAGTGAGGTTTGATCCTCATATAGTGGAGAAGTTGAGGCTGTGATGTCACAGCAAAAATGGTTTGATGGAACATTCCTATGCCGATCTAAATGCTGGGTCCAGCGTCCTGACCTGTTGGCATTTGCCGAGGTTACCTGAATGGTATGTATTGCATGTATTTACATTTCTTTTGTCTGATAGAAATTTTATGGAAGGTAATGTGTTACTTGAAATTTTATGAGATGGTTCCATTTTTTGTGGAACCGATTAGAATATTGGGACTTTTCCATTATACCCCTGCAAAATTTGTAAGATTTAGGTTTTTTTTTCAACAAACCTAACCCAGTTTTTTAGGTGGTTGGTAAAAAAAATTAAATAAATTTGTTGGCATTTGACTTATTTTGGTGCCATTACCCGCGATCTGGCTTTTCTCATATCTGACCAGAGCTAGCTCTTAACTCATTCACATTTGGTTTTAAGAGAGGTATCAGTTACAAGTTTTCAAAGGACCTTTCAGGGTTGCCACTGGTCAGTAAATAAAACCCTAAAAGGGGATAGCGATAAAGATTAAATGAAAGCAAGTGGTGCATTAAACAGTAAGCAAATGAAGGCCTTCGAGAAAACAAGCGGAGGCAAATAAAATGAGTATTACAGTACTTGGGTGGCAACCCATTTGCAAGATGTACTAAACAATTTTTATTATTTTTTAATCATATAATATGAAATATTGTTTGTTTAAATATTTTTGGAAGTCAAATGTCTTGTCATAAACTCAATTTAAACTAATGGAAATTTAATGTGTAGAAGTTTGGTGTATTAAATTTTCAATACTGTACTGTACTCTCAAATCCCTATTTAATGTTATAGAAATAAATCCAATCACCTATCCCCTTTTATATCTTTTTCTGTGTTGATGGTCGGGAAATGCCACTCATGGAATAACTTAAACGTTATTTACCTTAATTTGTCCCAACATGAAATGATTCAATAAAAATCTCATAAGTACATTATTCATTTAAAGTGGAATTTGAAAATAGCATAGCCGAAAATCACTATGTAAATAAGGATATTGAACGGACAGGTTGCCTTTCAACCCTGCCATGTGGGAAGTAAACCCATTGATAATGCCAATTGCAGGGGGCGCCGGTGGGTAGAACGGTACCGCTCTTGCCTCGCAAGCAAGATGTCACGGGTTTGATTCCCGGGCCGGTGGAAAGTTGTTCGGACACACTTCCCAGCCTCCCTTGGTCCCTGTTCACCTAGCAGCAAAGTAGGTACCTGCTGTAAATCGAAAGTTGCGAATTCATATTCAGGGACAAGTTGTTGGAGCTTCCAATAACTTGCTTAGACATAAACCATCGACTCTTCAGGCTTCTATGTCCTTAACTCATGAGACATAAAGGTAAGCATGAACTTAACATGCTTACCTGTTGGGCACTGTAAACGCTTCTGTACTTAACACAAGGATGTATGGGGGGTGCCCAATAAAAAAAAAATGCCAATTACAGGCTGTCATTTTTTATGTTTCGGAAATTGTTAATGAGTTAAATTTCTTGTTCCAGATAGATGGGAGTTGCTGATGGTGTTGCTATGTACATTTTTAAATAAAGTTTCATAAATACCATTGTTTCACAATTACCTTGTAAATTGTCTGGTTGTGCATGTACTGTATGCATTTTATGGGACTTGCTTTCACCTTTTACTGTTGCTTCCTATTGGTTACAATTGAGCAAATTGCATTGGTTAGGTCTTCACTGAAAGATGTACAGTGGGAGTACAACTGAAAGCTCAAATTATTTTTTGAAAATTTGGTTTTCTGACGTTTACATAACAATATTGTACTATCCTAATTGTTGCCATGAAATGTGCTCAGAGGAAGTAAAATTACATAAGTATTTTGGGCGCACCAATGCTTTTCAAATCTTTGGGCCCCTGAAATGATTGAGTTATCCAAATTTTTTTTAAGCTGTAAACAAAAAAATCTCATGGTGAGGTGGAATCCTGAATATATTTCGATTCTCAGGTCAGGTAAGTTTTTAATTGCAAAGACCGAAAAAGAGTTCTTTACGGAAGTGATGCAAGAGTATTGAGAATGACACTGTCTGGTGTTTACAACAAGAGAATTGTTTTGGTTAAAAGTCCAAATAAAGGGGTGAATGAGCTAACGTACAAGTGATTTTTGGGTAGATAAGTGTTTGAATGAGGAGGTAATCATTGAGTGAAGAGTTTGGCAACAAAGAGAGGAATTTGGTAGAAAACAGAAATAAGTTGTAATAAGGAAGGGGGTGAAGAAAAACCTTAAGAAAAGTATACCAATTTGACCGAAATGGTAAAAAGGATGTCAGGGATTCACACAAATTTTGTAGGAAAATATGATCAAAATATAATACGGGTGCTCCTTTACTTAAGAACGTTCAACTTACAAACTTTCAGAGAGACATCATCACTGAGGGGGGGTTACCTGCCAGAACAAGTGTTTAATTGTGGATGAGTGGATTATTTTGAAGAAAATTTTGGGTAGAGCAATCGTTACCTAAGAGGAGAAGAGTGAGCCAGGTTTTAGGCTGTATTAAAGGGTATAGCTGTACTAAATATCCATCATTGAATTTTTTACAATATGCTTGGTATCTACAAGAGTAAAGTTGGACTTACAAACAAGTCTCAGTAACATAACTCGTTCGTAAGTAGAGGAGCACCTGATACAATGTCTGTGTGTGTGTGTGGAATAAAGGTATTTCCAATTGAACTTGGTTTCCTCCATTTTCTCTGCCCTCATGGAAAAGTAAGTCCCAAAGACTTGACTGCTTGTTAAAGTGTTGACAGCACTGTATAATCCTTCAAATGGTGGTTAGCCTAGCCATGCTACCCAACATCAAAGTTGGGTAGTGCATTTATCCTGTTCAAATGTTTGTTGGTTTAATTCTGGGGCATTCTCAATCCAAACAACTTTTGTTTGTGTTTAACTTGAGAAGATTGGGAAGTGAGAGTATGGTTAGGCATACCACCAATTGAAGCCTTAGTGTTGTGTCGACACTAACAAGCAGTCAAGTCTATGGGACTTGCTTTTTAATGAGGGAAAAAGAGACAAAAGGGAGGAACCTGAAAATACTGGTGGAAATGCCTTTGGGCGATGTTACGTTGTGCATAACATTGGGATTATTAGATACACTGTGCAACAAAATATTGTCAAGGGGGGGGTTGTGTGTGCCTTAATTCAGTGTGGAGCAATCATAAGTCCTATGCATGGTGATCCAATCTAAAGTACTGTATTATCCACCCTCTACACACCACAGTGGGCTTTTGTTTTGCTGGGGCTTCACCCAAGGCTGATTATATATGTACAGTCTCAAAAAAGTATCTGAAAAATATTGTTCAAGACAATATGACACATTGGATGTATGTTTTGGGGAAATGGTAGAGGAACAGACATGGGTTCAATTGTTCATTTTGACATCCATCGGACTCCACATTTCAGGTACTCTTGAGCGACTCCCATCTTGGGAGAAGCTGTAGGTCTGCCCTGCTGTTAATAATTGATTTACTGTATATTCAAATTGTTGTCTGACATACACATGCAGTGTGAACATTAACATATTTTTGTCATTTTGGGGGGGGGGTAATTATAAAGTAAAGTAGATTTGAGAATTTAGTTCACAATTTCAGATGTGTAGTTGGTGTACATCCTTGGTGCAACCAGTTAGGTGGGGTGTGGTACAAATTGCCTAGACTGTACTGTGCATACTATGTGGAAGATAGTTCAGGCAGTGGCATGTATTCCTCAGAAGCAAGGTTAGAATTGCTTACCCTATAAAATTTCTTCCCTTCAAAATTAAAATACTGTATTTGTTTAGGTAATGTATTATTTAAGTTGTCATTTTTTTTATTTTAACCCTTAGACCCCGGGTGATTTCCAGAACGTATGCCTGGGTTTACTTGTTCATGGTGGACCTGTCTAATATGATGTTGTCCACTGCCATGCGACCTCAAATACCAGTTCCTACACCTGGTGGTAGCCTTTCAACTCTGCATTGGCCCTGGCAAGCAATCATACAATTTATTTTTCATAATCTGATCTTTCCCTGGCACTGGTTCAAACCTTGTCTCTATGACTTTCAGTTTGTTTCATTTGTTCTACACATCTCCCTGGATCGTCCTCTAAATGATATTCCTCTCTAAAAAAAATCTGCCCATGCATTCCTCTGGGTACACTGGCCCGTGCTGAACTTCAAAGTTTGCTTAAGGTTGTTCCAATTCCACATCCCACTGCTATTCCGTTCCTCCTGAATCATCTCATCTACTGGACTCCCCATTCTGCTAAGAGCCGCCTCTACCTGATGGTCATCCTTAAGTAGCCACTCTACCTGCCTACAAAATGTAAAAACGTTGATCCCAGAAGTCAACCCCGTTATATTCCAATGATAACATTCTAACATAATTAAGGCTGAAAAGAGATGATTGCCTATCGCTTCCTTCGATATAATCCGTTAGTTTGGGATGAACCCCTGGATCAACCTTAAGGCTACCTGTGAAGCCCCCTAATTGTGGTATAGGGTGGAAACTTTCTGCCTATGGGGCTGTTGGGGTTGTGTCATTTCCTGCAACTGACTCTTGATCCGTGTCTAGGTTACTTCCATGCCAGCGGTCTTGTTGCAGGTCCCTAATTTGCTTCTGCAATTCCTTAGCTCTAACTGTTGACTGGTGATGACTGACATAGTCTGCTCAAACCTCTGCCAATGTGTCACTAACTGGTACTTTCCTGTTCAACTGGCTTATCCACTTTGTCCTAAAAATACTACAACTCGACCAAGGAAAAATACGAACCACTTAACACAACTATACAGTACTCCTGTATTACTACGACCTGAATTGACCAATGGCACAATACAACACTATGCAACACCTTAACATGGCACCAAAAATTGTAACTCCCATCAACCAGAGACCAATTGTTCTATGGCATTCCATAGGTGAACCACCTAACGAACATCAGAGGTGAGCCACTTGAGACACTCCTCATGACACAGTATGGACTCCCTTACTTCAATGCCACGAAGGTTAATCCATAACTTCTGTAATAGTTGTTGCAGTGCGTGGTACT